>NC_091125.1:88744120-89344120 GCF_040183065.1 Periplaneta americana | reverse complement strand
TTAATTCACCATTGGAAAGTGTAGTTTCTCTAGATGGACATAATGCTATAATGTTATTACAGTAACTTGTGAGTGAATCGAGGACAGGTAAGATTAAAATAGCTTCTTATGCACAGAAAAGTTGATAGGCTATTCCGTACATTCGTTTCCTGTATTTCCTAAAATAATTTTTATGACCGAATGAGTGGTCTCTGGATCAAAATGATCGAATTTTAATTTTTTAATACAATTTAAATTAAGTAACATAATAAACGATATATCCTTCTATCAAACACGAATGTTCCCTGGATCAAATGTCCTATTTTAATTATGTAATTACTTTATACTTATTTCTAACAGATGCAGCGGAGCGCACGGGTACGGCTAGTATAATAATGTATTCATTTCAGTGAAATTAAACTTTCAAAGACGTATATACGGGTTTAAGCTAATAGATGAGAAACGAAATGAAGATATAAGAAGCGAACTAGATGTATTTAATCTCCATGATAAAATAAATTAAAGACTAGAAGGGAAAAATGAATTACTCATTCAGAAAGAATAGAACAAGAAAGATTACCTAAGGAGATGTTTCATTATAGACGAGAGACCTAAAGGATTTGGAAAGACCTAAGAGAAGATGAAGAGAACAATAGTGATTGCTACAGACCTGAAGGGAGAAGGAAATAAAGTGACGAAGAATACAGTGAAGACGCTAAAGAAAAAGAAAATGACGTAATGAATTAATTGCAATTAAATGCCTGGAGTGAGATGTTTTCGCTTCATGGATTGAATTCATTCCTGAAGACACTGATCCTGAGCTTTATCGGTACTGTTCTATAGTTAATACTGTTAAATTTCAGGCTAAATGTGAAGTAGTTCTACAACCTTCATATTCGACTGTATATCTAATCATTTCAGCACTGAAGGAATTCTGTACTTGAAATCATATAACTAATGCTACTAATAAAATACGTTTACCTTGTGTAGTAGTGTAATATATGTATAACAAATCAAAATACAGTAGTTCTTGTAAAGAGTAATCTGTAGAGAACGTTAACTAAGGGTAGTGAACATATCCACTGAAAGTAGTCGAACTCTTATAAATAGCCTGCGGATTAGATAACATGCACAACACAGGCGTATGAGTAGTTGTCTTACAATCACGGGGCTCTGTTACACTAGAACTAAAGGACACAAGACTTGACTAAAATGTTGCAACAGTACGAGTATATAGAACGAATACCGTCCGCCCGAGTGGTTACGTCACATTCCGGTTTCCCCCACCCGTTTCTGCTGGTCCTTCTGTAGAGGCTAGTGGCTGGACTATTGGGCTCTTTTCTGAAAATATTTGCTGTACCGAATTAGAAGTACTGTATATGTATTATTATGCAACTGTTCAAATTAATATAAAGAAATTGACCCCTTTAAGTAACTGTCACGTGATTTCCCCCATTTCGACAACCCTGCGACATAACCACTTCGACGGACAGACATCTTGATATCCATGTAGTGTTCCTACTGGATGTCTTCTATCACAGTGAAATTACTTTTGCTTGAAACAATCGATGCATAAATATTTTGCAAGAATCTATCATCATCACCATCATCATCATCATCATCATCATCATCATCTTCTTCTTCTTCTTCTTCTTCTTCTTATCAATACTACTGTATCAACAGTCCGAAGACTGGTTGGAACCTCACAAGTGACACCAATTAAGGCATCACTCATGAGGTCATGAGCCAACTAAACCAGAAGATAATGAGGTATTGTACTTAATTCTCGTGGGCCACCGGGGTAGCTAAGACGATAGATAGTTTGTCTACCCAAAAATATGTTCGGATGCTGTTCAGATTGGAAAAAAATTGGGGTAGGCCTCGAAACTCTTGAATACAGAAGGTCAGAATAGGGGCGAGAGAAAGAGAACTGGAAGAATTGAACTGGATGGATGGGATGAGTGGACAAAAAAGATAAAACTTCAGTATATAAATAAAAATAATGATAATAATTATAATAATCACTATCGTATGATGATATTATTACTATCACAAGTATCACTATTACAGTTAGTATTAGCGTGCGTAATCAATATTCGATATTACTACCGACGACAACTTGTTTCGAATAACTAAAGGCATATTGCTGTCCTCTTAAAATTTCCATTATGGATCCAAGTCTCCATTTTTTACGGGCTCTCCCGTATTTTAACCATATATTCTCCAGTGTCCCGTCTCACGTATTTGATAATATTTTCTTCTGCATTATTTCATAAATTTTATTTATTTAGTTATTTATTTATCTATTTATTTGGTTTATGTATTTGTTTACTTTTTTACTTACTCATATCTCGCAAGATATTAATTTTAGGACACATGTTTATTAGACTTTTTTTCTTGTTTTCATGAATAATGCCACCTCTCATAATATTGAATCCTCTTGTTTTAATGGAAAACATACTGAGCATCTCCCATGATGTTGAGGAGCAAGTATTCATATCTCGGAAGATATTAATTTTAGGACACGTGTTTATAGACTTTTTTTCTTGTTTTCATTAATACTGCCACCTCTCAGAATATTGAATGCTCTTGTCTTAATGGAAAACATACTGAGCATCTTCCATGATGTTGAGGAGCAAGTACTCATATCTCAGAAGATATTAATTTTAGGACACGTGTTTATAGACTTTTTTTCTTGTTTTCATTAATACTGCCACCTCTCAGAATATTGAATGCTCTTGTTTTAATGGAAAACATACTGAGCATCTTCCATGATGTTGAGGAGCAAGTACTCATATCTCAGAAGATATTAATTTTAGGACACGTGTTTATAGACTTTTTTTTCCTTCTTTTTCATTAATACTGCCACCTCTCAGAATATTGAATGCTCTTGTCTTAATGGAAAACATAATGAGCATCTCCCATGATGTTAGGAACAAGTACTCATATCTCGGAAGATATTAATTTTAGGACACGTGTTTATAGACTTTTTTTCCTTCTTTTTCATTAATACTGCCACCTCTCAGAATATTGAATGCTCTTGTTTTAGTGGAAATCACACTGAGCATCTCCTATGATGTTGAGGAACAAGTACTCATATCTCAGAAGATATTAATTTTAGGACACATGTTGATTAGACTTTTCTTTTTTTGGTTAATACTACCACCTCTCAGAATATTTAATACCTTTTTTAATGTTACGCGCACTATCTCCTATGATGTTCATGAACAAGTACTCATATCTTGAAACATTAATTTTTAGGACGCAGACTTATTAGATTTTTTTTTACCATGATTTGATTAATACTACATACAATCTCTCAAAATATTGAACGATTTATTTTTTAACATCCTGTGCAACATCCTCCTAAAGGTAAAATATTTCGATCATGCCGTGATGGAACGGTTTGGGCAATCATTTTCAAAATCCTCCTTATTTTGAGTTTTAAAACCTGGCAACACTAATTTCCATGTACTTTAGAGTCGAGAAAATGTAAAATAAAAATAATATTTCTGCAGTGCTTGGGAAAAGTGACATAAGTCAGTTTCCACAAACCTTTTTTGATAATTTATTGACAACTTACAGTGGTTTATGTCGATTTGATTTTTTTTCTGTATGAATTATTGTAATGGGAGGAATACCTATGTATTTTTTTCCAAGCGAACAGATGTTCCGTAAGTTGTCAATAAATTATCAAAAAAGGTTTGTGGAAACTGACGTGTCACTTTTCCCGAGCACTACAGATTTAATGCAATATAAAATTGAATCTATGCCACTATTAATGAAATTAATTAGAATGACGATTGTGTGCACGCAAGTCAACGGAAAGAAGTGTAACTGCTGAGGTCAAGACGGGCATAGCGTGGAACTCGCGCCTGCAGGCACCCCCGTCCCGTCCCGCGCTCTGGACGCTACCGCCTGGCTGGTATTGATTATGCGCTGCCAGGAATGACGCAGTGGGCCGGGCAGCGCCAGGGTCTCTGTGACAAGCAAGACGGGCCCAGGGACGGACGCTCTATCACAGCACTCCCCTCAAGGTATGAAATAAACCTATTTACCATCACCATTATCATCAATCGTCGCCAACATTATATAAATAAGGTTAAGGCGTACTTTGACACTGGGTTCCAATTCTGCATAGGATACGAGTATTATTCTATTGACAATACGAGTACGATGCGTCGTGAAAACGTCACTACCGGGAGTACTAAAGCATGATTGTCAAGTATAAGCTCGACTTGTATAGGGGAACCCTTCACTACATCCGATTAATCACATTTCGAAAGTTTGTACAAGGGGTAAATATTGTAAAGAATAAGTGACCTACAAACTGCGCGACAAAAAAAAAACAGATTTTAAATTACAGTGTAAAATATTCCAGTTCACTAACATTCGACTGAATTTCCACTTGTCGTTAATGAAGATAACATACAGTACAAGATATATAGATTAGTGTAATTGACACGTTACAATAATGTAACTCGAGCTGTGCCTCCTCTTGAATGTGTTGAATTACAGTTTGAATGAGAAATTCCCACCTTCTCTGCCAGTAGTAACCCAGTATAACAAAACCAGAGACGGAATATTCATATTTGGTTTCAAGGCCGAGCTGATGAGAATGAAGGTCAAGGACAGCCATGTTTCAGCAGCCTAGCAAAATGGCTGGTGAAATACTGACATCATGCTATTATATTTTGTGGGATGTGTTATTTATACATTTGAGCTCATATTGGCAGCTATTCTTTGTGTTAAACCTTTCATTTGCAGCAAGTACCCGTGTGAGACTTGTGGAAGAGGATATGGAATGAAAGTTTTGAGAGGTTCCATTGTAACAGTAAGACCCCTATATAACTGGTTCGGCTGAATTAGAATACAACCAACACAAATTCATATCGTTATGTTCGTACAGATCTCTGTCCAAGGACTTCAGCAGTTATTAGAAAAATTGTGACTTTTTTCAAATGTCACAGTTTATGTTTCAGACTCCAAGATCTTCACCATCTATTTTTACCCAAGATCTTTAAAGATAATTTAACCCATCAATCATTCATAACGTTATATTTATGCTCCTACGAAAGGCATGAAAACTCACCACCTTTTCTATAACAGTAAAATATCTAAATCTCTTCCCTCTGTCTCTAGATGCGTAAAACTGTCAACTTACACAGCAATGTATCTCATCCATTTATTTTATAAACTTAGAATTTGTCATGTGTCAATAGGGAAATGGAAGGAAAAACATCTATAAGGTACGCGAAAACGCTTCCTTAGTAAGGGAAATTGGGGCTGAATGATCAAATATTTACTATATATTCTTCTTCTTCTTCTTCTTATTATTATTATTATTATTATTATTATTATTATTATTATTATTATTATTATTATTATTATTGTTATTATTATTATTGTCATTATAACTATTATTATTGTATTCTTATTGTGATCTTTGTGCTAACTTGCTGTATTCATGTGATTATTATTACTACTATTATTATTATTATTATTATTATTATTATTATTATTATTATTATTATTTACATTGGTGCGAATATGAATCTGTAGTCTTTTACGACTGATTCGGCTAAATTACAAAGTTTAGGCCTACAACTTAAATTCATATATTGTTTAGTCTACTTCTCCCCCAGGTGACTCCGCGAATAGTCATAAAAAACCTGTGATTATATCACATTTTATATTTTAGACTCCGAGATATTGATGCACTACTTTTACCAAGGTCTTTAAACATAATATAACCTGTGAATCTTTCATAAACAACGTAGCCTTCGTGTTCCTACGGAAAGTATAATTCACAATCTTTTCTACAACAGTAAAACCAAATGCGTAGTTTTTCCTTGTCTTTAGACGCATTTAAACTGGCAAATTGTATAGCAATAAATTTGATACATTTACTTAATAAACTTATAATTTACATAATGGTAAACTATTTACCATAGATATTATTAGTTATTATTATTATTTTAGGCGGCAATGAACCTCCAGGTTCCTTAAAAGCCAGTAAGTAAGTAAGTAAGTATTATAAATAAATAAATAAATAAATAAATAAATAAATAAAATCATGTCACACCATTTCTCTGGTTGTGACGTAGGTCTCTACGCAGCAGTTAGGGCGTTGAATTCGGATTTCTTTCAGAGAATGAGTAGTAATCCATTGCCAATACCATTTCCTGTGTTGGAGCTCTAGTATTATAGGCCTAATGTAAGTTTGGCTATTGACAAAATCTAACTAGAATTTTGGATAAACTCTGGTGACAGTATGGACATCCTTACCATTAAGACTAATGTTTATTATTATTATTATTATTATTATTATTATTATTATTATTATTATTATCAGTACTACTATGCACTGTCACCTTTACTTTTTAACTTCGCTCTAGAATATGCCATTAGGAAAATTCAGGATAATACAGAAGGTTTGGAATTTAACGGGTTACATCAGCTTCTTGTCTATGCGGATGACGTGAATATGTTAGGAGAAAATCCACAAACGATTAGGGAAAACGCGGAAATTCTGCTTGAAGCAAGTAAAGCGATAGGGTTAGAAGTAAATCCTGAAAAGACTAAGTATATGATTATGTCTCGTGACCAGAATATTGTACGAAATGGAACTATAAAAATTGGAGATTTATCCTTCGAAGAGGTGGAAAAATTCAAATATCTTGCAGCAACAGTAACAAATATAAATGACACTCGGGAGGAAATTAAACGCAGAATAAATATGGGAAATGCGTGTTATTATGGGGTTGAGAAGCTTTTGTCATATAGTCTGCTGTCAAAAAATCTGAAAGAATTTATAAAACAGTTATATTATCGGTTGTTCTCTCTTTGGACTCTCACTTTGAGAAGGAACAGAGATTAAGGGTGTTTGAGAATAAGGTTCTTAGGTGCTAAGAGGGATGAAGTTACAGGAGAATGGAGAAAGTTATACAACGCAGAGCTGCACGCATTGTATACTTCACCTGACATAATTAGGAACATAAAATCCAGACGTTTGAGATGAGCAGGACATGTAGCATGTATGGGCGAATCCAGAAATGCATATAGAGTGTTAGTTGGGAGGCCGGAGGGAAAAAGACCTTTGGGGAGGCCGAGACGTAGATGTGAAGATAATATAAAAATGGATTTGAAGGAGGCGTGATATGATGGTAGAGACTAGATTAATCATGCTCAAGATAGGGACGAATGGCGGGCTTATGTGAGGGCGGCAATGAACCTCCGGGTTCCTTAAAAACCAGTATCATTACTACTACTACTACTACTACTACTACTACTACTACTACTACTACTACTACTACTACTATCACTATAATCTTTATCATACTAATCTTTGCGTACGCAATGTTTAAGTTTCACGCAAATTTTACACTGTGTAAAAGCCAAAATGCTGGGTTGGAATCTCTCCTGGTCTACTGACAGTGTTGTCTCTATCTTAATCATAATATTCGTGTCTGAACAAAGGAAATCCAACGACGTACTTATAGGAAAACAATAAAACAAAAAAGGGTACAAAATAAAAACCAAATATGAAAAAAAATAAATAAATAAAATGCTTAGCCACTGTAAATTATTGGCTTAAAATTTACATTGCCTTTTAGTAAGATGTTTATTATTTGGTTGAATAATAATTAATAATACATTGCCTTTTAGTAAGATGTTTATTATTTGGTTGAATAATAATTAATAATACTCAATACATATTTGTTCGGCTTGAAGAAAACTAATAACATAGTTCTATTAAGACTGTGAAAATTCTAATATAAAAACCTTATTAGGCCTACTGCTGATTTTTTCTAAAAAATATCTCAAAACAAACTAAATACAATAAGCTTTATAAAGTGAATATCACACACTCAAATTTAATGATCTGAGACAAAAACTTCATACAACGCGGTACCTATCCAAAATAATTACAGCTTTCTTTTAACATGGGAGTATGCGGGATACTTCAGTCTAGCGGAGTTGCTCAGTGCGGATATGCGGGATTGTTTCTGCTGTACAGATTACATCTGGATGAGTAGATGTTTCCAGTTGTATGCGTCTATTAAGTCCGTTTTATACGTGCGTTTGAGTTAGAGTCGTTAGTGACGTTCGGGGCCGTCAGAGCCGGATCCTTACTGAGAGAGTTCAGGTGCAATCGCGGAGTGAAAAAGACACCGAGAGGCACTCAGTCATGCTAGTCAGTTTGGTTGAAAATTTGTGAGTTAACGTGTTACTTTGTTCTGTCTTAAAATTGTTATCACTGTGAGTAAGTTAGACTGCTCATTGCTAGATACGCCACGATATAAGTACAGTTTAGAACATAGAGTTTTATATACGATACATAAGTAAAAAAGAACTCTTGCACAACAGTGGCTAAGACGATTTGCAATAACATAATACTGGTAATCCTGTTCCAGGGAAACAGTACGTCAACTTGTTAAAAATCTACGACAAACAGGATCTCTTAACGACAAAGAGAAAGCTCTGTTACCAGACACAGAGCTCTTATGGCTGAAAAATGTGGTGAAATACAGTGAAATCTCACTAATTTGGACTTCACTAATTCGCAATTCGAAAAGTATTGGGAATAAATTTGAATAAGGAACAAAAAAGTTTCCTTCCCAGGCAGGATTGGAACCACGAAAGTCTTAGTTACCAGTCTATCGTGCTCTGGAGTGGACAAAGCTATTAAATCAGCAACAAGGGTCGATCTGGTTTTTTTGCCACTACTGTACAATGTACTCGTATGTATAATTTTTGGAACATTAATTTTTATATCAATTTTTATGTCTCAATGTACTTCTAATAGAAAAGATTGAAGAAAGGTGGGTTTGCAGTTTGGGCAAAGCACTATGAATGAATGAATTTACTCCTTATCAATGGATATTATCAGCATTATATTATATCTTAAATAACACTTTTATTATTATTATTATTATTATTATTATTATTATTATTATTATTATTATTATTATTATTATTATTATTATGACCGGCTAGCGGCGTGGTAGAGGGCTGTCCTCGCATTCGGGAGGTCCGGGGTTCGATCCCAGGGGTCGGCAATCCTCACTGATGTTTTCCATGGTTTCCTCAGTTATTTCCAGGCAAATGCCGGGATTGTACGTACCTCTTGAAAGTCCGGCCATGGACGGCGATCCTTCCCTTAATCCTTCCATATGTGTGAGTGAATAATGTGTAATGTCTTAAATGTTTGTGTTGTATCGGAGGTGGCCCTGGCATTGAGCTGATCCCTCATCCGGGGAGGCCCTCCATGTCCTTGTGTGGTCAAAAAAGTATGAATGTGATCCATAGATTAATTCCTCTCCCGACAGGTCGCGGCCCTGTAAGGCCCGGTTGGCGTGGGTCGTGTTAATGCACCTAAAAGGGGGAGGCTAAACTAAGAGAAAGAAGAAGATTATTATTATTATTATTATTATTATTATATTATTATTATTACCATGACGAATTATTTGTTTATTTTAGCAACTGGAAATAGTAAGATTCTGCAATACTGATTTAATTGCTCATTTCTATAGCCGAAGAGAAATATTCATTACAATCAATAGCGGCAAAAAATTTCCACAAAATGTAGCATATCAGGGAATTGTAATTCTTTGTATAATTTTTATTAGCTCCTCCGAAGATATTGCTACTTTATAACAGTGAATAAAAATTTATTGCTACGACTGTAACGATAGACAGTTTCACAGAATTAGCTCATAAACTTGAGATAATGGAAATTGCTGCTCTAAAAAAGTGGTATTTCAAGGAAAGAACCACGTAACATGTGAAATACATATATGAAAAAATAATTATTATTGTAGAGGATTATGGAGAAAGAGAAGAATATGATCAAAGAAATAAAGAATACATAACTGTAGATCAGGAAGTTGAACCACCAGATGAAGTTGATGTCCAGATAGCAATCGAGAAAAAAAAAAACAGAGCACCAGAAGAAGATTCACTAACTGCAGAACTTTTCAAGCATGGAGGAAGATGTCTCATGATAGAAATTCATGCGTTAATTACATCTATTTGGGAAAATGAAAGAATGCCTGAAGATTGGAATTCTAGTATCATATGCCCAATATTTAAAAAGGGCGATATAACCGAATGTAAAAATTATAGAGGTATTATGTTACTTGATGTAATATCTAAAGTTCTCTCCAGTATTATTTTAAATAAAGTAAACAGATTTGCAGAGAATACAGTATATTGGAAGATTCTCAATGCGGATTTAGACAGGAAAGAAGTAAAACAGAGCAAATATTTGTAATGCGTCAAATAATGGAAAAGTGCCAGGAATTTAACACCCCTCTTCATATACTATTTATTGATTTCAAACAAGCTTTCGATAGTGTAGAGTATACCTACTGAATGTGTTGAAGGAATATAATATACCAACAAAACTCATATGACATGTAAACATGACCTTTGAGAACAGTAAAGCAAGAGTAATGATAGGAAGGTCAATGAGTAAAACCTTTAATATTACCTCAGGTGTAAGACAGGGAGATGGATTATCTGCAATTTTGTTCAATTTGGCCTTGGATAGAGTATTAAAACAATTAAATATCACTGGCAGTATTTTATATAAATCTAAACAAATATGCGTATATGCAGACGATTTTTTTTATTTTAGTAGGTTATTTTACGGCGCTTTATCAACATCTTAGGTTATTTAGCGTCTGAATGAGATTAAGGTGATAATGCCGGTGAAATGAGTCCGGGGTCCAGCACCGAAAGTTACCCAGCATTTGCTCATATTGGGTTGAGGGAAAACCCCAGAAAAAACCTCAACCTTGTCCCGACCGGGAATCGAACCCAGGCCACCTGGTTTCGCGGCCAGATGCGCTAACCGTTACTCCACAGGTGTGGACTATGCAGACGATATTACCCTGATTGCTAGATATATGAATGATTTACAAGAAATGTTTACAACAACTGAATCAGTGGAAATGGCAGCAGGTTTAAAAATCAATGTAGATAAAACAAAATATATGAAGATAGAAGAGGATCAGACAGATTACATAAGACCAACAACAACAATAAAAATAGGAAACTATAATTTTGAAAATGTTACTACCTTCACGTATCTGGGAGTTAAAGTAAATAACAAAGGAACAATAATAAACAATAGAATATTAATAGGAAATAAAGCCTATTTCGCAAACATTAAACTAATAAAATCAAGACTTTTAACCAGAACTACCAAGTTAAAATTATATAATACTTTAATAAAGCCAGTAGTGACATATTCTGGTGGATCATGGGTGTTGAGAAAAGATGACGAAAATGCATTAAGAATATTCGAAAGAAATTAGACGTATATATGGACCGATGAAGCTGGAGAATGGAGAATTAGATCAAACACGAAAATTGACCAAATACTGAAAAGAGAAGATTTAGTAAGACATATCATATCCATGAGGTTGAGGTGGCTGAGTCATATGGAGAGAATGCAAGAAGAAAGAATGCCAAAACTCATGCTTCATGGACAAATTATAGGAGTAAGAATGAAAGGAAGACCTAGGAAGAGGTGGTTACAGGACGTTGAGATGGATATGGGAAGAATGGGTATAAGAGGATGGAAAAGGAAGATACAAGACAGAGACGAGTGGAGGAAAATTGTGAAGGATGGCAAAGCTCACAAAGGGCTGTAGAGCCAGAAAAGAAGAGCAAGTATTAAAATTTTACAAGGCAATGGCGGTGCCTATTATGACTTACATCCGTGAAAATTACACATTTAATTAAAAAGATAAAGGAAAAATCGAATAGCTCTGATGACACCTTAGTCCAGTGGTTCCCAAACTTATTAGCACTGCGGACCCCCTTTCCATAGATCAGTGCTTTCGCGGACCGCTTCAAAGTCGTAAATGGAATGATGGGTAGATTAAATTTTGGGGTTAATATTATATAATATGAGTAGTGATATTTCTGTATATACACTATCTACCAAAAAGTAATTGGGCACTGTTTTCACCCCTTTAGAACCCCGTGGTACCACCTCTTGTTGCTATAACAGCAGCCACCCTGTCAGGCATGTTCTCCACTAGTTTGTGTAGGATATCCAATGAAATGCGTCGCCATTTCTCCTGCAATATGGCTCTCAGTTGGACAATAGAAGTTGGCCGCATTTCCCGAAACCTCAATCGCCGGTCCAATTCGTCTCAAAGGTGCTCAATGTGATTGAGATCAGGACTCTGTGCAGGCCAGTCCAACCGGTGAACATTATTGTCTGCATACCACTGCAGAATAGCCGCCGAAACATGGCATCTAGCACGTAAAATCCTGGGTACCCAATTACTTTTTGGTAGATAGTGTATTTTCCAAAAATGAATCTCAAGTCTGCCGCCACATTTACTTTGTTTCCTTTAACAATTGTGGATCAGGAAAGAGCAGAAAATGCCTGCTCAATTTGTGAGTCGCGGGAAACAGCATTTTCAATGCTCTTTCTGAGAGTTCTGGATGTTCCATATGATTCAGCCAAAAATCAAACAGCTGACATTGACTTCAATGTTTTCTTCCTAGTAGTGTCACATGATAACTGAACATACTGATCTTCCTCCTTTACGGGAGATTAAATTTATATAGACCTATCGTTAGAATTAGAAACCGGAAAATAATCGAATTCATCTTCATCCGTATTATGACGACGGACGTTTAAAACCAATGATCAATTATAGACAAAACTTATAAAATGTTTGTGGTTATTGTGTTCAGTCTTCAAGGAAATCGCTAGACTTAGACAAATTTGCAACGAAAAGTAGAAGTAATTGTCACTTTTCCTCCAACGAGTATGTTATTTTGCAAAATTCGGATAGAAAAATTTGACTCGACAGATGCAAATAAAAATGCAGACAGTTGGCTGTCGATCACTGTAGTTTTTCACTCACTCAATACGATACTAGAGCCACTGTTACCAGAGATTGTAGATTATATTGTAGCTGTTCACCCACTTTAAATGAAACTAGCGACAGTCGAATGGCATTTCAACCGATCAAAATAATATATAAAAATTTCACAGTCAAACTGGAGGTTGGCTACTTTTCGTGCGTCAATATTGCATCTATAAAATTGTTTAGTTAGTAACCTATCGTTTTTCTCTATTATTTATTTATTTACTGTAAATAGTAAACTGTTTTCTTAATACATCGAGCTGTTGTGTCTTCACCTACAGGTTAAATTTTATTTTAGGCCTACTACTATTTACTATCTACTATCTACCACTACCCACTACCACTACTATCACTATTTACGTATAAGTATATTTATAACCAGTGCTTTTCTTCTGGAGAGAAAGGTTGTGAAACTCTGAATAGAATGTTTTTACTTGGCTATTTAATGACGCTGTATCAACTACTAAGTTATTTAGCTTCGATGGGATTGGAGATAGCGAGATGAAGCCGAGGTTTCGCCATAGATTTTCTGACATTCGCCTTACGGTTGGGGAAAACCTCGGAGAAACCCAACCAACCAGATAATCAGCTCAAGTGGGATCGAACCCGCGCCCGAGCGGAACTCCGGATCGGCAGGAAAGCTCCTTAGCTGACTGAGCTACGTTGGTGGCTTATATATAATATAATTAATATAATATAATATAATATAATATAATATAATATAATATAATATAATATAATATAATATAATATAATATAATATAATATAATATAATGTAATATAATTAATATATTATATTATATTATATTATATTATATTATATTATATTATATTATATTATATTATATTATATTATATTATATTATATTATATTATATTATATTATAGCAGACGGGGAGATGATTGGTGTCCAGTGCTCGGAAATTTTGTCGTTTTAACTTCTTTTTCGTCCAACTTTAAGACTTTAAAGGGCTAAGTAAAATTCATACTAAAACATAATTATTAGCATAGCCTATATCTTGGTTCCATGATGAAAAATACTAAAACACCGTTCCGGCGCATTCTGCCAGAAAAAGCGTTGTTTATAACAACCCAATAAACCTCCTAACTTTCACTTCTGCTTGTCAAAACTGGAAGTCAAAGACCTGAATATTAAATGCATACTTTCCTGTTCACAACCGTGTATAAGGATCATTTCCTATGATCATACAAATTGGAGCTATTTTAGATTAAGTTCAATTGATACATTACCTACATAACCAAGAAGCAATAATTCTTTCTCGCAGCCGTCTTTTGTTTCCCCAGCATGCAACATTGGGCAATGCACTCCAAAACTGAGTTGTGTGTCAATGCCGAATAACTGTGTCATAATCTGCAATACTACACATGCAAAGTTCACTTATTCTACTAACTCAGTGGTCCACAAAATGGAGACTTACACGGAGAGAAATCACAAAATGATAGTCTTCACGAAAAGATTCCACGTAGAACGGAAATTTTGTATATACAAAATCAAGATACCTTGGTGTTCACCTGGATAAACGACTGAATTTTAGACAACATATTACCACTACTAGAGATAAAGCATTCCAATGACACATACCACTTTATCCTGTACTCAAGAGCCACATCCCAATGAAGACGAAACTATAGCTGTATACATTCCTAATTCGATCCTTCATGATCTATGCATGTGAAATTTGGGCAACAGCTCATATACGTCACCTGAAACGCCTAGATGGGCTGCAACGTCCTGTGTTTCGAACAATAACAGGTGCAGACTATCATATTCGAAACGTCCAGCTTTATGGTAACTTCGGTATCATTCAATTCAGTGATTATGTCCATATATTTAGACAAAAGTTCATCAATTCTCTGAGAACTCATCCTTATCCACTATTAAGAGAACTCTATGAAGAATGTTAGAAATCACCAAGTAACATAGTAGAAACAATATGGCAAACAGTAACATATCATCCTTCACTTATGGTAAAGAAGTTGGTTAAAACTTTGTTTGAAAAAATAAAAATTATTGTAATCTGTTATAAACTTGTGAAAAAAGCAAATGCCCAACAGTGGCCTGGTACTAGTAGAATTAAATTTCTGGAAAAAAAAAAAAACTGTGTCATAGTTAATAATAATTGTCATTCAATCTCGCTTTGCCCGAGTCCTGCGTGTTTATATATATTAGAAACAACTGACTCTCGTGCAGCTTGTTGAGCCAGTCATATTGATCCCATATCGAGACCGTGGATCGCTCAGCTTACAATTGTACAACGCTGTGACAAAATATTTCACGGCGAATATAATCAGCGAACATAGAACTCATATTTTTTCAAAATAAATTCTCCCCCCCCCCCCGTATTGAGCCGATCTCTAGTTATGACTGTCATGAGAACACTTTCATCGAAAGTGACTGACGTGGATTTGGATGAAGGGCGGTAAATATTTACATCTGTGGCACATACCCTAATTTTAGGTGAACGGCTAGCTTCATATTTATTATAGGCCCTATGTCTCTTCGTCCTCGAGCCTATTTCTTAAATAACTCCTAATAATTGTCACAACTAATTAATGTGGATATTGAAGCCTCAAAACGTTTGCCTAAAAGATTTTTTTATCCCAGATGTAACTCTACATAACAATTAACAGTAATTATTGCTGCGAACTAAATATTTGCGCGGCCATAAGATCTATGCTGTTTCAGTTAACACCATTTACCTATTATGGAAGACAACGATTAAAGAAATGAATTTTAATTGAATTTATTATTGAGAACTGTGACCTTAGAAGATCTATTGCGCTAACCCTCAAGCTAGGCGCATTCCCAAACCCACACCGACTGACTACACTAAGGTTCGCTGCGTGCCCAGGTTTCGAACAGTCAACCTTACTCATCCCGTGCATCGCCAGCCGCCGTTCGGGGAATGCTATGGAATGATGACGGAGTGCATAAATGTTGACGGAATGATGTAGATACTTAATATGAGGAAATGGGAGAACCTCCAGAGCAACTGCGGCCTTCTCCGCTACAAGAATCTCAGGCTTGATCGGGACTCGAACCCGGCCCTCCTGCATGTCAGGCTGAACGTCTGACCACTCATCCGCCGCGGGGATTATTGTCAGCGCATTTCGAACTGCCGAATCAAAGTCAAGCAACGGACTGCATTTGCCACGCGTGTTTACCCCATTTCTGGATCATTCTCCTCAACTAAAGTCAGCTGGGACAGCCGGGATTACCAGTGGTTCAGTTCAGTTTTTAGTTCAGTGACTCGTACATGGCTTGTACGTTTGTACATGACCTTGATCCGCCAGTTCCAAATGCGCTGAGTACAGATTAAAAAAATATATATATTGCCATTCCATTGCCTTTGTACAGAGTAGGCTAATTGTTATGGAACTGAACCCGATAAATTAGTTACAAAATGGAAACTGTAACACGAATTCGTTTCAAATTACTGATGTAATGTGCATGTGTTTCACATGAACAAAGACTGTGAATTTGACCATTTTACCTTTTTGCCTTCATTTATTTGTGAATTATTATAGGCAAGACATTGCGTTCGTTTCTATAAGAATCGCTCTGTAGATTTAAAGCAAACGGCTATATTGTGCAAGGTGACATAAAGGTAGCCAATTATAGGCTATTTATAGTTTCTTTATTTGTGGATGGGGAAGTAAAACGTATATTCTTAGGATCAATATAGATATAGAGCAGTGGTTGTCAGCACTCCCTGAAACGGGTAAAGAGTAAGCGGAGCCGTCCCGTGTGCCCCGTCGTGCAGCAGGAGGAGGTAGAGAGCATACCCGCTAGCAGCTACGATTGCAGTGTGTTCTCCGCGGGTAAGAGACGCTAGCCTCAGAGTGTTCTGTGCTGATGACTGCTGATATAGAGAGTACAACAAAAAATATCTATTGGTTTGGGAGGAAATGTATACAAACGAACAGGCGGCTGCCTGAACTTTTTTTATTCGAAGAAGTTATGGAAACCGAAAACTTGAATTTCCGTAAAAGTTTTGAATTGATTTCTTTGCAAGAATATAATATTTTCTCTACATCTCGTATAATTAGAAAGTCAAAATTAAAACCGCAACAAAATATTCTATTTACACAAGTCAGTTTATCTTTCTATGCTACTCTTCAATAGAACCTACGATTTTGTCAAAAACAAACGGTAATTTTTACAACCTGAATCTCTTTATTGCAGGCTGGCTGGCGCTGGTGAAAATACAAAATGGCCGTACCTCTTCGAAGTTGCTGTTACGTTTTCACGTTACGGCAAGGAACTATGCTCATTGCTGTCATAGAGCTGGTGAGTGCATCAATTGATTTACTTACATATGCCAATTCATGTTGTATGTAATACTGTACTCTGTAATCCAATGATTGTGCATATTCTCTTCTTAAATTATTCCAAATCACAGTGTAGGCAACAGAAATTGTGATCACTTCAATCGTTTCCCTACTCCTTAATACTGTACTGCGTTGGCAGTGGAAAAGTTTGGCTCTTCGATCGTTAGAGTTGTTAGCCTTGCCGAAACCGGCGAATTCGTAATTCCCTTCACATTTACAGTAGCGCTCAAAAGTATTTTGTAATAGAATTTATCCATTGGCAGGACTGGATACCTGCAAAAGTAAACGTAAGAAGGCGGACTGCTGATTCAGACGACAGACCGCTGCACACTGATCTGTGTATTTGTGCTTTGAGCTGGAAAGTATTTCTGTTGTGAATAAACTTTCATTTTGTGTTAGCTCAAAAGTATTTTGTAGTGTTGTAAATATAACATAAATTCTTGTTATTGACTTGTAATTAAGTTTGGTTTCTGTATTCTTCTGCAGAAATGCCGAAAACTAAAAAATATTCTGTTGAGTTCAGAAAGCTTGTATTAAATATCCTTAATAAAGGCCGGACACATTTTTACGTTTCGAAAGGATTCGTAATATCTCAACAGCTTGTATGAGTGTGGTACCGCCTTCAGAAGAAACGAGGGAATGTAGAAAATAATACCCTATGTAGTCGGCCTCAGAAAACTACAGAGAAAGGAGACAGAATTATCCATAAGCAATCAGTAGCTGATCCTAGAAAACGAGCTCGGGCAATACGGGATGATCTAGAAGAAAATCATGGGTTAAACATTTTTGTATCTGCTAAGAAACATCATTTAGCAGCTGCAGATCTGCATGACAGACGACATCTCGAAAACTACTGGTCAGTCAGAAGAATATGGACAGACTTGAATTTGCAAAGAAGTATGCAACATGGGACCTAATAATTGGTCCAAAGTCCTGTGGAGTGATGAGAGCAGTTCAATATGTTCTCATCAGATGGAATCCAGTATGTTCGACGACCAACCAACAAGAGGAACGACAAAAGGTACTAAGTAGTCACATTGAAACATGATGGAGAGAGCATCATAGTTTGGGGTTGTTTCTCTCGAACTGATGTTGGTCCTCTGGTTGAGATTGATGGGACAGTGGATCAATTCAAGTACGGTAGTATTCTGGAAGACCGATTGATACCTTATGCAAGACGGAATATGCCAAGTAAATGGACATTTCAGCATGATATTGATTCAAAGGACACCTTTGGGCATGTCCAGAGTATACTGAAGAAAAAGAAGGTGGCTCTATTGGATTGACCTAGCCAAATTCCGGAACTTAATCCCATAGAGCATCTTTGGGAAGTGTTGGATGAACATGTTCGTAAACGAACTTACACCAATAAAAATGAGTTCTTCAAAGTATTAGACGAAGAATGGAGGAAAATTCCACAGGTAACCCTGGCCATTCTTGTTGACTCCGTGCCATCGAGATGTGCCGCAGTAGTAAAATCAGAAGGCTATGCTACAAAATATTAAGGTCTGAAGCTCATTCGCAATAATGTTTTCTTTACTTTTATTTTTTTTCCTACCTACAAAATACTTTTGAGCCTTTACAAAAGTTAAATTATATTTCATTTCTGATAAAGCATTAAGATTTGTATGAAATATGGGCTTAAATAATTTAGAATAAATAACAACACTTAGTTATATGATTTATCACATCTGTCAGGAAAGCCAAGTCTACAAGCCAAGAAGGGTCGATCAGCTGGTGAAAAGCTCGAGCTAGCACGCTGTTACGTCATCTTAGCGTAATGTCCTAGCTCCACGTATATGCTCTGAGTGGAGATTGCCCTCTGTGAGCACAACTGGCATAGAGAACGGCAAGGATAGTGACATGTACCCATTGCATTCACGAGGCTTCCAACTCTGACCCACCTCTAATTCACTGTAGCTAAACCGGACAACCTATCCTTAAACCTTTCCAATTTGGGCTCACGGAGCTGAATTCGCCTAGAATAAGCATCGGCAATAAATTTCTAATAGCCGTAACAGACGCTGTTCCATACATGACCCCAAACTACCTCCCCAAACTTTGTAGAACTGTAAAGAACTTCAAACTAAACAAGTTTGTAAATATTGTATACGTCGGAAGTGTATTTCTATTACAGAATTAAGTTCAAAGTAAATTAAGCAGGGTACTCAACTATTACATGGTTTCTTGTACTGCATTAGAAAACCAGTTACAATCGTTGCTGATACGTCCAGTGTTTAACATAGCATATGAAGCTTTGCGAGTCATTTGTATTCGTACGATACAATGCTACACGTCAGCTGAATACATGGATATTCACTTCGCCTACGAAGCTGCTTGGGGAAACAGTAGGAAAGCTCAAAGGATTTATCGTGAACTTCATCTTGACCGTCCGTATCATAAAGCATGACTCAACGAACAAAAACTCTACCCACTTCTAAGATATGTGTTGCCAGAACTACTGGAAGATGTGCCCTCTGCAGTCAGAAATGATTTGTGGTTTCTTCACGATGGAACTCCTTCCTTAGTCTATTCAACAGGTACGAAATAATCTAGACATCTGCGATTATCATAGGATTGGGCTAAGTAGATCTGTACCACGACCTCCTAAGTCGCCGGATCTCACGCCGGCATGCTTCTCCTTAATGGGGCTACATGAAAATCGTCGTTTATTAAACATCTCTGAGACTGAAAGAAATCTGATCGACAGAATTAGTACAGCAGCCATAGATATTAAGCCAATGTTGGTGTCTTCGACCACACACGACAAAGTCTCTTGCGACACCTTAGTCTTTGCGTCGAGGTTGGTGATCATAATTTTGACCATTTAATATAATTTTATAAAATGACACACAAGTTATAAATATTCTTCCTGACACGTCATTTCTTATTTATTCTGTAACTTCGTAAGAACGCGCTTCCGATTGTACAATACTTGTTTAATTTCAAGTCCTCTACAACTCTACAAAGTCTGGGGAGATAGTTCATAGAGACTCCGTATACTCTATTGTCTTTCCCCATATCTAGACAACGTGACATGCTTGATCTATGACAAATTAAGTAATGGAGGAGTCTAATTTTCGAAGGAAAGCAAACTCAACGGCGTGTCTAGCTTCCAAGTTTTGGGACGAAGTAAAAAAATAGAATAATGAAAAAATGAAAATGTTAAAACTGGTATATCTGAATTATTTTGCAAAATAATTATGACCACGTCACTAAAACGTGTTGTAAATAAAAAAAAAAAACAGTGTGTTGATGAGCCGATAAGTTTGGGGTTTGTAAAAGTACGACCAGCTTGTTTATAAATGTAATTTATTACACTGTAATGCCCAACTACAGTTTGCTATAGTGTAACGTGCCATTATTTATTGTATTTCTAATTTTACTTACTTTATTTTATAGATACCTAAATATATGTTTGTATATACAGGGTGATTCACGAGGAAAGGTCACAAATTTAGGATACGATACCTTAGGCCATTTTGAGTGAAAAAGTTAATATGAACTTATGTCCGTTTTCGAACGATGGCGGAGCTGATGGATTTTTTGGTAAAAGTCTCGCCCCAATGTGAATCAGACGTTACCATATACTGCTGACGTGAGACGTGAGACAAGGTCACCGACCGCAATGAATGACGTAACATTGGAATCTGCATTGTGAGCGATGTAGATAAGAGACGTTCATTCACTTCACAAACCGGGTGATGGGGCATTACAAATGTCCAATCGCCTTCCCTTGTCTGATGTAATGACACAGAACCCACACATAACACAAATTTATCACTTATCGGTTCACAGCAGTTCAGTCAGCTACCTACAGTACAGTAGTTATACAGGTACAGTTATCGGAAGTGTTAAGTTGTGTTTTTTCAAGATGCCTTATAAATTTTCGACTGCAGAATACGTCGATATTGTGTATGATTATGGTTTGTGCGATGGAAGTTCCTTGCGTGCTGTCGCTGAATATGAACGACGCTTTCCGAACAGAAGGGTAGCATATCGAAGAGTATTTACTGTCTATGGGGTTGGATGAAAGACTTGGTGTACCAAAGGAAGGTATAAACGAGAGAGGCGTTAATACACCATATTTTGGATGCTGCAAGCCGCATAAAATACAGCTACGAGCAACTTTCCCGAGCGACAAGCGCGATTCACGCCCGAGCGCAATAGTGCATTGAAGCAGAAGAAGGTACCTTTGAAAATGTGCGAAAACATCGACCCCGACGTCTAGAATATTATATATGTATACATGTATGCATACGTGAATAAATTTGTCCGATATCTGTCTCTAAATGCGAGCTAGTATAATGGAATCTCAGAAGTTTTTGTGAAATCAAAGAGCCATATCTCCGTAACCGTTCGAAAACAGACCTATATTCATATGAACTTTTTGACTCAGCATGACTTCAGAATTCACATCCTAAATTTTTTACCCTTCCTCGTGAATCACCCTGTATAGTACATTAATTTATTTTTTTTTATTTTGAATTTCGTTTATTTGGCCAACACGATAAATTTCTTAGATGCACGTAGCTTTTAAATAAGAAATAAGGACTTTCAAAGCTTCCCTCCAACCGACAAAGAGTTTTTATTCACACATTTTATTAAATCGTCTTTCTCGCTTAGTAGAGCTTCCTCGCCTGACACATTTTGTTTTGATAATTAAATTTATTATTATTTCTCCTAACGACCGACGTACTAACAAACCACTTTAAACTGCACTGCGTCACGAAAGCAACTACGATATCAGTTACGATCACAGACAAGAACAATATTGCAGACTAAATTGTAAATATAGGACAAGCATTTTATATGATAGTGCCCACATCCATAGTACATAAAGACAATGTGATTTTATATAAAAAATGTCATTTCAGTACCAACTTCCATTGTTGTGACGTAATGCTTACGTCGTGCGAACGAAAACAGAGAAGGAAAGATGAGGATGGATTGTATCGCAGGCGGTCCAGGTTCGAGTCATGTTCAAGCCTGGTAATTTTCATTGAAAAATTTAGAGTGACACAGTAATGCTCCAGTGAAGCGGTTTTCCATCTTGTTGGAAGGTCATGTTGCAGTCTGTGAAATTACGTATTCTTCTAGCATGTCTAGGGTCGGAGGTGTTGTGACTGTAGGTTCAATGAAAAAGAAAAGGCCAATTCTGTATGTTGGAAGTAATGGACGCTATGTCACAAATACTAAATTTTACAGGAGAGCTAAATGACAGTACTCTTTAACACGATGCCTTATGGTACATAGTAAGTACCCTTTCCAACAGGCTAACTCGCTTATTATTATGCGTAGAAGTTAGTATTTTGCACCACAAAAAGAATGAGACAAATTAAATGGAAAATGCAAAAAACGTGAATTTCGTAAAAAAAAAAATGGACATAATGCCCTTTATCTGCAGTCTGACTAGTGTAATATGTAGCTAGTGGGCGATGTATGCAATGGAGGGGGAAAGGAACTGGCCACACTATCCCATTATCTCCTGGCCTAGTTGCCTCATAAGTGTGCCTTCTTGGTGTCATTTGTGGGGTTCAGACCTGTCTTCGGACAGTTGACTAAACAACAACAGTGCCCTTTACTCCGATATACAGAATTATATCCACCATAAGCTGCATTTAGTTTAGAGCTGTCTCGAATATGCTTCATGATTATATGGGGGTTTTGAGAGCCTCATATTCAGTCATTGTGCCAGTTAACTTTGCCAGACAATTGGAAATTTACCTCCTTAGAAAACATACCACGACTAAAAAGCTTAGTATGATGATGATCAATAGCAGGCCGAAACATGTTAACAAGGTAACATAAAATTTAACACTTGAAAGGCACATAATAAGTTTTCCAAAGTGATATAGTGTTAAAAGTTGTATAATCAAGATGTGTAAAAAGCTTTTGGTAATGCGCTCTAGGATCTAAATTGCAAACTGTTGTCGCCGAGTTTTGTCGGTTGGCTTGATTTCTTAAACAATTTGTACCTTATAAAAAGTAATTCTTGTGTTCCGTAATTTTCGCCATCCATATTATTGACGAAAATAGTTGAGTTCAACTTCCCAATAAACGAGGTAAAAACCTCCCTTAGCCTTTGCTTTTCCTTACAATCAAAATCAGGAAAGTTCGGGAGGGTCACTCTGTATTACGCGAATGCCAAAATAGAAAAAAGTTACTGTATAACAAAAAATCAACAAATGCATAACTTTACTATGCTGCATAGCTTTACGTAGAACTACGTGTTACTGTCGAGAGAAAGACAAAGAGAAAAAGGTTAAACAACGGGAATGCAAAGAGAACAAGCGCAATACAAGGAGAACAAGGGAACATAAGGGCAAGTGAAATACAAGGAGTATAAGAGGAAGTAGAGGCATTTTTATGTGAAGGTCAGTTTCGAAGTTACTCGAACCCTACAGTACCTAGTAAGGAGAAAGAGGCATTTCTACTTAAAAATACCCTGACAAGTGTTCCAATTTCAGAGGAGGACCTGAAGTTATACTATGAGCATTACTGAAGGCAACAACAAAAAAAATAACGGAATTTAAGTACATTTACAGATGGTGTGATTTAATAAAACATCTAACACAATATCAAGACCTAAATGTATATTGAAAGGCTGGGAAAAAATAGTGAAGTTGATGCAAATGGATCCCCTCCCATGTTATGCTCAGGATGGTTGTGTCAAGAATCTCCATAAATACCAATTTTTAACATATGAGGAAATCTATTCTTCAGCAAAATTAAAACAAAAAGCTTACAGACGAAACCAGCATGGACAAAACAACTATAATGAACCTGGAAAATCATTCACACATAGGTCTATATCAGTGAGAGGACAAATTACCTTATCGATGCAGAAATCAGATATGTTAATAGAGCAAAGGTGTTTTTCCGTTTTTTAGTTTGTTATTTTACGACTTTTGGTAAATAGCTTTACCAACAGCTATGTTTATCTAGCATCTGAGTGAGATGAAGACGATACTGCCAGAGAAATAAGTTAAGGGTCCAGCGCTGGAAGTTACCAGCATTTGCTCTTAATGCGTTGTGGGAAAACCCCAAAAAAAACCTCGACCAGGTAACTTGTTCAAATCAGGATTTCAACTAGGGCCCGCTAATGTTTTACTGTTGCATAAATTGTTAAAGAATACAAGCTAACCTAAGGACATACCGATACTACACTGTCTACATCTGAAATATCTTCTGAAGAACCCCTGAAAATAATTAAAACACTAAAACTTTCAACACTCATGGAACTAGTATGATAAATAGATCGAGAGATAAAAACAACACAGCAACAATAATATCATACGAGCACATTAGGAGGAATCGCCATTAATTTAACCATTTTCTACACACAATACTGGTAAATCATTAAATGAAATAGATTAACCATGTGCCACATCACTGCGATATGTCCATGCGCTGATTAACGAGAGACAACCACTATGGATTTGGATTTGGATTTGGTCCGGCTGACTTAGAAATAACGCACACATAGTACATAAAAACACTTAATGTATACTTTTCGCAATTGCATGCTCACTACTGTTAATGAATCACGCTCACAAGGGAACCGACTCAGGCCGTGTAGCTTGAATTTAATGAAAATGCATATTTAAGCTAATTTTCGTTCCTTAAGAAATGTGGTGATAGTAGTTAAGTTTCGCCTTTTCCTCGTTTACGAAATATACTAACTTTAAAAATCGTTGTTACTTATACCGCTCTTGCGCGCACTCGGATCGTGATAGCTTCGCGACACCGTATCTCAGCTCTCGCATTACTGTTCTAGTCATTTGTTTTCTCGTAACTCACATTAATAAAGTAGCAGTTCAATCTTTGGCATCTTTCACTCACTCGTACACCGTCAAAATCCATAGGTATGCAGCTGGAAGTCTAGGAAATTTGGACCTAAAGTAAAACAACGTGTAGACAATTATAAGCCATTTAATGCGATGGTCGCTGCAAGTAGTTCCGATAAACTGACAAAAATCACGTTGAGAAGATGGTTAAGAGATGTATTTCTCACGGATATTAAGAAAGACACACTGTCACTTCTGGATTCCTGGAGCGGTCAGATAGATGACACTATAATTACTTTTGAAGGAGTAAACAATACTTTACATGGTAAGACAATTAAAACACAAATTATCCTTCCAAATACTACAAGATTTTTGCAACCCTTGAATGTGTATTTTTTAGGCAATATAAAATTGTAATTCGAAGGCTAGAAGAGTATTTCAAACATAAAATTATTTGTGAAAACATTCCAGACACATTGTGCGATACGGACTTCATAATGACATTCCATTCTGTTGTGTATCAACAGTTTCATTCACCTGTTCTTAAAGATAGGATAATATACACACGTGGCAGAGATGTGGATATGTGACGGAGAAACATATGAGAAAGTTTGATAGCGTTCTTGCAACAATGTTACATGTTAGAAGCAGTGTGTGTGTTACAGAAGAGTGTGAAAAATCAGCCTATATAAAATGTTTGTACTGTTCAATGGCTCTTTGTTCCGACCACTCCATTTCGAATCCCACTATCATATTTAAGGTCAAAAAGTTAATACGTAGGCCTATTTTAAATTCAAATTGAATTTGTATTTCAGCAAGAGTACTCTAGTAATATAAGTTAAGAGAAAAAGAATATAGGCTATAGCAGTGGTCATCAGCACTCGCTGAAATGGGTAGAGGCAGTGCTGTCGTGGAGGCCATATGGGGTCATACATCGTATGGAAACCTACAATTTTTTTTAAATTAATCGTATGGGGAAAAGAAAATTTTGTCTGTATGAAGCCATACGGCATATGGTTGCCTAGGTTTTGTACAGATCTTAGATCATCTCACGCTGTTCCTAATGTATTTTGTTTGATGTTCATAAACAAAAATTGTCCACCTCTGCAGCACTGGAATCCAGAATTATATAAAATAATGGTAGAAAAACAATAAGTGCTCCAAATACGCACTCCAAGATTCATCGAGACAAGTGTGAATATACGGTGGGGCTATATGCTGTACTCTTTAAATCAAGCTTGTTGTACAATAAAATGTAAAGCAAAAAAATTTCTTTATTTCTTCTTTAATATTAAAAACAAACATTAAATGACAGTCGGAGAGATAGAGAGAGAGAGCAGAATAAAATATATTTCAGGAGAAAACAAGGGTTGGGGCGTATGGCCAAGAGAAAAATTACCATACTGGGTAGAGGGTAAGCGGTGCAACAAAATATGCTCCGTAGTGCAGAAGGGATAGGGAGACAGCATACCCGCCAGCAGCCACGAATGCACTCTAGTGCTGTAAGAGACCTTCGGGTGAGAGACGCTAGCCCGAGAGTGCACTGTGCTGATGACCACTGGGCTAGATCATTAATGCGGGAGCTTGATACGGTGTCGCGGAACTATGAGGATCCGAGTGCGCGCAAGAAGCGGCATAAGTAGCAACGATTTTCAAGTCAATATATTTCGTAAACTATGAAGCGAAACGAACGACTATCACCACGTTTCTTAACGAACGAAAATTAGCTTAAATATGCATTTTCATTAAATTCAAGCTACACGGCCTGTGACGCTTCCCTTGTCAGGAAAATTATTTACTGAGGCAGATGTAGCCTAATTTAATTACATATTATTTGTCTTACGAATAAAGTAAGTATATTTACTATGTGCACCAGCTCGTATCAGCTATCATCCTGTTCCTGCTGCTCCTGGGATCAGCGCATGCGCAGGAGATAGCGGCCATGTTGGAAGCAGACATTGAGGAGAACGGGGGCGGAAATTCTGGCTACCAGGACACGGAGGACGCGTCTGTGTACGCGGTGCCCCCGCACCACGCCAACAACAACGAGATGCGTCTGCACAAGGGACAACATGTGGCACTAGGTAACTATCTCCCAACGACATAATCAGAAGATATATGAAGACCGCGATAATCACGAAATGTGTTATATACAAATGATTTGTATTAATATTCAGGATTAAGACGCTATTCATTAATTTTCTGTAGGTAAAACAATCAAGATAAATTGTGAAATGAGGTCCTAATAGCGAAATATGAACATAATCGCGAATTATCACTATTGTGTCATTTTAATATGAATTTCAACTTCTGTTTTTTTTTTTTTTTTTTTTTTTTTTTGAAATTCCATTTTTCAGTGGTTGTGAAAGTATGTAGGCTATGGTACTCTGTTATGCTAAATTTATAGATATTTTAAAAAGTGAATTGAAATCTGGACATGTAGATACTGTAGAAGCTTTCATGCTTCTAAAAAAAAATCCTTGCTAAATTTTCTATCTCTTGTATGCAAAGACTATGGTTGCCACTTGCCATGTCTAATGCAGAATCTGAAAGATTTTTTTCAAGGTAACGGACATTTGGAATATTTGTAAAGAATATTGAAAATTTTGCTATGCTGTAATTTGGGGATGCTCTGAGTGGTAATTAAGAATAAAAGGGGCTTCATAATTATTGAAGACCTGAATTGACAAATCTTCCAAGTCCATTGAAGTAAATTGTTCAGGAGAGCAAGAAAACTGCTTAGGCTTGCCAAGTAAGAGCACTTAAATAAGAATTTGTACGATTAAAAACCGCAGGCTTAGAATTGGACTTGGATATTCTTTTTTACAGGATGGTAGCCTATACAGTATAAAACACAATATATGTCAGGTTAAAAATCAAATTCGGTAAATTTTGAACTTGCGATGCTTGTCAATTCAGGGCTTCAATTCTAGCTGTAAGTAAAATGTTTACAATTTGAAGAATTTTCCTCAAACCTGGCAAGAACCCTAACAAGCTACTATCAGTCGGAGCCAGCTGAACCAAGGTTTTTACAATGAGATATTACCACAGTCTAGTAGGCCTATATCAGCTACGAAGCTCAATGCGCAGGGAATATGCATCCATAGATAGTCGCTAATCACTAGGATCGCTACTATCGTCTCATTACAGACAGTGCGAAATAGTACCGGCATAGTTTATTGTTCCTAATACTCTCAACAACTCAAGCTTCGTGGCTGTATATACTGGACTGTGCTATTATTTCTCCCCCTCCTTTTCCTACCTCCAGGCTTGGCACCGGTATCGGCGGAGTTACATATTTTTAAAGTGTTTTTATACGACTATTCAACTTATAGGATGAATTTGCTATATTGGCCAATAACGTTTCAGAACCGCCTTAAAATCAACCAATCACAGTTGTGTTTCTTGATAAGACGCTTTGTAAGGAAGAGTCTTATCTGATACAATACTTCAAGTAATAAATAAATGTCTGTAAAAACCTTTCGTGTTTTTATTCTGTTAATGTAACATTTCAGCTTATCTTACTTTTGAGGTTAAGTATTGTTGTTTCGTATTTCCGCTCTGAGCAGTTGTCAATAGTATTTATGCCATGATAGATAGTAGTTTGTTTTTGAACTTCATTACAAGGAAACCTAATAATGGCTTATTGCTATGTTTTATAATAACTATTATAATACGTAAGTAATTCGGTTTTGCAAGTTATATAATTTTATTCGTTGGATAATCTTATTAAATTGCACCCGTTGGTTTCAACTAATAAGATGAATTATCATAATTTCACGAGCCCAAGATGACACAGCACTCGTACAATTACTACAGATAATTAGTCAATGAAATAGAAAGATGTGAAATCTGACACTTCTCTAAAATTTCGTTTGCACATGAGAACCTGGTTTGTATAAACATGCGTTTTCGAAAATTAATTTAAGGAACATTTAACCACGAGTCAAGATATCTTGTTGTAGAGATAGATTTCATCCTACTCCCGGGAATTCACTCTCCCGTCTAGCGGAAGAAAATGGTGTGATTCCCGCCACACGGAAGTATTAATAGTAGGGCAGGTGAACGCACAGCACGTGTTTTTTTACTTGGTTATTTAACGACACCGTATCAACTACTGGGTTATTTAGCGTCGATGGGATTGGTGATAGCGAGATGAGACCGAGGATACGCCATAAATTACCTGACATTCGCCTTACGGTAGGGGAAAACCTCGGAGAAAACCCAACCAAGCAATCAGTGCAAGCGGGGATCGGAGAGCAACACCGGATCGATCGGCAGGCAAGCGCCTTAGCCGACTGAGCCACGCCGGTGGCACGTGTTATTCATAGAGTAATTCTCATCACCGTGATTCAGATCCAAGTTACGCTATGTTATGCATGCGTAGTATAACAGAGCAATCTGGTTGCGGTTATCATCTGCGCTTCAATCCAACGGTAGGCCTAACTGTTCGAAATGTCCAGACTTTGTTGTTCTTGTGTTGCAGTCATGATCATCGCACTGTACACAGCCATCGCCATGGTGACAATCCATCTCGTCAGCTGCACACTGCTTCTATATGGCTCAATAATGGTGAGTATACAGCTTCTCTTTGACTAAGTTTTTTAAAAAGCCACCAATTTAAACGTAGCAGAAAACTTCATTATAATTAAAAATAAAAGTTAAATGTATTTTAAAATGTATGAGTTATAAGAAAATAGAACAAATATAATTGTCATAAAAATAAATCAAATATGAAACTGTCAAACTGCATGCCTGCATTAAAAAACAAAGTCAACTTCAATTATTATCTAACAAAAGGTTCTTTAAAATGTTATTTCTTCTGCTTCTTTATCTGGGACTAAGAATGAAATGTACTCCTTAAAACAAGGCCAAGAGGAGTAGTATCTACCGTGATAACAGAGCTACAGTACACGTATGACAGTAAAGCCTTGGTTTTTCTGAACCGACGCATGTGACGTGCACAAATCTGGACTGCACGAGAGATAGTGAGTGGTTTCTATGGCTGCGAGGTGCGCAGACCTCGCATCTCGCAGTTAAAGAAACCACTCACTATCTCTCGAGGCGGGCCTCGCACGTCGCATGCGTCGGTTCAGAAAAACCAAGGCTTTAGACGACTGTTTCGTCGTACGCACAAGGCCCATTAGAACATAATAAGATTATAGAGATGCATACACTGTTACGACACAACAACACGACAGTTAGCTCTCAGCCCCGGATTATTTTGTCGACAAACTGTCGTTGGCCCTTCGAAATAATGAAAGAACGCACATGAAGACGTTTCAGTCGTTCTAGCTTTCACTTCGTGAAAGGAGGAAAAGAAATTACTGGTTGCATCCGTTAGGCCTATACAGTGAGAGGTTGTTGAAAGGAAAATTCCTTACTTTGTACGGAACACTACGGTTTTAACCTCCAAAATCCTTTTCATATTTTCGCATGAGTGCACAAAACTGTTATGAACTTGGAGTAAAACAGGATTTGACGACCTCAACTGTTTTATGAGTTGCTGAAAAAATGTCGTGTGTATACTTCTGACTTAGATTTGTGGACTGTTGTTAAGTGTGGCAGTTTGGGATATGGTTTACCATTTTAAATAATTTTTCGACAAATTTCAAGGTGAAAAATCGTTCTATTACCAACAAGGGAAGTCAGTAGGCCTACTCGAGTTGTCAGAAAGAAATACTGGATATTTCTACATCATTAGCAAGAGCTAATGACGTAGTTATTGAATCTAAAAAGAAACATCTGATTTTTTACTGTCTTTATGCTGAAATCATACTTACATTCCGGCACATTTTGTATACAGTATTATCCTATGTAATTGTTGCAATAGTAAGAAGTTATGCCAATCCAAGTATACTGTATACTGTATGTGTATATCCAATGCCTACCCACTTCACTTTACGTGATTCGGGTTCCGCTTATAGCGGATAGATGGCAGGACTGTGACCCATTTTATAGTTGCACACCACTTCGGCGGGCCATGCTGTACATGATGTGTATCTGTTGAGAGTTATGTCGTGTACTAGGCAGTGGCGTATACTGGTTAAAGGGTTTGGGCTACCGCTGACCCTATTATTACACAAAATATATCTAACAATTACTTTAATTTTAATTACTATAGTAAAACTAATAATACAAAATTATTACATTATGTTATATTATAAACTTTTTCTTTTGTAATTTCCTTGGGCTACCCCCGGTAGCCCGCAAAATACGCCCCTGGTACTAGGGTGAGTGTATGTGTAAGTGTTCGTGTAAGTGTAGTGTAGGGAATGGGTGAGGATGTGATGAAGGTAAGCATGGGAGAAGGGGAAACCCGGTGCCGGCACGTAGCCTATTCCTGTCTAATAACACCAAGGGGGCCGCCAGGCTTAACTTCCCCATCCGACGGACGAATCACTATCAACAGTGACATATGCACTACGGAGAGATTTCGGCATATTGGTGCACAATCTAGTAATTAGAAGTTATGCACCGCCATCTCTTGTAGTCCCGAGGTAGACATTTTACATGAAAATTTCTGACCCGCTGAAGATCAAACCCGGGACGGCGAGTCTGGAAGTAGACGCTCTGTCACAGAGCTAACTCGGCGGACCCAATCCAAATATCATCGTCCAGAAAATGCTCCAAACATCCAGGAACATCCAATTTGTGTCGGTGACTCGCAATGAACACATTCTCGCAAACTGAATCGAAAGCCGAACTCGTTTAACGATTCGAACGCAATATAGTCCTCTGATCTCATGCCTGGTTTAAAGAACGAATATTGCCGATTGGAAAGCAATTCCACGAAGACAACGAGAAAGCAACAGATACAAGAACGTCTTCACAATTAGCCAAGTCTCTTGCAGAAAGGCGGATCTTCATAATCAGCCAAGTCTGTTGAAGACGAAGGCGAATCGTCCCAATCAGAATATGTGCCCTCACTGGAAAATAAAGCTCGATCAACTGTCGCCATTACTGATGAGATGAAAGGAAAAGTTGTTACTTTTTTCAGGAAGAAAAGATGGAAGGCCTAAAAAGGTGACAATTGACAATTCAAGCTCGATTCAAATACGTAAGTATAGCTTGCGACAAATCCATCTCTGAGAAACATTTCTCGTTCGAAGTGCCAATAAAGGAGATTTGTTGAACAGGTTGTGATATTTGATACTCTCGGACTTCGAAAATGCAGTAAACCTGGGTCATCCGATTCACGAGTCCGAAATTCAAATCTGGGCCAGAGAGAGAGTGTAGCGTAGACCAATCTCCTATAACACACCCTTGACAACGATTCTGTCGGTAAATCGGAGTATTCAACTGGCTTCATATTGGTGAATGAAGATCAGTTAAGTACAGCCATTGGTAAAAAAAAAAGTGTTTTATGTAAGTGTACTTTATGACAATTGTTACCAGATTGGCTTCTTATTGATCAAGAAGCCAAGAAGCCTCAGCTGCACACATAATTCTCATTCAAGAAAGTTTAGATGACATCGGTGCTAAGCTCGAAAATATTCCACGAAAATCTCTCAGACGTTTAGGGCAAGAATTTGGTGTATCTAAATTCTAAATCATCAGCAAGAGTCGCAACAAAGTCACTTAAACTCTAGTCATATACAACAACGCAAGAGTATGAAATGCAATCGGGCAATCCCGACAGCAGGATAAGTTAAACATTTATATTAAATAGGTGTTACAGTGTGTTCTTATCAAGATGAATAACACGTGGAAAACAGCTGTTTGCCCTGCTGTTGCTCCTATGTTGTGAGAATCTCTGAATAAAAGGTGCAAAACAGCTGTTCTCCCGCCCGCTCACATTCCCTTCTGTTACAACTGTATTTCCGTGTAGCGGGAATCAAAGCGTTCTCGTTGGAGAGACGAGAGAGTGAATTCCCCGCGGGTAGGAAAAAAACCTCTCTGTATGTTGCATGGTTTGAAGGGCGTTTTCAGAAAGTGAAGCCTTGTTCCCACGGCGCGCCGCGGCGTGTGGCTTGGCAAACCTCGAGCCACTCGAGGTCGCTTGTGGTCTGTCGAATTCCGACCAAGCACCGTTCCCACAGTGCGTCAAGGCGCGTGGCTTGGCAAATCTCGAGTGGACCACTTCATTGCCAGACGTTCTTCATTTCCATTTGTTTCGTTGTTCTTTAATTTTAATTTTTTTTTGTTAATGGAAATGATTTTCAATAAAAATGAATAAAGTTTATGAATCGGACAATGACGAGGAACTACAGTAGACATTAATTTATGCAAATGTTGTTACAGTATCTACGAATAACTACTTCAAAGATAAAAATATAAATAAATGAAAAGTGAAGTAATATATCGATGAGTGATCGGCAGAACATCTTAAGCGCCACTTTTCAAAAATGCGTTTTTTTACGTAATGTAGGGGGAAAACCATGATGTACAGCCTAACAAAACGGCGTAAGCGAGTCTTTAATTCCGGAATGAGAAAACAAGAAGTACATTTTATCTTAACTGTTTAAGAATTATTTTAGTGACCACGAAATCGTCTTAAGACATGCCTAGTTCCCAAATAATCATCGTATCTTTTGTTAACGAGTGACTCATAAGATAACATAAAATTAATTAAATTAAGATAAAATTTATTGTTGTTAAGATATTTATTTCGGGTCCTATTCCTAGCAATAGACGATAAGATAATCAAATTTTTTTTCTGTTTACAGTTCACAGTAATTCATTACAGAAATTAGCAATCATTGTAAATTTAGTTTAATTTTAACGTACAAGCATAATGGTATTAAAACAGCAACAGAAACTATACAATAATGAGTATTGAAACTCTTTCGCGCTTTTTCTCTTAACTAATTCAGTGCAGGGGTTCTTGTCGTAATCACTGAACGTCTATTGTTGTAACATACAGCGCACGAATAAAATCAGCACAGCAATTTGCTTATTGGAATCAGTGCAGTTTGTGACTACAATGAGTAAAGAATTAACTTTCCTAAGTAGAGGAAAATTCCTCGTCACTTTGTCTTGACAGAACAGGAAAACAAAACAGCAGACGATCAAAGACATTTGAATATGTGATGATAACCTTCAAAGATGTGCAAATTAAAGTTTGTCAGACATTTTTGCTGACCACACTAAACATTTCCCGATGACCCTTCGCTACACCAGAGATCAGTCAAATGATTCGAATTTGGCGGATAAGATGTTTTAACAAATAGCCATCGATATATAAAAACCTATGTTTCGTCTTTCCACATCATTAATAAGAACTATTACGAGTATTTAATAAGAAATGATCATAAGCGCTTCTTACCCCTTGGTGTGTAAACAGTGTGCAAAAATAACGCCATTTTGTCGTACGCGAAACATTCTGGCTTGTATAATTCGATAGTTCCAGCCCCACTTCTTGTACTGTTTTTGACTTTCATTGCAAACTTCCTGTAAGTAGCTATAAGATGTTCCTTCTTCTTTTTTAGCTCTTTCAAAGAACACTCAATGTTTGCTTAAATTAATTTGAATTCGTTTCCAAGCATCATAAACCTGGTTCCTATCTTTATGATGTTGATTTTGTGGATTCCATATTCGCTACACAATCTACAACAGGCCGTCGGAACGGGTGCACGAGCCGCACTCAGGCTTGTCGTCCGTCGATCCACAAGCCTTTGATGTCCGAGCATTTACCGACATTTCACGGGAAAGGTCTAGCCACCCTGCGCAATAACGCGTCTTTACGTTCCCACGGCGCGAGGATTGACAAACTTCTGACCAGGTTCGACAAGCCACGCGCCGTGGGAACAGGGCTTGAAACACATGGATATAAGAACTGTAACCACCTAATTATATCACGAATCGCAACCAGTTTAAAGTACTTTACCTTGTATTGCAGCACGTGCGGCAGTGTCTGTTGCCATGGCTGAGCGTAGTGGTGATCGGGCTGGTGTTCTCGCTCGCCTCGCTACTCGTGTGCATCGTATTGGGTCACGGGACAGCCACCATCTTACTTGTCACCGGGCTCTTCATCCACTTGCGTAAGTTATTCTGGCAAGCAAAATAAAGTGTTATTAAACTGAACATACTTTTCACAGTATACACAAGGCGGCGCAAAAGTCACTAAGTATTTAAAAATCAGAGCAAGGTGCACTAATAGATCTTTCAATATCGTCGGCCTGGGTAGCGTAGTCGGTAAAGCGCTGGCTTTCTGTGCACGAGGTTGCGGGTTTGATCCCGGCCCAGGTCCGTGGCAATTAAGTGTGCTTAAATCATGTCAGTAGATTTACTGGCATGTAAAAGAACTCCTGCGGGACAAAATTCCGGCACACTGGCGACGCTGATATAACCTCGGCAGTTGCGAGCGTCGTTAAATAAACCATAATTTTTTTTTTCTTTCAATATCGAAAAAGCATGTTCTGCCGTGATAATCCAGAGATGTGGTTCCAAAGGGTTGGTGCTACTGCACACACTGCCCGAGCCACCATGGAGGTTTTAAAGGGAGATTTCGTCGAACGTCTAATTTAATTTAATTATTTTGAAATAAATTATGTTTTATTTGTCTTCAAAATAATTAATATATATACCATGGAGATTTTCCACTCTGGAAGACTAATTCACGTCAGTGACCGTCATTTTCAGCCTAACAACGTTGGTCTCTTTCTAGAGCCTTTTCCATGACTGGCGTTAAGTTAAACCATGAGTGAAATTTGAACCAAATTTGATCGAAAATTCAATTTTTTATTTAAGTCTTAAAAAATACTACATATTCCAGAAAGTGCCTAAAGAACAAAAGAAGAAGAAATCTGAGGTGCCAACATATGGAGCAGGGCAATTTGAACAAGTACTGTAGGCCTAAGACACTTGAATTTTTTTTATTTAAAAAAATCTCCGACTTGTATCGTGTAAAAAGTTCCAGATGTTGTACTTTTAGTCCTGTTAAGGCTAAATTTTGCAAGTAAGTTAAGAAAAGTATGACAGACAAGAATAAGTAAGCTTATAGTGTTTTAATGTAAAGTTTAATGAAGTGTACATTTCAGATGTTTAGTTAAGTATTATGATTATTTTTATTCAATTATGGAAAATCAGACAAGAAAAAATTCTACATGCTAAACTAATCAATATGCATTAAAAATGATTACCAAATTTGAAAACTGTTTCCATGGGGAATGTCTTCATAAAAAATCAACATATTAAAAATTATAACATGGGGGATATTTTTATGACGTAATGAAAAAAAAATAAATTATTTTATAACTCAGAACCTAATACACTTATAAACTATAAGCTACGAAAAACGAATAGAGGCTGACTGACTGTACGATGCAAGCAGATACGTCCCATGACACGGCCGTGTGAGTCAGACATCCGGTTATTTTACAACGCTTTATCAACTGTTGTGGTTATCTAGCATCTGAATGAGATGGTGATAATGTCAGCGAAATGAGTCTGGGGTCCAGCACCAAAAGTTACCCAACATTTCCCCCTAATTGGGTTGACGGGAAACCACGAAAAAACGTCAACCAGGTAACTTGTCTCAACCAGGATTTGAACCTGGGCTCGCTTGCTTCACGGAGATGCCATGTTTAACACTAAATTAGGCCTACTGTAAACTTCGTTCAATTTCTAATCCTATTCATGCCCCTAATCATGAATTAGATGAAACTGAAATGAATATACTGTCCACGTTATCCGTCTAGACAATAGTCCGTTATTGAAATAACATGAGGTGAGGGGCTCTGATTGGCTCTTTCATCAATGACGTCAACATAGCGTTAATCGTTAGCGGGCCAGAAGGGTGCGAAAACTCTATTGAGTTCACTATGTAAATACCTACTTACACGTCAATCTAAATCTACTATAAATTTAATATTCACAAAAAAAAATGTTGGAAAGCTTCATCCATTCATACGGTTCTGCCCAAGGACAGGTCTTTCACTGCAAACCCAGCATTTTCTAGTCTTTCCTATTTTTTGCCTTCCTTTTAGTCTCTGCATATGATCCATTTATCTTAATGTCGTCTATCATCTGATACCTTCTTCTGTCCCGAACTTTTCTCCCATTCATTATTCCTCCCAGTGATCCTGAAGCCTATATATCTCAAATTCTCATGCTTATACCAGCAACTAAAACTGTACGAATCAGAGCCACTTGTCACATACATGCAATTAATAAATACATTGTATGGTATCCTTGCACAGGGCTATGTTTGCTGCTTGTGGTGTTCAGCCACTACCGTCAACTGTACGAAGACCAAGTCTCCAGCTGCGCGTCATTGGTACAACGAGATGCCACCAGCATCAAGACTGGATACCTTCACTTCCCACCTCCAGGTAAACCATCCGACGTCTAGTCCTCTACCAAAAGCAACCACAACCATTGTTAATCATCGTCACAGCACCCGTCCAGAGAGGGGTTAGCACCCTGCTTCAGCGCCCCATAAGGGGCAAAATGGAATATCAAAGATCAGGGGAGGTTGAAGGTAATGATTGCGCAAGTGTTCTACCCACTGTCACTACAGGAAATTGTTGAGATGCAATTGTTTGAAATCGGATCCACTATGTGGAAAGAAATGATTTTCATCCATGTCACCTAGACGCTAATGCGACTGGTACTTGTAACTCAAGCTTTTATAGAGTCCAAGCAATAATAATTTATTATATTATGTTTATTTTGAAATAAGAGAGACGATGATGCTAGAAAGATCACAAGCTTAGTTATGCACACTGAAGTCAGCTGTAATGCTGGCTGTTTAAATACTCACTAAATTTAGCTCTGACGGTTAAGAAAATGTTGCAGAGTTTCGAATATCTAGTGATTAATCCTATGGTGAAAGTTTAGTATTTGTGTTTCGCTGTGTACCTCATTCATAAACGTTAACTTTGGTTTCCTACAAACACAATAAATTTTAAGAGGTCATTAAATAATAAAAATAAGACAACATTTCTTATATTATATCTAATATTGATCAATATGTGTTCTGGTTATATTATGCATATTACTGTATGTATTTTAAGGACTCAAAAACGTGTTTGTAGTGGCAATAACATGGTGAGACACAAATACTATTATTCTGTATGCAGTTCTCATATTACAATATCATTCTATATACGTACATATGTATATATTTCTGCAGCATATTTATGTACATATACATATGTATATCTATATGAACGTCAAAATATACAAATCCCGGTAACACATATTAAAGTAATAGGCTACGTAATAATAAAGGTATAATAAAATTAAATATTAGGTTGAAACTAGCAACAATAATTGTTTACAAGCAAAAAACAAATTTAAAACAGATATGATATGGATATTATCACATTATGTTTGTAATATGTAAAAATGTAACATTACTGAATTAACTATCAGTAATTTGGAACCATTATTAATTTGAAAATTTGGTACTGTATATCAAAGATGATAGCATTTAACTGCATACTGTTGAGGTAATTCAATCTCTATCTATAAGTAAAGTATGCTTTTCAAACCGAACAATTCAATTATAATTGATTTAAAAACCAAATTCTTATATACCGGTACTATAAAGACAATGTTTTATAAAAAGGTACTGGATACATTACTTCAAAATCAAGCTTCTTTATGAAGATCGAACCAGAATGAAACAATATCATGTACTATGACTTTCTTTCTACAGTGTATGATATTTTCGGAGTACGTAATTTTTATAACAGATGACAATATTAAATAAAATAACAGTACATTACTATAAAATTTTCTAAGAAAATTAATTTCTTGGAATTATTCATTATTTTCATGCTAAAAAATGTAAGCATAAGCATGGCTATAAATAATACATTTTCAAGAAGTAGATAAGATAATTATTTACAAAGAATTGGAATGCAGATGTTCAGTTTGGTTTTTTATTACCTTATTATCTTAAACAGTGGAAACTAAGATTGAAAGCATTTTCAATATCGTACTAAATGAACTGCATACCGTACAACATTTCACCATGGCCCTTAAAAATTCTTGTCCAGTCTTCAAACATCAAAAGAGTACAAAGACTGTCAAAGAAATGTATTTCAAACATCAAGAGCAACAATGATTGAGTATATTTAAGTTTGAGATAAGATCACACCAATGAATCACATATCAGCCAATTGCCTTAGTAACATAAAAACATAAAATATTAAAAGATTTGTGCAAAATGTTGAGCCTTCTTTCTAGCTAAAAAATTAACAGTCTCAAAAAGGATTCAATTAATTACAGATCATTTATGTTGTTTGAAAATTAACTCTTCAGGAGAGATTTTACAAAAGTATGTGATTTATTGGTGTAATAGTAAAAAATTCGTAATTTATTTTAGCAAGTGTGAAATCTTTTGTTTAATTATGCAATGCGTGTGGTTTTCAAATCAAAGAGATATATAGGTTGTAATTTTATACGAGTTGTTGCAACAGAACATAAAGAACTACTCACAATGTTATAAATTGAAAAGTTTCTTAACCTCAATTCAGAGAAAAGTGAGAAATATTCACAGTACCAACTTCGTTCTATCCAAATAATAAGATACTTATGAAAATGACTAGAAAATATGTAACTTACAATGTTCATCAAGTAGTGCAGACACTAAACTTATTACAATAGGCGTTGTGGTTTAGTGTGAAAATGATTGACCACATACATATTAAGACAAAACCCTCGGTTAAAGACAGCTCTGACAAATGTGAAATGAATATCATGCAGATAACCACCGATGAACATATGTCTGCATTTGCTTACAAATGAAACAACTGTAAACATACTGTATTCCTTTGCATATACTGTACTATAAATACGAGAATTATTGCATTAATAAAAAGTATCAACAAATTAAAGTTTGCAAACATATGAATCGTGAACTGCAGAAATCCCACAAATCACAATTTTTCTCAAATTCAGTTTTCCATATGGTTGTAATATTCTAGTGGTGCAGAAATCCCACATATCCAGTGTTCAGTGTATGTTTCACAGTGGCAATAAGTTACAGTGAATTGCAGGAAGTTTCAGGAACAACACAAATCCAGGACATGTGGAATTTTTTAGAAACTAAAATAAAAATTTAAAAATTCAGTTTGCTTTTCTTTTCTTTTTTTTTTATGGGTTTAAAGGCATTTTAAGAATTAAATATGCTATTCACACAATTTTGCATTGTTGTATGTTTGTGTAGTATTTCTTCCAATTTCTTGGATTAAATAATATGCATTTAAACTTGTTTATAAGATCACAAATTGTCATTCTCTGTCTTCTTTACCTAAAAAATTATTTAAAAAAAATTGAATAATTGTTACTAGCCCTGAATTGCAGAAACATCACATGCCCAGACAATTCAGATATTTTTTCTAGAAAATAATAAAGAAAACAATTAAAGTTCATGTATGATAAACACTAGAACTTATTATTATACTTCAATAAAGAAACAGTCACTTCAAAATATCAAACCCACTTTTGAAGATAATCAGTTTTTTGTTTCTCCTGAAAAATTTACTTAAATGGACATGTGAGGTTTCTGCAATTCACAATTCATATATCGTCGCTATACCTCCAAAATCCACTATGTGTTTTCAAAAAGATTTTGCAGGAGAAAGAAGAAAGCATTGTCACTTTCACTTCCCTTGATTTTCAAAGCTGCTTTCGATATAATTTCATCATTTTTCTTGTAATGATTGAAATTATACCGAAAGTGGCTTTGAAAATCAAGGGAATTTAAAGTGACAATGTTTTTTTCTTTCTTCTACAAAATTTTTTTAAAAGCACACAGTGGATTTTAGAGGTGCAATGACGATATTCAAAACACAGTGGCAGTAGGTTTAAGGTATTTAGTTTAATTTCAAAGCTTAAAAGAGAACAGGATGCTAAAATACTAGAAATATATATCAAGGGAAAATATGTTAAAGTGATCAAAATTAAGATTTAATTTGTTTCAGGTGTGCATAGGAATACAGTATACCAATGAAAGAATTGTTGATTCTTGTCAGAATATATAGAGAATATTTTGGTTAATATATTCAGTATTTACCAAAAGGAGACTGTGTCTATGTACACTACGATTAATGGCCATGAATTACGGATTCATTTCTATAAATAAGACAAATTAAAGTGACGCAGAAGAAAATGAAACTACCTCTACTTTACATAGAAATGGACTTCGGGAAACATTAACAATTCATAATACTCTTTTATGTTCATTGTTGGCATTTAATACGAAAAATTCTTTAATTATAATTTTTAAACGCATTTCAAACATCTATACGACAATGAAACAAATATAATCTTAAATTTTACAATTATAGATCATTAATGATGTTTATCGGGTGGAAGGAGCTGCTTCATGAACATTGTGTAATGATTGAATGTGAATGTTGTTATTATAATATTGTTATTTATATTAATACAAATCTTGACAGTACATTTTCACATGATCTTGGATGTTTTATTTACTGGCCTATATAAAGCAATAACTTCTGATGGAAGGAGTTCATGAAATTCTTTAAGGGAAGACCATTGTACCTTAGAACACTTTTTCAAATACTATTTAACTCTCATTTTCACAAATTGCATTATGCCAGATTAAATCAGAGATATATAGAAAAGCAAGATTTCAAAAAAGGAAAAATATTCCAATATACTAGTGTACCTTAGAATAACATATTCCTGAATAAATAAAAATATAGCTCTACTATGAGGAAATCATACATTCATTTAACACTTCTATATTGAAATATATAAACCTATAAAAAGACGTACTGTATACAAATATCAATCTTATGTGTAAATTAATGTGATAACTTACTCTTTGTGCATTAATAATCTGGTACATAAATAACTAAAATGAATTTTAAGAGTAAAAAGCTAACAACTTACAGGTTTACATTAATTTTTACTCAAACTACGTATAAAATTACGAAACATTTTTCATAACAAAACATCTATTTATCTTTCACTGTACCGTACATGATGATGCACTTATAGAAAAACGTATCTTCTATTTATACATTAAATTTAATACTTGCAGAAAATAATATAGTGTATTACTAATTTAAAAAAAAAACTGAGTTTTTTACCATATGTATAATTACTGGTTACTCGTTAAATTTAAAGAAACAATAGTTCAGAATGTAAAAAAAAAATATTTTTTCAGGTTCCACTTGGCCAACAACACCAGACATAAAAAAGAGATGCAAATAGTCTACTGTGCTCTCTGGCAAGTATATGACATATGAGCAATTTGCAAACGGACTAAAAAGAATAAAATTGAACAGGAGGCATAGTGTTGTCTAAGGTACACTATCCTCAAGGTATAATAGTCTTTCCTATTAAAAATTACAAACCTCGGGTTTAGATTTAATTTAATTATTTTTAAATTTCTAAGTAATTTAGTTGTGAACATTTATGTACGAGATCAAAGTCTTTCCATTTTTAACATGTTATTTAAACAGGCCTACATGAAGAAACGAAAATCAAAATGAAAGTATTTTTATTATATCACATTAAAACGTAAACAGAACTATAAACAATATGAAAACAGATGAGGGTGACATTAGTCAGAATGTGAGAATATTCAACAAATGGCATTTCAGTTTCTAGACAAGGTTCCACTTCAATAACTAAATGGATAGTTCCTCAATATCTGAGAATAACACGTAATAAAGCATGAAATAAAATCTTCACCTCTTGTGTACAGCTGTGTCAACACAACAGTGAATATTGGTAAAATACACCAATATATTAAAATGAATATTTTACATACCTAAAAAGGATTGATTACACGCTGATGATAATGTTACACTCTATAATGTAAATGTTATGCTGTACAATTAATCTAATGTTAAAGAAATATTTATTGTTGAGAAATGCAAATTATTCATACTTTTTTCTAGAGAAACATTGGACTACACAGCTGTCTGGCACAGAATAATATGGATGGAAAATTTCGTACTTAAACATAATCGTATGTAAAAATAAATACATTCTGCACCATTTGTGTTCATATCCTAGCCATCAGATGAAATAAATTTATTTTTTATACTTTCCAAAAATAAATGTATAATTATTATTTTCTGTGAAAGCGAGTAATTGCAATCACTAATAGAAGAAAGATAAACGTATTTGAGAAAATTCAAACAGTACTGTCTCTTACATACTATTATCTTGAAAATGGTGAACAATAAATAGTAAGCAGTACACTTATATATACATCTACAAAAACTTACACACAAAACATAATACATTAGCAAAGCACTGGGAGAAAATAATAAAAGAAGATAAATCAGCACACTAATATTTTCTTTGTATTTAATTTCGTAAATGCAGTTGCTGAAAGGAGCCCATATAAAAATGGCATCTTTATATATTAAGATATTTAATATTAATAATCCTACTATTAAAATATGCAGTATTTAGTTTAATAAATTATAGTTGCACTGCAGGCCTACAATGGCCTCAGAAGTGAAATCGCAATTTTTCCTATTAAAATTAAGAAAAAAGATGCTCTATTGATTACAGTAATACCGTATGTTACGTGACTTACAAAAATATGTATAGACGTCAAGTATCTTCATAGAAAATAATATTTAACATTGAAACAGTTATGTATATGATTAAAATATTCTAAACACTTTAATATCAATTACAATTTTTAATCAGATTTGTACAGAGCCAGAAACAAAATTTGGGCCACCTGAATTTTTCCAAGTTCCATGCTCTGTGCTTACTGAGCGTGGGTAGTATGTTATAACTGGAAGTTGGAAAATTCAGGTGGCCCAAATTTTTGGGTCTCTACAAATGAACTTTAGTGTATAAATGAACTTTAGTATAAAAGTGACGAATATACTTCAAACTATTCGTTATATAGACTATATAAATTAATCATTATCAAACTTCAATTTCAATTAGTCTTGTATAAAGTTTGACGAGGCATTACTTAAAATGAAGACACATAGATTCCAATAAGATGTGTACAAGTTTTCCATGCTACATGTAACTTCTGAAGAGATAAGTGAATGAAAGGCTGTGAACACAATGATAAAGCATACTGATTGATTGGATATGAACACACGATTTCACAAATAAAAGCATGCATTCACACACGAATACACAATAAATGTAACTTGTGTTTGTATTCTAGTTTGAACATTCATAAACTAAATCAGAAATGATGTTGTAAGTTAAACGATTGTCCTTTCTGAAAAAGATGACTGCAGTAGCTGATGGAACATTGTTACTTAAATACAGAACATTTATCATATTGTACTTTCTGTTATATTACAATAAAATAATTCAACTTAATACAAAATTCAACATAAAATAATGTTTATGGTATAAAAGGAATTATTTAAAAAATCAGAAAAGCACTAAGAAAAAATATTTTAATCCATTTTTTAAATATTAGTGGACTGTGCAGTTTAATGTTAAATTGACATAATAACGTTTAAATCTCAATTCGAAGCAATCTCATATTTGAGAAGAATATTTTGACAAATTAAAAGGTGCTTTTCACATGTTAAGACCTACCAGCACTGAAAATGTCTGAATTTCTAGTTAAGATTTTGAGGGATTAATGTTTTATGTATGAAAATCCAGGAGCACAATGTAAAAGAATGATTCATCAACATAAAGGACTACTATTTAGGTACGATTTATTACATAAAATTTCATCACAATCAGTAGTTTAGAATTGAAGAATAAAATTAATCACATAAACACACACAGATATGCGCTATTCGTAAAAATAGCTACAGCAGATGAAAGATTAGAATATCCATTACAGTAAATCATCAATGAACTTATTTTCAAGTTTTCTATACATACATAAATTGCTCAATAGATTTAAATAATTTACATCTCCTTAATGTGGGATGAATATTAGAATATTAATGTAATTCACAGAAATTTTAATATAAATTACTTAACAAATCTGCCGATGACGAAATTAATTCGTATTAATTTAAATTCAGTTTTGTGTAATAATAGAAGGATACATAATAAATTGGCAAGGCAAAACAAACATTTTGTTTTACTGCATATTGTATTACTGGCGTATTTCTTAAAATCAAATTCCACTATATTTCATATACTTCAAAAGTGCAGTGAAATAATATTTTCTTCTTTTAGAGCTGCCAGAAGCAGATTAATTCCAAGTATTTACTTTATCCAATAAGTTTTTAATTTTTCAGAGCTACTTGTGGAATTACCTATCTGTGCGTAAAATGTGTACAACATATGTAGAGAAAAAATTAAGATCAAAGAATTATGTTAATAGAAATCAACTCAACATTCACAAAGTCGTAAATTTCTTGCAACAAAGCATTTTATATTTTACAATATATAATTCTAACTGAAAGAACCAACTTTGTTTTAGAGATGAGATACTTAAAAGTAACTACAAACTACTATTACATGCTTTGTAACATGAAATTACGACTATCCTGAATAAAGAAATCTTTCTCAACTCACTGTGAACTAGATACTGGTAATTACTTTAGTACCGGTATAAGACATATACGTATTCATCTTACATACAATTATAAGACACTAAATTTGTTACTTTTAGATTGAAATGATGAAACTTAGGCTAAGATATAAGTTCAGTGAACGTCTTTTTGATTTTGAATCAAGTGATTGTATAATGGTATGCTATACCAATGAAGTTCCTATTAACTTGACTAATACTGTTTAAGAACTTAGTAACACGCAATATACGATGCACTAATTCTTAATGAAACTCTCCTTAAATATTAAAAAAAAAAAAAAAACATTTTCATTATAGATGCAATAACGTCATCTATAAAATGCATTAATTCTTAAAAGGTTATGAAATAAAGATTAAATTGAATACTCAGTATTAAAGGTCATAAATTCTTTTTTTCCTTAACACAAAATTACAGAAATGAATACTATTAAAACAAATTGTCCTTTGCAGTAATATGTTTCATAGACTGTACTCAGAGAAGCATAATTCATTATCTTAAAGAAACCATATAATGGAAACAGGTAATTTAAATACGATAATTCAATACTGAATTTTAGAGACTTAAATTCGAAGTCCCAGACCTGGTAGTTTGAACTTAATTTTAAAAAATAATATCTTAATTCTAGGAAATTGTAGTAAGTTAAAAGACAATTCTAATGTGTGTTGGATTGGATTGCATAGAGAGTACAGCAGAATAAGCTGAGGTCACGTGCCATTACATCACCTATATGGGCCTATTCTGTCACCCTCTTTGCAGTTCTTTGATTACTTATTCTTAACATCACTGAAGCCATTCAAAACGCGAAGGATGCTCGAGATCAGTGTGGTGATGATGATGATGATGATGATGATGATGATGATGATGATGATGATGATGATGATGATGATGGCAATATTAGGCCAGAAGATGTCCAGTATACATCTATCGTTTGCCAGTACAAGGCAATACGGTAACTTGGTATGTGTTCTAGTATGTATGTTACAGTAACAACAAGATTTAGTAATATGGGTACATGCCAATTCGAGGGTTCCAAAAAGAAAAATGGCAAAGAAGACACTTTTGCAGAAATACTTTGTGATGATTCTTAAAAAATAAATAAATTTAATTTTGCCATTTGAAAAAAGTGAGACTAAAATAACATGACTAGTTTGATACAAAGAATTAGTGAAGCTTCACTGAAAAATAATGCAAGATTATCATTAAATTACGATCGTATCTATTGCATTAAAGGGCTGGCATACCATAACAAAAACGTGAGACTGAATTAATATGACTCATTTAATACAAATAATTCATGAAATTTCACCGCAAAATAATCCAATATTATCATTAAATTTACTACGACTCTGTCCAAGTGTTATATTAGAGGAGTGACAGAATCTATTACTGGATCCTTTCCAAAAATGTTAACATTACCAATTAAATCGAAAGAAAAATCTAACGAACAATATTTGGCCCAGTTAAAGATGGAAAATACTGCAGAAAGAAAGGAACAAACAAACTAAAACAATTTTATATACTGTAGAACCACAATTCTCATGTATATATTGTTAGATTCAAAACGACTACTGAAGTGACTTTATAGGGACAAGGATATAAAAAATGAATAAAAGAGTTATCTTTTGAAAGAAGAACTGAAGGTAGGGCAACATGAACATGTACATGGGATGATGCAGTGGAAAGTGGAAATAATGAAATAAAGAAAATAAAGAATTGGAAATTGGTACAGTAGCAAGAACCAGAGAAGAATAGAGAAGCAAGATTAGTGAAGTCTGTATCGGACTTGACATGTGGAACCATAATATGTTGAAGGCGGTGGTGGTGGTGATTGTGGATATAGATGTGATGGTGATGATGATGATGATGATGATGATGATGATGATGATGATGATGATGATGATGATGATGATGATGATGATATGATGAAAACTATAGAGATACAAGAAATCAGTATTAATGAAGAAAAATAAAAACGTAGTATTTGCATTTGTAAATTAGAAAAGCTATTAAAAAAACTCAATATCAATGCAATAACTAACATTATCAATGCTTATTACCTTAGCTATGACACATCATTCTCAATATATGAATTGAAGTAAAACATTAAAGACAAAAGACAAAGATAAATTAACTGTCACAGAATACATAAATTTACCCGAGATGAATGTAATAGATAATAAAATTTACGATCCTATACGTTAATAAAGAAACAAACATTTCATCTCTCAGAGAATGGCAACATACACCCATTTTTATTTTTAAATTGAAAACTTACAATTTGTGAATAATGAAAGGATATGAAACTGTTGTTTCGTAACTCGCATGATAATAAATGTGAAGTATTTGATAATTTACTTTGCAATGCCAAGAAATCACTAAGAAATTATCATCTTTGGCAGAAGAGTTTTTCACCACAAACAAGCTTTAATATCTTATGTAGCATACCGTGTATTATGCGTTTAATGTCGTAAATTCATTTTCCAAAAATAAATGTTAGGTACTTTATTTGTGAAAAGCAAATACTAATCAAAAGAATTTCGAAGACAAATTCCGCATCATTTTTAAGCTAAAACAATTTACAAAAGAAATCAACATCTTCAGAATTATAGAATTATAAAATAGTGACAATAAAACAAATGTTGCATTTTCACTCACTCAGACACACAAATGTCGATTTAATAATTTTTTTAATGTTATATAAAATATTATTTCTTTCTTTAATTTATATGATAAATTCTTAATCTTTAGATATATATTACATAAATTTACTCACACACTTGGAATATAAAATTAATAAATACAGACAATTATTGTTTTGCACACTCAAACACATCATACTAAAAATTATAGACAAAGATACACTAATATATTTATATAACGTATTCGCCATTCTGGTGCTGATCTATGACTAAGAAGTTTAATTCTTATCGAAAAATAAATATTCACAACAAATGGATGGAGCATAAATGAAATTATTCTGACCAATGGCTAGTTGGGTTTACCAGCCCATGAAAGAAAATGATAGCCTAAATACGAAATAAGTAAACAATTACAAACATTATAAATACAAAAACAGACACAGATAGAAATGGTGTAAGCATTTACTTAGAATGCAGCAACATTAGGGCCATTTCAAATTTACGAATATAAGAGAAAACGAAAACACAAAGTTACATTATCGATCAAATGCTAAAGAGAGTTGTTAAAAATTAGTCTACATTATATGAAACCAGAACAAGTTAATGAACCTAAGCCATGTGATTTATTATAAATTACATATTATTTAAAATAATATAAGGTATAATACTTTTCTAATATAAGAAACAAAACATTATTAACTTATTACTAAAAATAAAAGGACAATAGTATCACATTTGTTACCGGTACCATTTCAAATTGTTATGATATTTCAGAAGAAAGTTGATATAAAGTAAACACAGATCTGACCATATCTAAAGGAATAATATTGTGACAGAGAATTTAAATTGATAAAAGAGATAAATACCGGTAACTTAATTTAATTTGATTTAAAACAATTTCCAAGTTTAATCATCTACGAATTATGAATTGACTAGAGGGAGATTCAAAGCCATGTCCTTTTCCAGATCAAGTTCCGTTTGATCATGATTCTAGTTTCACAATATCGTCATAAAGTCGAAGGAAAAGTTTTAATACACTTTTGATACCACAATGAAATTGTCTATAGTACCGCTAACTAAGAAATTTGGAGAGAATAGTTTTTATCCTGAAGGCACACACACGATGAAAGCTCAACAATTCCAAGAAATAGTATGGCTCTGCTAATAAAACGTTACAAGGTTCTTTGCTCAAAAAGTATTATTTCACATATTGCGAAATGACTATTGAAGTTAATTCTAAAGAAATGGATAATCTACACATATACTCACATATAAGTAAAGAACACTGGTTTGAATGTGTATAGCAATATATACTGTACCGACTGAAGTTAATAATAGTGCATGATAAAACATTTTAACTATAAAATAGTTTATATTTTATATTAACTTTGCATAGTGATAGATAAAGGAATAATTAAAATAAAAGATGCACAATAATTTCTAATTCATTTATTTGAGAATGCTGTTTCATTAAACCATTAGTGAGAATCTGTTCTTACGTCATTTTTGCACTATTATACGAATCAATAAATAATAATTAGAATGATGCCATATATGTCACAATTTCTTTTTTTTTAACGAAACAAATGCCGAATTCTTAATGAAATTGATAGTCAATTTGCATGCAGAAAGAAGTAATAGCCTATGATTTACCTACCAAATCAACTATCATTGTTCTTATACTAAAGACATTCAGAATTACAATAGATAAGCTATTTTAAAGGTAAGCCGTGCATATCATAGGATAAAATATGTATTTGAATGAATGTGATGTAAGCAAAATTTAAAATAACCTAATTTATTATAAGAGGAAAAAGAAATAACTACGGTATGTTCGAATATATGAAGTTATATTGTATAAAGCGTATTATATAAATGTGATATTGACTACTGATTTCTTCATAACAAACACAGATTGAGTAAAAATAACGGAGAAGAATAATGAATAATACTAGATAACAGTATTCCTTTAAAAATATGAAACTGTGATTCAAAGAGTACAAAAATTTTTATCAAAACAAATATTACTCCTGTAATAATTAAATTTCGTACTTTAAATAAATTGACAAGAAAAGGTAACGAAGTTGGTTGCGATATTTTAAGTACGGTATAAAGAGAAAGATAAAAATTAACATTTTTTTGATTCTATGAAAAAATGTTTACCTCTTTTTTTTTCAGTAAATTTTAATAACATGATAAGAATTTTATATGAGATACAGACCACAATAAAATATTACATTTCAAATTCTGTACTAAATTCATCTCAATACAGTATTACAGAAATTTGAGAAAATATACTCAAACCAGAAGGTGCTAAAATTATATTACTATGCAAAAAAAAAAAAAAAAGAGGCATTTCTCAGTTGCAATATTACTGAATGTCATGACAATTAAGACTATAAAATTTAAAATAATATCGGAAATGCATTAGTGTACTGAAGAGATATCTAAGTGACTGAAATTGGTAGTCAAGAACAAGTACAAAAATTGTGATAAATAGCATAAATAAACAAAGAACAAAATGTAAGATGTGAAAATGGAGCCAGAAAAACACAAGGTGTGAAATTAAAGAAAGGCTCACGATGACATATATAAACTACTAATTAGAACAGAATAGCAAATACAGTAAACATTAAAACACCACCACATAAATGGCTGTGAAAGGGTCATTTAACAAATAATAAAAAGTGTAACGAAAGAATGAAAATTACTAGTAATCTGTTGTATGAATGATACAAGCACACAGTACCTGAAAATAATTTAAGATCTGTAACACAAGTTTGAGAAAAGAGTGAAAATGAGATATTAAAAAAAAAATAACAGAGAAAATGATACTATAGTAAAGAGAATATAACAATAAAAATTAATAAAACAAGTGACAAATGACGTATGTAAGATCAATGAAAATAATTCCCAACTGTTGACTTAATACTCGCAGATAACCTTGAGACAAAGATTAAAAAGGAAAAAATTAGCTACTTCAATAGTTCAATGAACATAGTGGCAATAATAAGACAATAGTCAGATATTAAATAAATATAACAATCATTCTACGTAACATATCTCTCACAAAATTAAAGTTCGTGAATGACAGGAGAAAATGTGGAAAGTATATTAATTAAAAGTTACGGAGATATTAAAAAATCAAGCGAAAAGAGGCTATATAATTACAATGCTATATGTCAATTTAAATGGTTTGCTTAATAAGTGATATATTGCTTCAAAATTATGGAAGACAATAAATTCAAGACTATAAAATATACATTGTTCCAGTATTTCATTATACTAACAGGAGGATTAGTTGGTTAAAACACACTTTCTCTTCTCGTGTGCTGATGTTATGAAATATACTCAGGCAAATATGAAATAGAATATGAAAAGATATCATTAATAAAATTCACGAAATAAAATGGTAAATTACTGTGAACTATCTACAGCATGTGATCAGAAAATTACATTTTACTGGTGCTATAATTCTGATTAGAAATTAAATTTGACTGCATGAAATCTCGAAATCATAATTATAATTTTGAAAATTATACCCAGATATTTTTAAGAATTGCTGCAATGAAATTAATTGAGAATTTAAAATGTTTGCAGTGTCAATCTCTTTCAATTATTTACACAACACTAATAAATTTGATGCTGAACTCTATAGACATTATCAGAATAAATCAATTAGACATATGACTGTTTTGGAAAGCCTAAATAATGCACTAATTTGATTAACTGTAATAAAGGAGTATCGAATCATTAATTTAAATGTATTTGTATGTATAACTTAACATGGAAATTATTTACTTATTAAATCACACTGACTATAAAATCCATTGTAAGTTATTATAACATATTTTTAATTCCTCGCAGAACAGATAACTGCAAAAGTGAAGAAATATGTCTTCCTATTGATAAAGTTAGACACACAAAATATAAAATCTTCCATTTCAAGTTATTAATCTTTCCATTTATAATAAATAATATACTAATTATTTTGTACTGCTTCCAATTTATTAAATGTTTATATATACACTAATACAAAATAAATATTTAATAATAAGGAAGGAAACACTTCTATATACTATATCAAATTCAATTAAAAGTTGTCTGTGTGATTGCCGATAGTTTGCACGTTGTTAAATAATTACACAAGTTACTACAAATGCTGATACTATAAATACTGTCCAAATTTCACGAGAGGATCCCTGCGAGGGGAGTATGTCCTTGCGGTGTAAGAGGAGAGAGTAAGCCAGTAACTCAGCGTTCTTGAAGGAGCAGGTGGATGGGAGTGGTGCCATTGGCTGGCTGGGACAAACAAGGCTCAATCAATGGCCGGCCGGTTCTGTATCAGGGATAGGTTATAAGAGTGGGAGAAAAACTCGCATTCCTTGCACGAATCTTCTCGTGAAATGCGGACTGTATATAAATAAGCACATAGTCAAGTAAGTTGAGATAAGGCACATCATATAATATTTATCAGACAACGATGATAATAATAATGTTTCTTCACGTAAAATGAAGATAAATAACGCCAAACCATTTAAAAACAACACTTTTACAGTAACTGTTACGGTAATGTGTTTTACTGAATCTAAGTTACACTGTAGCTTTCTGATTTTAATCGAGGTGCTTGAAAATAATACCGTATCAAAAACAATTTCTTTTAGTAGGCCTATATACAACTTATAACTTATTGCTTGTCCACCTATTGCCATTCACTTACGAACATATAACATAATAAATACTTCAAAATCGACCTTCCATTGAGAACCATGACAGAACTTTCTGAGTACTTCACACATATACACAAATACACATACACTTGTATGACAACATTCGACAGAAAAAAAAAAACAGGAATTAAGTTTTATATGTAATATTAAAATACAAAGAAGATGTTGCACAAAAGTATAATTTTTAAAATATTAGAGCTTATTAAAAGCCACAAAACAATATTTAAAAATGTTAAAAGAAATATTTATAAAACATTATAGCAAATTATAATTGAGGGCACATCCGACAATGTTAAGTTAGACATGTAAAAGGCCTATGTAGCATATTTTATGTCATAGAAATTAGGATATTCAAAAGTGAATTAAACTCTTCTTACATAAAAAAGCAGAATCATCAGAGACTAAAGATTTTTCAGAATTTTAAGATAGATCATTGCGTTTTTCCAGCTTTGATTACTGGTACTTGATTATAATTGCATTATATATTCGATAAGAAATTATTGTTAGTTTACCACACAATGGAAATAATTGGTAGACTAAAATATAACTATTCCATTGCAGTCGGAAAAAAATCACCATAAATTCTCCATTTTACGCAGTATGTCACCTAATCAAATTTATACGGGATTTAAATTAAAGTGATTTTGTGGAATATACACCATGCATTAATTTCCTTTTTTCTGGATATTCAACAAAATAACTAGAAACATCTACATAAAGAAGCAAATGTTCGAAAAAAATTAATACAGTTACCGTATAAGAACTGTTTTCCTCATGTTGACATTCACGTTTAATAAAAGGAAAGGGAATGAATACTAGTAAAACTGAATAATTAAAATGTTTTTATTATTTTTTGTGATAGTATCGTAACAAATTTAAACGAAAATATGAATACAATACAAATTTTGTGTTTTAGCCAATTAATCTTGTTTCAAGTGGCATTTGTTGCTTATAAATGTTACAATCTGAGACACCGTTACTAACAACAAATAATCATAGTCACTTAGCAAAATATTTGTGGTGAGTAGAGTGCATCTAATTGTTGTATCGTAATAATGTTAGTTTTTAGATAAATGTTATCTACAACCACAACGAAGCATACCGTATGTGAAGTGGCTGCAACAGTACTTAACAAGATAAATTTTATTATCGATGCTTTCCTTCAAGTCCTTAGCTTTATAGTCATCTGTTAGTATGTAATACGAATGTAATTCCCATTACCTCAACACTAAAACTTTTTCTTATCTTATTATTAAATTTCAGTACTTTCAATGGAAAATTAATTTTCAAGATAGCTAAAAATAAAGGAAGTCATATTTAAATGATGCCTGTAACCAAACATTTGTGCATATGTTTTGACGTAATGGCTTCATCAATAGTGCACAAACCAGACTTTCAGAACTCTGCTTTACAAATAGATACCTGCTTTGCACGTAACTAATAATTTCACACACAAATAATTCTATCTTGTTTAACTCAGGTAATAATATATTTAAATCATATTAATGAAAGAGACATTTGCTGTTTGAGATTTAACATCAATTTCAGCAGCTAAAATATACAAAGATTAAATAGCCAGCACAAAAGGGACCACAATGACAAAAATGATCAACGACTTAATAGTATGAAATGGTAATTATGAAACAACAAGACTTGAGACGAGAACTCTATTTAGGTATTTATTCATTTATTGGCAATCAAAAACGACATTTTGGTAGTATAAAAGATGAATAAATACGAATTAATGACTAAATAAAAACAATATTCACTACATTAAAATCTTGCAAAAAGAAAGTGACATTTCAAACTCGGAAGTATAATATGTTTGTTCCTAGACCTTAAAGAGGTTATTCAGAATTTACAAACTGAAAATGTTCCTATATCTAAATATAAATAAGATTATTTTCCCCGTTTATTTTATTCCATGCTTAATGGCCAACTCAAAGTAAATTAAAAATTCGCATGCGAACTTATAATACTAACAAAAAAGTATTTGTATTTTAACTTCCATGTTATATATTTATCCAATGTTTCAAATATTTCAAGACTTACAGAATATATAATTAAATTCTTTGTAATCTCTCTAGAAAACAAGGTTGTGATGGCACAAAATCCCCACAAGTAAGAAAGGAAATTACATGATTTTAAAATGTTTTCCCGTGTTATAATAAAATAAAATGAGGAATGTGACATCCTTTTTCCAAACCATAAACATTTGAGCAATATTATTTAAAATTTCTTATGTTTGTAATAAGTACTAGTAATTGTACTTAAATGTTTATATTTAAAATCAGTGATACCAGTTAATGTTCACATAAATTATCATTTTTACAGCATGTAAAATAATATTAAAGCATTATGTACTGTGTCAAGCAATGATGAGATTCATAACAGGCTAGTATTCATATGAAAGATACTTTTGCATTACATGACCAGGTCATATCTATTCTTGAATAGGACATTTTCATTACCAGCGTATTTTAATAGTTCTTTTCTACTTCTCCGTGTACATGTCATTGTCACTACATTACTCTGACATAAGTTATGAGTATTACGATAGAAAAACAGCAGATGGTGGTCAGCATTACAATATGAAAACAATGGTCATACAATAGCATGTATTATTATTATTATTATTATTATTATTATTATTATTATTATTATTATTATTATTATTATTGCAATATTAGTGAAGGTAATAGGACTTCATAATATAAACAATAAAATCTCAAATAATGAGCAATTTTAACACGTAACATTTTAATTGTTACATAAATCTACATTTTAAACGAAGCAAAAAGAGGAATCCTAAATATATATGTAGATTGGCTATGTATATAGCTCGGAGACACCATTTTTGGAGGAGAAATGCATTGGTTATGTATAAATGTTCTAATACAATTAAAATATGGAGGTAAAAAATTATACTCATCAACTTCTAAAAAACGAAAGCCTAAAAGTTCTGTATTAAAAAAATTAGCACAGAACATGTTCTCGAAATTTACACAAATGAAACGTCATTTCCATAATTAATTTATATACAGAGTCAAAAATAATTTGACCTGTCAAACGAAATGCACTAATAAATATTGAAACAAAATTAAAATTTTCAAATTCTGAAAGAAATGTGTCGTAAAGAAATATATTTACAAATTGATAGAAATTATTAAACTTTTAAATTAAGGTATACTTGAAACATGATATTTAATGTAAATTATGTTTTTATTTAATACAAATTAAAATCAGCAGTATATTATAGAAGAGCTGAGTTTTACAGTACCGGTACTTACTACAATTTCCTGGAAGAAGTTACCAGTACCTATTGGCATACAATAGAGTGTCTGGGTAGAATAAAGAAACGAAACACCAATATGTAACACATTACAGTATATCATGTATGCCATTTTATCGAAGTAGAAAGTGAGAGATAAAATTTAAGAAAAAAGTCGTTACGAAAACACTATTATTGTCAAAACATGAATAAATATTGATGGAAGTAAATTAAATATCATTTTATCCAGAAAGAGGTTCAGAGGAATTTTGTAGTATAGGCCTAGCTATAATATTAACACAAAATATAAATATAATGAAGTTTAATTAATATTAAATATTTCTTTCTTATTCATCTGCAGAACAAAATAGATGTCATAATTAAAATATTGCACATTTTAATTGGTAAAAGACTTATAATGCTTTAGAAAGTGTATCCTTAAAATTGACAATTAATATTTATTGTTCACACTTTAACAAAGTCTGAGTAAAAATCTCACACAATTATTGGCAATTACAATTTTCGAATTACCTTAGATCGTTATATTAATTTCATTAATCAAATTGCAATATTTACTGCAGCTATATCTTGTCAGCCTTCGTCTATAATATACTGCTGTGCCTGGAACAGTGGAGACTGTGGGGAGAAAATAGGGTGATTCACTTAGGAAAGGATTATAAGCAAATAGCCTGAAATCCAAAGAAAATAAATAAAAGAAGCTTAAAATAGATATAAATTATATTTTAGCGGAATAAATATTATTAAAAAATGGTAACTGACAACTCTCTTGACCATACTCATTAATGGGAAATAGCTGTCGTCCTAGAAAAAAAAAAGAAGTCAAAACATTACCTCTAAACAACACTCCACTAGTTGCACAATATTAAAAATAAATATTGGTATTTGATTCTAAATTCTGAACAGAAATGATATTCAGTACTTAGATTTCAGAAGCATAGGTATTGTTCTGAACGAAGTAATTTCGATGTCAATATGAACAAAGACGTATCATTTCAACACTGAAAGTGTATTTATATCACATTATTAATTGAAAAAAAAAATAGGGAAACCACTACATGGAAGCCACTTGATGATAATAAATAGTACGAAAATTGAAAAACTTATCCAAAGCATATTAAATTTAATAAAATATTACCCACATGGTACTTTATAAAATGAAAAATTATTAGATACACATACTGTATGTTTCAAAGCATTTATTCCAGATTTGAATAGTGTGTAAAAATGTATAACATAATGAATAAATACTAATGCGTTCTAATGACTATATAATTGTTATAACTATTACAAAAAATATGAAATCAAAGTCGAAGAACATCGATATCTAACTTCTACTTAGAATATAATATAGGATATGGAAAACACACGATATACAAAATAATTTAAAATGTATAATCTGAATTAATGCGTATCTTTTAGATGTTTCTCGTCCCATTCTCAAAATTCATTGTGTGTTACTGAGGGCAGAATCCTTATTTTAAAATCTCACGAACTGTACGGTACCAGTATATGTAAATATAAATAATCATTCAAAACTTAAAGATGATATACGGTACATATATTGAAAAGGAAATAACATTGAATTAAAATAAAGACTATCATTGGTGGCATCATTAAATTATTAACTATGCTTACATGTTTATTTAAGTACTTGAGCAAATATACTTAGCAACCTCAAATTTAATAAGTAAATAAATAAATGGATGAAACAGAATTGTTACTGGAATGAAGAGTGTCAAAACGAAGTGTTTGAATTAATAATTTTATTATGATAAAGAATTGGAGAGGTATTGTTTCATACTGCTAAAGTTCTGCGAAATGTAGAGAATACAGTAAAAAAATAAAGTAAAAATATCTTAAAAGAAGTAAATATACAGGGATACATAATAAATTAAAATTGTAAATTGAGAGAAGTGCCGTAAAACTTTCAAACATAAATTACTACATTTATTTTATTAGTTATCAAAGTGAATGAACAACTAATATGTATAAATAAAATCAGAATGAAGAAAATAAGTTTAACCATTCTGATCAATCAATCTTACTGGAGTTCGAGGGCTGAATATTAAATCAAAAATATTTATTACTTAAAATATCGAAACTACATAAAAAATATTATTGTAATAAGACAAGTTTTATAAACAACATTGGTTGAAGTGCATCCCGAACACAGAAATTCTAAAATTCTACATTACATTGCTTCAGAACTAAGGGAAAAGTATTATTTTCACTGGAATGATTTACACCGAAGTTAATTTTTATAATGACTGAATGTCAAAGAAAGGAAACGTCAGTTCTTCCAATCTAAACAAGAACAAATAACAAAAAATTAAAAAAAAAACATGAAACTTCATGTGCCACATTGGATACAAATAATTTATATCAATTAAGCTTGATAAAAAGATTCAGAAATGTATGTATACAAGGGTATGTGAAAACAGGTAGTTGTGATACATTTTAACAGTAAACTGGCAAGTATACATTATGACACGTAATCATTAAAAAATATATATATATGTACGATGTGTGAAATGAAAAATGCAGTAATATATTTTATGAAATGTTAACAGTATTATTAATATTCTATTGTTGACTAAAATTAAAAATATACTTTCTCAGCACAATTAAATTTAAAATATACACTGCTGATAGTAGATCTATACTATATTCTTCATATTTCCATGTAATAAAGTAAGCCTTCAAATATATTTCATACATACACTTTTAAAAACAAATTTTTAAGTTGATAGTGAGTCATTTACAGTAATTTATATCAAATGAATGTTTCCAAATTGAGAACATTAAGTAACATATTAGAACTATATTAATAAATCAGTTTGTTAAAACGTTAACCCTCGGTGAATATTCAGTGAGTTTTCAATCGAATATTTGGATTAACATGATTTCTTCACAATTTCATTTTTTGTGACAAGGCTAACACAAAAGAATTAAGCTAGTTCACCCATTGTAATGTGTTGCAATAAAATGTGATCACGAATATTTAATAACAATTAAATCTTGAGGCATGAAATATAAGTATTTCCTCAGAAAGGATAGCCTACATATTCATACAAAGGTGAAATGCATATCGATACTATACAAATTATTGCAACTTGTGCTAGGAATTTTTCCGTCATTGAATGCGTCTTTTAAAATATGACGAGGTCTACTTATATTCGACATTTAATTGATTGATTTAAAGAATAATACGACTACATAAAAATGTTGTAGGCCTATATACCAAATTCTATCGAAATCAATACAGGATAGCAAGTAATAAGTCTTAAAAATCAGTAATTACGCATTTATTTCAAATCTAGTACGAAACTAAACTTAACATCAATAAAAGTTCTGTATTTTGCATCTTAAATAATAAATTAAGTAAAAGTGGAAATATTGTATATACAAACACAATATAAATTGAAGATTCTCAAGTTAGTTGGACCATAATATGAAAGTAATTATTTTATTGTTTAATATAGTGAAGAAATCATATTAAAGTTTATGGATGTAATAGAATGAATAAAACATAATTTAGACTGATATTGCTCATATCATTATGCTTAATGATGCTATCAAATATAGCATAAATTTTAATTTATATACCGTAATTCAATGTTATGATCCAACAATAGCTATATTTTCTGAATAAAACTTCATAATGAAAAGCAAAGATTGCATACAATTTGACTTCGATTTTAGGACATTTGTGACTTTCAGCTACATACACGAACTGATATTTAACCATTAGTAAAAAACAGTCTCAGACAATACTTTACACACGTACCTAACTCGCAACTCTAACTTTCTCACTACTTTCAAGAACTGTAGTGAATATAGGTATATTTATCATACTTATAAATCCATGGATTTTAATCAATAAAAGGTGTAAGTGGAAACTGAATTTGATTTTAGGTAACTTTAACCCAAATAATGATATATTATGCAATATTATATTGAATGTATGCTAAAGATGAATAGGTACATAACATTTTCTATCATACCGTAATAGCAAAGAATTGGCCATAAATCCTAATTATATATTTCATTAACTCGCTATAGAACGAAATGATTTTAATAATCAAAGTCGGAGAATATATTTTATTTCAGATAAAAATGGTGTAATAATTTAAGTGAGTGTTTGAGAATCAAAAGTACACATTCCATCGCAAATTTTCCTATATTCTAGTAAAATATACTAAAATATATACCTTAAGAATTTTGTTATACTAACAACTTTCTAATATTAAGGAAAACTAAGTGGTGAATAAATTACCTAGTTGACTAGTTTCGACTTCTTGTTAGTCATCCTCAGAGCTAGTGAGGTCCTTGCTTCTTCCGGTCTCTTCAGTTGTTTTGCTAGGGAATAGGTTTGTGTATGATAGTGATGAGTCGAACAGGGTGTATGTTCTGAAATTTAGATTCAACTTCACACTACCGAACACAAACGCACCCTCCAGCAAAGCAACTGAAGAAACCGGAAGAAGCAAGGACCTCATTAGTTCTGAGGATGACTAACAAGAAGTCGAAACGTCAACTAGGTAATAATTTACCACTTAAGTTTTCCTTAAGACTGGAAAATTGTTATTATAACAAAATTCTTAAGTCATACGAAGTGTTAAAAGTGTGTAAGCAAGATTACAGTATATAATATATAATTTGATGGCACTTGTAATACAAGAATATAATAAACTGGTACTAATTGGCGTATCGGTATAAAATTAAAACTAGATCGTTCAAATTAAGCAGTTGCAGACTTTAAATAGATGTTTAACGACACTTAATGTTAGATCTGGAATATACAGTTAAGACATCTTAAACAATCAGCACTGAAAGCATCATACACGAATAATCTGCACTGAATATCTCATCAATGAAATAAGAACTAAATTATGGAAACATTCCTAATAACTCAAGCACATGATCAGAGAAAATAATTCATAGTGAGTTCAGAAAAAAACTGCTTTAATTTAATGTAAATGGAACCTTTTCTAGCATATAACTGGATCGCGTGTTTAAAATAAAAAGGAGATACACGGGACAAAAAAAAAACATCAAACAGAAAGTCACACAAATATAGAAGAGAATTCAAAAACTAAGAAAACACAGATTAAAACAAGAAGGATTCATAACACACAAAGCTACGCACAAAATTTTTACGCACAACCTTGTATCTCTGTTGTGAGATATCAGGGCCTATATGAAATTACATTTGGCAATTTCCCCAATCTCTTTGAAAGCAGAAATGGAGTGGGAATGAGGAAATGCCGATACACTGTTGTGATGTCCACATAAAAGCAGTTGTGTAACCTCATAAACACCAGCGCCAACAAGCTTTGATGAGCCACATACTGGCTCGATCCAATTTGTTCCAACATACACCATCTTGGAACAAAATGGAAAACAAACTCCTTAGTTACCTTAGTTCCACATACCTATCAATTTTTCCAAGTGTTACTGTTGTGCTATAAACTAAGTAAAAATTAACATAGAATAAATCTTGCCATGAATTCACTTTGTAAGAAGAATCATACACCAAACTTTTAGTTAGTATGAGTCGTGTTCCAAAACTATATTTTACCAACACAAATACTACCTAAAAAGCCTTCACACTTAGAAAAAATAGCACATTACATTAAACACTAATAAAACAAGGAAGAGATTTAAAATAATGTAATTCTGAATTATTATAATAGAGTAATCTGATGAATAAGTAATAAAATGTTACATACAATATAGAAACATCACACAACGAGGAGGTTGAATGAAGTTTTCTATCTCTGTAAGAAACCACCAATAAACACATGAAAATGGTGAACATGTTAAATGCTGTTAAACTACTTTGAACTGTGACTAAAAAATTGAAAAGAATGGCAGGATACAAAATAGAATTATATATTATCTTCACATTACAATTGCATCAAAAACAGACAAGATGACTATACAAATTTGAAAAATGTACAAAAACAAGAAAGGTTTAAGAGTTCAAACAGAAATGACATATAACATATAACTGAGAAATAAATATGGAAATATCAACTACAAGTTTAAGTTAAAGAGCACATTCTGTGAATGAGAAAAACATTTCTGAAATTACTAAATACATCAAGAAAACCACGAAAAATATACAGTACTGTAATTCTTACGTAATATTCCTCTATTTTAAAAGCGTCAGGATAATAATATAATTTTTTTAATGACTAACGCTCAAGTAATGTCAAAACTGGCACATAGGTACATGAATAAAAATATATTTTACTTTAGAACACTATATTATGCACAAATCACCTTACAAAAGTCAAGTGAACACTGAAACAAAATATATACCGTGAAGTGGGGTGACTTTGAACGCCGAGGTGACTTTGAACAGTAATTTAGCTCCTTTCTAAATTAAATGCTATACCCAACTGCGAAAAAACTGAACTAATTTATTGATAACGTAAACAGTTTTTTCGCAATTGGGTACAGCATTTAATTTAGAAAGGCGCTAAATTACTGTTCAAAGTCACCTCAGCGTTCAAAGTCACCCCACTTTACGGTATGTCAGAAAAGATTATTTAACCTGTGACATGCGATGAAGAATATGAAACTAATAGCACAACATATCTTTAGTGGGAATCTAATGATAAGAAACGTAATCACAGTATTGGTATTTACGTGATTGTTAACTTCTTTTAACAGCATTTCACATGTGACAAAATATTATATACTTGCAAGTTTTAAAATACTGGTCAAGAATTAACTGAAATTTGTATCTAAACTTTACTATCTATTGCCGACCATCTTTGATAGCAGTATTTGAACCTGTTTTAAAGTTTGAAAGAAAATATGTTAAATTTTCATCTTAAAATATTTATATAAAAGAGTGTAGTACATAGTGAAAATGTATTGCTAGATTAAAATTATGTAAGATCTTATTAAGATGCATTCATTGATGTTTTAAAAATAAATATGTGACTAAAATTAAGATGATTGTATTTCTCATTAAAGAGGTGCTCCAGAAAGTGTATAATTTAAGGACAAGTTATATTAAAACCCGCAATTAAGATTAGTCATGAAGACTGAAATATTTAACATTTAACTAAGAAGAAAATAATAGCATCTTTGAACTCACAGAATAAAGAACTGTCTTGGATCAAATAAACTAAGTTACAATAATTGTGAAAAAATAAATATTACATTCACAAATCTTAATTGTGGGTTTTAACTGCATACACATATCTAAACAAAGAGATTACGACTTTTCTAAGTGCTGCTGAGTCAGGTTCATTTTTTCATATTCATACATGAATTTACACAAGACTAGACGATTCTGACTAACAGCATGCCAATCAATGTACATGTTTGCAAAGAAATGTTACCGGTAATAGATCATTATTATGGAATCTGTAAGGATGGAGCACCTCAAATAAAATTTAGAAAGTCACTCTGTCACCTCAAATACGAATATGCATCAAAATCATTAAAGCAAGCATATATTTTAATTATATACGAAATGAAAGGATTTTGAAGTATTAAACTTTCTAAATAACACACTAAAACAGTGTCTATAAATTTAGTAACATATTCAAGCCCCTGTTACATCACAGTAGACTCATTAGACTTACATAAAGTCATTTATATGTGATTAAATGTTATGTAGGTACTTTCCAAGTTAATATTATGCTCATGAACAATGCTTACTTTGTGACAGTTTATAGCGCAATCGATGTGATACAGTGAAATTGTAAGTATATATTTATATATATTTTTCAATGTAGTTGTGTGCCTATCAATAACATTGATTATATTATTATATACAAAATATATTTTATAATAAAATTATATCAAATTATAAAAATAAGAAGGCATTCTTACAGCAAAGAAAACATTTATTCCTTCATGAAAATAATCATTTTGGTCCTAACTGAACAGCAATTTTTTTTTTACAAAGTAATGTGGAATAATGGAGAAGATATATTATAATTTTCTTTCGGTGTTTCATGTTGTGTGTAATTAAAAAATTGAATCTAAATTGTTACCTATAACACTAACAAAACAAAACGTCTTACATTGGTTCTTGTAAACCTAAAAACCTTACACTTTCTATAGTAGTATTGTTGTAATTAAATATTTATTCTAAAGAAATTAACTGAATCTGACACACTGAATGTATTCATTATTAAATAGGTTAATTCACTGAATTACCTAACAAAATACATTAAAAATCTTACATTTACACCAACAGTTATTTTTTATCATTCATATTACTAAATTATGAATGTCCATATTTATGATATTAAGAAAATAGAGCATTATTTTTTCAAATATTTGTTTTTGCACTTGCCTCATGAGATATCATTAAATTGAGACCATATAATCAAATTTACAATTTTTTGTGCTTTTTGAACTGAAGACTTCATACAACGTATTGAAATAGTAAGATAATATTCGGTTATTATAAATTTAATGAATATTTAAAAATATAAAACATGGATGTATCAATACAATACAGTAGTTCTTTTCCAGCTCAGGCAGTATACAGTGACTGAGGTATAATGTAGGTGGTTGAATATTTATCGAGAACAAGAAAATAATATCGTCCTCTCTTTTCACTCAGCCTTCTCAGTACAGTGCTGGTATTAAGGATGAATTAAACTTAGTCTTTACGTTCTAACACAACTCTAGGAATTGTGTTTGGTCATAAAATGTTACATCCATTTGAGTGAAAACGAAAGATGAAATATCTACATCATAAAAATAATTTCTGGTAACAAATTGATTTAGGAGCTCTGAGTTATTAAAAGAGTGAAAAATATCTTAATCTAAACGATTAAAATTAATGTTATGTAAACAAGCGAGAACAGCAATAAACAAACAATTGGTGTAAATGACATGATATAAAAAGTTTATGAAAATAAAGTTAAGTGTGGAAGTATGAAAATAAATGCTCGTACATGCTTGAAAAATACTTCGAGGTTCAGAAATATGGATCAAAATGTATTTTACGGGTCAGTAATGGAAATATTGGTTGACACATAACTACAGAAAAATATATTTTAAGAAATAATATTATTCATATATATGATACGCATTAGCCTACCTTCAAGTGATAAAGTTTGTACAGTGAGAAATATATTTAACTTGATTTAGAATGTTAAAGTTTCAAATATAATAATATAATTATTATATGACTTCAATTACTATGTATTTATCTCGCAAATTAAGCACTGTCAGAAAACCAGGCATGATCGTAAGATGATAACAATTATTACAAAAAATCACCAAAATATCCATATGTTGTACAACAATATTAACATTGTGGGAATGGTACAACATAGTGGTACTTTGAACAAAAAAAAAAAAAGAAGAGTTTTTAAAATTACTCTAAGTTTTTATATCTGGAATTGTAAGTTAGTTAATATAATGTTTATTTATTTGTAAGTATTTGTGTAAGAATATGCAATCCATAACATTCAAGACCCATAAAACTGAAGAATAAAAATTGTTCTTAAAGGAGAAAAACTCGCTCTGGCGCCGGAGATAAATTCTGTAGGACCAAATATTAATCTTTATGAAGAATAAAAAATGAAATTATAGTAAAAAAGAAATTATGTCTGAGACAATTCATATGTGGTAAAACAAAATACGGCATAAGTTTTGTATCAAAGATAAGAATTATAAGATACAATTTTGAGACTAAGAATGAAACTAATTACTACATACCGTGCTCTAAAACAGTCAGAAGGCAATTTTCTCAGCATATTTCTTAAAATAATGAAATAAGTATTATCATAACATATTACATACCGGTATTTTATTTAATAAATATTTAAATGTTAGTAAAAAGGTTTTTTAAATGTTCTTCTTTAACAATACTACATGTATTACTAATTGCAAGTAAAATCAAAGAACATGCAGAAGAAATTTTTAGATTCTTCATCACTGCTGATAACATACAGAAACCATAAAGTTTCAAGGCTAGATTTATTCTCTTCTTCAGGTGAAAATAATGAAGCATTTTAAATTAAGTTAACATTGTTTATCACGGAACTCAAAGATAATGCATTTTTTAACACTACCCATAATCTGAAAAAAATCTAATAACAATCCATTCGTTTCATGATACAACTTTGACACGAAATATTAGTTCTACGAAATTCAGAAAACTACAAAATATTGGTTGCTTAAAAATCCAGAAATATGTTAATAAACAATTGGCATTTTCGCCCCCTTTCTTATAAATGTATCACTCAAGTGAGCTGAAATACCGGTAATATTTCAAAGGATAGTGAAAGTATTTCCACAGTAATTTTACCATAGGTGTTGAATGTACGGCCTTTAAGACTGTTGTATTTCCTTAACTTTCCGGAACATGTATTCTTAAATCTTCAAAAACACCAAAGTAATATTTTACAATCAGTATAATCAGCATTGCTTAAAATTTGATGGAATATGACTACATTTAATAATACACCGTACTAAAATGTTAAAGTTTCTCATCAACGTCAATAACATGTTAAAATGGTGTCAAAACAAGAATTACAAAGTAGCATCGTCCTCATTTTAGATAATTTGTCTCAGGGATTCTGGTTTAGATAACTGTAATTTAGCTTCAAATGTCAGCAAGGAAAGACATCTATATTTCAAATTCCGATTTCAATATTGGAGACTGGATGGCATTACATCGATGATATTGATATTGACTTTAAAGAATAATATTGAGAATATTCTTGATTCGTCTTGAGTGTCTACTTTGTATAGCACTCCTTAAATTTTTCGTCTTTTCACGAAATTAGACCAAAATTATATAAATTGCCTACAATATTACCTATATCTTCATTAAGTACAGTAAGCTTACCGGTACACATTGATGTATTAAGCTAAGAGCAGTCCTTTCGGAAAATGTTTATCTTAACAAAATTAAATGAAACTGAATTCATAAATTACTCTAAGTTCCTCTTTTAACAAAAGTTTAAGAGAAGTACCGGTAATAAGGTCTTTATTCTGTATATTCTTAATAGTGCGCATTAACTTTGCAATGTATTGTTATTTTAAACCATTTGTGGAAACATGAATTCAGTTCCTTGACTGAAAGCAGAACTTACGTGTTTTATAACTGTATGTCTTGTTGAGTAAAACTGTTTCTTCCAATAATTATCATTATTATCGTATACAACGTCTGTGGGAGTAGGCTATATTATATGTACCTATGTATGTATGTATGTATGTACGTACATACGTATGTATCTATGCATGCATAATTGAATGACATGTAACTATGTGTTTACACACACATGCATACGTATACTGATCTGAAACAAAGTATTCAAACAAGTGTCAGTCGTATCTTAAATTTTTGTATCAATACCATTTATCCAAAAATCTTGTCATACAAATAATGCAAGTTGTGTGTCAGAATCTTTTCACAAATCTCCCAAATCATCAAAGACAAATATAAGTTACTTCTCTTTATACAGCTGACAAATAGTAAATTACGTGATGCATAATTTTGTTTTTCTTTGCAGAGCTAAAAAACAACCTTAAAAAAAATAAAATAATAAACTTACATATATGAGTTGTGTAACATATATAGGCCTATATTGAAAATCCGTATTAGATCAATTTCATCGTGTTTTATGATGCAAAGAAAATATTATAATTAGGCTACAAATATAAAAATATACTTCTGTAAGGGAACAATAGTCTAATATTTAATAATGAGAAAAAACATAAAATCTATAAAACACATATAATCTTCAGATTGTAATTTGATGAATTTTGAATAATATTTTACTAAGGAGTTATGCAATTAACTTACAGTTCCAACTCATAATGGTTATAAAGCAATGACAAATTTCAGCAATTACAAATATGATGTTATGTTTCCTTTTCATCGAATCTCCTCCTGATGTAGGATCTACATGCCAATGTCTGTAAGGGAGGGAATGGTTTTCTTTGTACCACACACTAGGCGCCGAAACATATGTAGGTCTCTCCTTCCTGGAGTCATCTGAGCATAAAGATCTCCACATAACATACCGAGGACAGCCATCCATGCCCACTCAAAGTACTACATAATTTACCTCTGTTACTACCTATGTCAGAACCCGAATCTTCTTTAACTTTAATATTATAAACTACGGCATTTCATAATTGAGTTCTTTTCAGTAACTTAATATAAGGTCTAAAAAAAAAAAAAAAGAAATAATGTGATGCCAATTTTGCTAAAGATTAGATACAGTTAAAGAAAGATAACTTATAAAAAATAAGTAATACTTTCTCTCTGTTCTTGTTTCTCATCTTCTTTTTTGTCTTATTTTTTCTTACTATTCTTTTTCCCTTTATCCTCCTCTCTTCACTTTTTCTCTTTCTCTTTTTTTATATTTCTCTTTATAATAATTTTATTACCGTACTTTTTTTCTTCTCATTCTCTGTTCTTATACACATTCTGTTTTTCTTCCTTCAACATACATTAGAACCTCCATTATCCGTGCTAATGAAGGGGATGGACTGAACGAAAAAATTGGATAATCCGTCCCATGGAAGATTTTGTAATTTCCTCAGTGGTCTTGCATTTAACTCGCTATGTAGTGGATCAGAAGTTCACTAATTTAAGTTTGGTTATCAACGAGTTTTTAAGGGGCGAGCAAACCCTTTGCAATGACTGTCTCAGGAAATATAAGAATAAAGGAGGTCTCATGTTGTAGATTTATGTACCTTTTTACATTTCATCCTTGTTTTTTTTTTTTTATTAAATCGCACAGTTGTAACTCCTATCTCGTATTATGATGCAAGATGGGCCACAATTTCCGTTTCTCAACCTATTCAATAATTTCCATTTTTTGTTTTTCGATACTTAACACAACACGTTTTCTGTTAACACTCGTGGAAGACGTTTTATATACAAGTTATATTATAGAACGGCAATTCGAACAGTAGACAATGTTGTGTAACGATAAAACCTTGTAATAACACTGTTTTTTTTTACATTCTTCATTTATTTCTTGTTTCTTCATCTTCATTATATTCTTTTGAATTACTATCCCTTTTCCTTCTTTTAAGCTTTGTAATCATTTCTTCTCCTACCTATTAACTGAATAGCCGCCCAGAATAAGGTTGCAACTCTCATTTCTCATAAGTTGACTTTTTAGTGAATAATGGTTGTTAATGGTGTGCTATGTGTAATGCTTGTACTCGTATTCAAATCTGAACACATGTCTGATTGTCAAACTTGCTCTAAAAATTAAAAGTATATCCAGTACAATGTGTTTTTCCCCATTTTTTTAAAGAATTTCGTAGCCTATTTGTTGGTTACAACCTTGTTCTGGGAGGCTATTCAATTCTTTCTTCCAAAACACCTTCACATCATTCCTATCTTCCTTCTCCTCTTTCTACTTCCCCATACTTCCATTTTTCTTCTTCTGTCAAATTAACTGGAACAAAATATTCCGCTATTATTTCACTTCAAACTACTCTATCACTAGCTTCGATGGTCTCAACAGTGATGTTGGCAGAACATTTGTCCTTAGTAGGGCCACCCATATTAATCATGTTCAATGGGCGTGGTATCTACTGTACTTATTAGAAAAGGAAACACACTACACACAACTATAAAAAGTCAGAGCTACGAACCTACTGCAGATATCTAAAGATATTTTCTTTTCCATTTACAATGAGATACGATACATTTCAATAATGTAATATATATTTCTGTCAAAAAATGTTTAGGCCTGCTGTTAGGTGTAACTAAATATTTATAATCAGTTCAAACATAAAATTTAAAGAAACTGCAAAACATTTTAATACGATGTTTTCGCCTATTCTAAGCGAAGGTCTGAAGTTATAGTTACAGAAAATTCTCATTTGCTATTGTATTTCTCTGTATGTTATATGTAAAGAAAGTATGCATTCCTTGCCTCATTCTCTTTAGAAGGAACTGATAATGGTCCTTACAAACACAGAGAAATTTTTTCCTCGAAAATAATACTGTATACCCCTCAAAAAATAGATATATTACATCCACTTGGTAGTTCTAAGTATTTTTTTTTCCAACCCAAGTTCAGACAGTAGCTCTGTTTGTAAAAAGCTAAGCTCAGTGCTACTTAAGAGACAGAAATCATCTCGTGTAACATTTATTAAATAGCACATCATGTGATAAAGTACTGAATAAGATACTAAATAAAAAGACATGTTTCAACAACATAAAGACCAATATTTTGCTGTCAAACATTATTAACATGAAATATAATCAAACGTTTTCATAGCAGTTCAAATGGTGTATAAAGACTGAACATAATTTTCATATAGGAACAAATACAGTTTCTTTGTGTTTATCGATTTATTTTCTTTCCTTTCGACTCTCTGTTCTAAGTGCACTATATCCTATTGACTTATTATGTTAGCACTACACAATTGCAATGAAGAAAAATTCTTGTAATATCAAGTACCGGTGTCTAGGACAAGCAGTTATGATTACAGGAATTCCTCTTCAGTTATTACAGTGTAAATTTGTAAAACAGGTATACAATTACCTCGTTTTAAAATAGAAGTAACTTTTTCTCTCTCAGATAGTAATACATTTTGCTTCTTGCAAGTACTATCATCTTCATTAAATAAAATAAAACTAAATATTATTATTGGCAGTTTAATATGACGGAACAACTAAATTAAAATACGTTCTTTGTAATAAATTACTGTAGAGCACACATTATTATACATCATTGTGCATCTAGGTTAATTGTGTCTTCAATGTTCTCTACATATTCGATATGAAGTACGTATGTTTAAGAATATTTTTCTGTTTTATTACACTGACCAGCAATGTTGCTTGACAGACACTAATCTTCTTGGTGTCACATCTAATAAAGGTATACCATACAAAAATACTTTACTTAAATAAAATCACACAAATAGTCTCATAATACATTCTAATAATTTTGAAATACATAAAGACTGTAACTCCATCATGAACTTCGAATATTTATTAAGTGAAAAGGGTGCGAGAAACAAATTTATGCTGAAAATCAAGGTGAAAGATAAAGCAAAAGTCAAACACCTATCACTGAAGAGAAGTCAGATAAGTAAATAGAGTTATTTTGAAACAAACTAATTTTTTTTTTATATGTATAATAATTGGATAACAAGCATCATATTTCGTAATACATAGTTTTCCACTGATTCCTAAATGGCTATAGTGATCTTCAATACATGTGCACAAACACGAAAATTTTCTAAATTTTGGAAATGACCATAATAAAATTATTTAACAAAATTACTGATAAATGTATTTTACTCTTCCATTACAACCAAACAGAGGATTTTTGGTCCCGATACTGAACATTAGGTGTATGTCAGTTGCAAGGAGGTCATTGAACTCATTGCTACACTCCCGCCATACGCCAAGGGACATGACGTCTTATTGCTGTGTAGGGACCGAAAATTAGCTGTCTGATTATAACACATGCCAGCACAGAGAAAGTACTGTGATGCTGAAAAATATACATTTCGAGTTGACAAGAAGCGTTTTCAGTACCATCTCTCAAAATGATACAGTAAATCTTGGCATGCCATCTGTCTGCCTTATGCCCTAATTGTTTCTTTTTTCAGTTATTATCGTCGTTAACAAGCTGCAACGTTAATACATATCACACATATGAAAGAAATATGTAGGCTACAATAGTTTCGTCTTCAAATTTGCCCAAGGAGAGGGCACACAGGCGATATTATGAATGTAACTATTCTGAGTAAAGATTTGAAAGGGAAATTGAGATTCAAATTTAAGGCAAACGAAAAGGCAATAATTATTACGGTGGAAGAAAAGCTATATAAGTCAAAATATAATTTTAATTACAAATAAAAAAGTCATGTTTTACGAACTTTGATTTTGTCGATAATTTCACTATGCCAATAAGTATCATATGTCGCAAAATATGCAATAAACCACACCAGTGAACATCAGCGAAGAAGTTTCGAAACCATAACGAGTAAACATCATTGCCTTGAAACATGGAAATAGTGAAAGAATAAAAGGGTTACCTTTGGTATTAGTTGGCAACTAAGCACTGATGCAAGTTCAATCTAACCTACTCTAATATAACCTAATTAAACCCAACCTACTGTAACATTAAACACTACTACATACAATATATAGGCATGCAATAAATTCAAGTATTATACAAAATTAGGTAGGTGCCGGTAGCAGAAGAGCATAAGTGACTACCTTCTAATACTAAAGGCTAGCTAAATATTTGTATTTCAAGAAGGGAAATAAAAATAATATTTATACATTACACTACATACCATAATTCGAAAGAAAAAAAAGATATAATTTTACTGTACAATATCATTTTTACCTGAACTTGGTAGTTATTTTGCAGGCTGATGTCAGAACAACATTTTATAGTACTGTACATCAAATATGCAACTTATGTGTCTGTATCAAGTTACACATATATAACAATAAGCCACTAGATGTTCAACTTCTTTGTCGTATAAATAGTAATAATATTGTGACTAAACAAGAAAACTATTAAATGTTCGATTCTTTGTTGTTAAATGTATTACTCAAGTTTTCGAATGTATATATGTACATAGGAACTTTTTAAAGTAAAAATAATGCTTTAAACACAGAATAGTGTTAGCTATTTTACAGTTCACAAGTAATATTGCCTTAAATTTTTGCAATCCAAATGCTTTTAGGTGGAAATAATGCCTTATTTATTACATCGAAAAAAATAACACACACTGTGACCAAATATTACAATATTCAATATACTTTGAAATGGCACCAAAACAATATCTATATTTCTTCGCTCTCAAGTACATTTTGTTGTAATAGAATGTTACATCAAATTGCACTGTACCACACTTTGGTTGGTAAGGAATGCATACATCAAACGGTTACTTCTATCTTTATAAAAAAATCTGGTATTGAACAAAAATGTTAGTTAAATTGTAATGCAATATAAAGTGAAACGCCACAGATACTAGTAATGTTTTTTTTTTAATTTTCGTTATGATTATGATAGGCTACATGTTTTATTTTCATAATTATGGTTCATAATTCTGGCAACATCATCTCATTCTAAAAATTAATTCAACATTTCATTGAGAGGTAAAAACTGTTTAGGGAAACAATTTCAAATTATAAGTTTGGTATGAAAAAACTACTACAGAAATATTAAACTGCACCCCCCCCCCACTAGGCCAGGCATGGGAATAGGTGTCCTGAAGAGCTCTCTGAACACTACCCCATCTTTCCTGACTCCATAAATTTCATAGCTGTGCTGTGTGTATATAATATTCGAACCTGAGATACACAGATGTAGTACTATTCAGAGGCATACTAAATGAATGATATACAGTACAACAAGATACATTTCAATTTCAAATAAACGTGAAAAAATGAGTATACGTCTTTCTAAATAATGATGAAGCTGAATGTCTGATCTACTCAGCTGAAGAGTTACATAAAATAGTAGGCCTATAAAATGGCAAAGAACTGTACGAATCATCACTCACTGAAACTTTCTCTACCTCACATAATTTTGCAGCAAGAATTGTGGCCATGCTCGGATACACTTATTTATACGTATAAACAATTTTTTTATATGAATCATATTAGAAGTACAGTAAGACCTGATAATTCGGACTTCTCTAATTTGGAATTCGCAATAGAACATCTTCCTTTCATTTTTATTTTTATGTAAGACGCTTGGAGAGTAATATTCTACACAGTCAAAGAGTGAAAAATCTGATAAATTCAAATTATCCATATAAGATTGATTTAGATACATTAATTGAATTTGTAGACTGTAATCCGAATTATCAGAAATTTTATCTTTCCTTTAAAAAAATGCGTCATGATGTAGGCCTACACAAAGTACAGCAGTGCAAACATACGCAGACAACACTTACTTCTTTCTTCAAATTACAGTGTGAAAATTCCAAAGCTGGTACTTCCTAATTGTCTTCGAATGAAAAACTTCAAACTCATTTCTTTTTTAATTAATGCTCGATATGTTTCCAAAAGCTAGATACAGAATGTACTACCTGTGCAGTACCGGTAATTGACTAAAGAACTTCAAACTCATTCTTTTCTTAAATTAATGTTTGTAAAATAGAATGATTAAACACTAAGCTACGAATTAAACAACTATGCAATATCATTATTTTTTTCAATTGTCGAAATAATCCTATCCCAATAAATTCTTTAAAATTTGGATTTTCACTAATTCAGACTGGATAACCCCACAATTAGTCCGAATTAGAGAAGTTCTAGTATACTACACGTTCTCGTCTATAGATGACCATCAACTGTCAGTTTTACACTAAAGTACAAAAAGTGTTAATTTCATTATAAAAAGGCTTATTAGAAATAAGAAATGTAAGTGACCTACAGCACCGAAGTGATTATTATAAATGAGTACTGAAGTCAATAATTTTTATTTATGTCTAATACTATGTTGGTATAGTAAATGAACAGTAAAAATAACTTTTAGAAGCTGATACCGGTAAGTAATTAACTTTTAATATTTAATTGTAGAACATATAAAATTAATATTGTAATGACATGCACGTCACTATTGTTGCTTACTCCTACTACGACTGAACACAGTAAGCACTTGATGTAATGAACAAATAGTCAGGGTCCAAGATTGTGGGGTGAGTGAATATTAGCAGTTACCCAAACCGTCCCCTCATGTCCGCCCTAGATGTCTGAGTAATTACCACCATGCTTGCTGTTGCATCCAAGGCTCGTAGGCTCAAAGCCGACATAGAAATCCTTCGGAAAAGAAGTAAAACTGAATAGCCATTTTCTATTTATAAATGTAAAAGAACTGTGAGAAGACTGCTAGCAAAACTGACCAACAATTCTCGCCCATGTCAAATTTCAACTGTGCTAATCATTCACCTGCCATCCCTATCAACCTAACCTGGAATAATGAATTCCACTGTAAAAGTAAATACCGGTACAGGAAACTCTTAATCAACCTGGAAATAAAAGCAACCAATCAAATTGCAACAATCTAAAAAATCAGGTTTCCTTCAACAAGGGAAAAAATAACAAATAATCTTTAAAGATAAATTCTTACTTTCGTGTAACATAAAAATTCATCATATTCAATGTTTCTACACAGAAGTATATGTGGATTCGCAGCTGTTTTAAAACGTCACTTTAAAAATTCTCCTAATTGTTATTTTAGAAAATAAACTGAACATTTTACTAATATGCAATGGAATTCTGACTAAATCACAGAAAAAAGATGTCGAAGTAAATAAGAAAGCTATTTTTAATTTCAAAAAGAATTCGAAAGCTAGAAACTGCTTTTGTTATCACAGTTTTAAACAAATAAAGTCAATATGCCATTTACTAGACAGTAAAACTTAAAAAAGAAATATCGAATTATATATACATTGGGCGCATTTTAAATAAAAATTTTAACATCATGAAGCATACTCCTTGTAAAATATTTTCTCTTAAGATACATTATAAGGAAGAATCAGAATTCTTAGTGAACACAAGACTGTATTGGAATCAGTGTTATCTGGGCTAAAGGACAGTGGTCTGTTGGAACTGTTGTTGCCATATGTTTTGTCTGCTACTCTGGCAGACATTATCAGTGGTGTGGTACACAGGAGCGCAAAGATCTTCTTAGAGTGTCGGGAACTACTGGGACTGTGACTGTTTGCATTACGGTATTTAAGGTCTGGATGGATCGTGGCTTGCTGTTGTCGCCATGGTCCGCACCGGTGGTCGAAGTGTTATGATTGGCTACCATCTTGTTTGGCTGTTGGATGAACGATTTGATGCATATGTTTTTCAGGACCGGGTACCATGCTTTGTTGATTCTAAGGCCTTCTTCCTTTCGATTTAAGTTGTTCTTGTGCTTATAGGTTTCAATGGCCTCTTGATGTAATCTGCCACTGAACTCTATAAGCACAAGAACAACTTAAATTGAAAGGAAGAAGGCCTTAAAGTCAACAAAGCATGGTACCCGGCCCTAAGAAACACACGCATCAAACCGTTCATCCAACAGCCGAACATGATGGTAGCCAATCATAACACTTCGACCACCAGTGTGGATCACGGTGACAATGGCAAACCACGATCCATCCAAACCTTAAATACCATCATGTAACCAGTCACATTCCCATTCGTTTCCGACACTCTAAGGAGATCTTTGCCCTCATGGTGGTGTCTGCCGGAGTAGCAGATGAAACATATGGTAACAACAGTTCCAGCAGACCATGGTCCTTTAGCCCGGATAACACTGATCCCAATGATGCCGGCAGTGAAAGCCTGCATTCCAAGACAAGACTGTATGTTTTGTACCAACCCTAGGTAGGTAATGCTCGTAAAATTTATGCTGAGGGATTTTATTTTTGTCCACTGTCGGCGACTGTTTCAATGGAGACTTCCGGTTTCTTCTTGTGTGTTGGTCTCTCTGATAATATGGCTTCAGCTGCATAACAGATAACATGTGTTGTAATCTCAGAGGTCCCATCATAATTTTTACAATCGTTTACCTTTAGTGAGAGTCTACTTGGGAAAACCAGTACTATACACTATATAAGATAAGGCTTACCTATATTTCGTCCCGAACCATAGCGTCGTGGTCTAAGACATCATACCTATCCGAGACGTGGTTCAAATGTTAGCGTGCTGGTCTTTTATCTAGATGGCCTGGCTTCGATCCCCGTCCAAATCATGATGGAATTTGTGGTGGACAAAGAAGAAGTTCGCTGGTATGGGAAGGGATTGAGGCTCTGGTCCTCTGAGGCTCATCAGACCAGCCGTGTGCAAATGGGACGTGGCTCTATCAGTGGCTGAGGCAGAATGGCCCACCTGTCAGCGACGGATTCACGAATGATACCGGAGCCACCTGTCACACTTGGACAATCATCGCATATATATAACCCGCACAATGGGCAAAAGCATGCCTGAGTCCTGTCCTGGGTAGAGCCTTCGTAAAGTCAAGCCAAGGCAACAGTAACTAGGAATGACATTACAGAGTACACTCTGATTCGAGTCTTCACAGGGAAAGTATTTTCTCATGAAATCTAGGCCAGTTAATATGAAAGGTTTCCATCTAGTATTGAGATAAATTTGGGGAACTATGATAGGTAGCAAAATCCGTTGCGAAAATCAGCTATAATGACTGGGAGGATCATCATGCTGATCCCATGATACCGCATTTCTGGTTAGATGATCGTTCACCTCTGAGGCTTGTGAACGTGACGCCAGCAGCCATTCTGCAATAAGACCAACGGAGTATGTACGCAATGAACCAAATTTACCATTACCTTTCTTGTAACAGAAAGGCAATTGCACTTTTTACGGCATTCTAAACATCGCTGGTATCTGTTCCTGGATTATATGCTTACAAAAAAATGACACCGAAAAATAAAAATGTATTGTCGAGAAAACTCTTTCTTTTCCAACTGTGTGAGGAATTGGTAAAACTGTTGTTGATCACATGATACCACCGTTCTGGTTAGATGATCGTTCACTTCTGAGGCTTGTGAACGTGACGCCAGCAGCCATTCTGCAATAAGACCAACGGAGTATGTACACATTGAACCAAATTTACTATTACCTTTCTTGTAACAGAAAGGCAATTGTACTTTTTATGGCATTCTAAACATCGCTGGTATCTGTTCTTGGATTATATGCTTAGAAAAAATGACACTGAAAAATAAAACTGTATTGTCGAGAAAATTGTTTCTTTTGCAACTGTGTGACGAATTGGTAAAACCGTGGTTGATCACATGATACCATTGTTCTGGTTAGATGATCGTTCACCTCTGAGGCTTGTGAACGTGACGTCAGCAGCCATTCTGCAATAAGACCAACGGAGTATTTATGCAATGAACCAAATTTACCATTACCTTTCTTGTAACAGAAAGGCAATTGCACTTTTTATGGAATTCTAACATCGCTGGTATCTGTTCCTGGATTATATGCTTAGAAAAAATGACACCGAAAAATAAAAATGTATTGTCGAGAAAATTGTTTCTTTTCCAACTGTGTGAGGAATTGGTAAAACTGTGGTTGATCACATGATACCACCGTTCTGGTTAGATGATCGTTCACTTCTGAGGCTCGTGAACGTGATGCCAGCAGCCATTCTGCAATAAGACCAATGGAGTATGTACACACTGAACCAAATGTACCATTACCTTTCTTGTAACAGAAAGGCAATTGCACTTCTTACGGCATTCTAAACATCGCTGGTATCTGTTATGCTTAGAAAAAATGACACCGAAAAATAAAAATGTAATGTCGAGAAAATTGTTTCTTTTCCAACTGTGTGAGGAATTGGTAAAACCGTGGTTGAACTAAGTTTGAAACTACGGGGGTTGAATCATTAATTCAAAAGGAAAATTCAGAAAAATGTTGTTAACAGAAGAAGAGCAGTATTTAGTACTTCAGAAATATGAAAAACATACTGTGTGCGCAATATACCCTGCAAAGAAGAAGGGAATATCTCAGTCCTATTGCAAATACCGCAGAAAACCATTTTCTAAAGAACATAGGGCTTTGCTTCGTCTTAACTGTAAGACGGGCAAAATGTGACAATATTGTTAGTATACCCATGTAAAATCAAATTCCATAGAAAATAAATGTTCAGTGAACAGAATTTTCTAGTTTTTAGGTTGTGAAAACAGATAGTAAAAATTGCGACTGTTTACCTTTTGCATACATTAAATTGATCATTACCTGTCTAGAGTTAATTATTCAAGTCATCACAAACGTGACGATACTGGACATATAGCTACAGAGGTGTGAAAATTATTAGAATAATCTTAATTTTAAAGGTTTTTTAATACTTCCTTCACAAAATATTAATTGAATTGATGAATATTGGTATATATTACTATACTGATGTAGGATATATTTACTACTAACAATGCCGGAAAGCATTGTTGTACATTGGTATTTTTCTTATTTTACAATTGTTATGGGAATTCAGAATTTATTATATTATGTTGGCGGAATTGGAAACATAAAAAATTATATGCACAAAACAGATGTATACGTTCATTTGAACCTTCACAACAATGTACACGCAAAGAACAATTTGTTTAAAGCATTTCTTAATTAATTTTTTATGTTTCCAATTCCGCCAACATAATATAATAATTTATGAATTCCCATAATAATTGTAAAATAAGAAAAATACCAATGTACAACAATGCTTTCCGGCATTGTTAGTAGTAAATATATCCTACATCAGTATAGCAATATTATATACCAATATTCATCAATTCAATGAATATTTGTGAAGGAACTATTAAAAAATCTTAAAAATTAAGATTATTCTAATAATTTTCACACCTCTGTAACTTCTAAAAACTGTATAATTTCATGGTTAGTACGAGATCTAAGTGAAGAACAGTTATATAGGCATGCAGTACAAAACTGAATTTATAATGCAGTTTTTTTTTAATGTAGGTAGTAGGCCTACCTACAAATATTAAGAGAATCACTTAAAACACATATATTACAGAAAATCTTAATCATCAATATAAAATACGCAAATAAAAGTTCTACCAAATTGAATAAAGCAGATGATAGAAGTACAGAGAACCTCTATTATCCGTGGTAATGAAGGGGATGGACTGAACGGTTGATCGAAAAAATCGGATAATCCGTACCATGAAAAATTTGTAATTTCCTCTATGGTCTTGTATTTAACTCGCTAAGTAGTGAATCACAAGTTCACTAATTTAAGTCTGGTTGTCAACGACGGGTTTTTAAGAGGCAAGGAAGCCATTTGCAATGACTGTCTCAGGAAAGATAGGCATAAAGGAAGTCTCATGTTGTAGATTTACATTTTTTTTTACACTTTGTCCTTGTTTTTTTTATTAAATCGCGCAGTTGTAACTACAATCTCGTATTCTGATGCGAGATGAGCCACAGTTTCTCTTTCTCAAACCAATTATTTCCATTTTTTTCGATATTTAGCACAACACGTTTTCTGTTAACACTCATGGAAGACATTTTATATGCTATGCAAGTTATATTATAGAACGGCAATTCGAACAGTAGACAATACTGTGTAATGATAAAGGCTTGTAATAACACACTCTAACAAAAAAATATGTAGAACCTACTAATATGATGTATAAAACAGTACTTCAAATAAGTTACTTATTTCTGAAGAAAAAAAAAAGATGGAAAAATAGACAGTCGGATAATCCGTCAATCGGTTAATAGGGTGACGGATAATCAAGGTAATAAAACTGTATTGTCGAGAAAGTTGTTTCTTTTGCAACTGTGTGACGAATTGGTAAAACCGTGGTTGATCACATGATACCATTGTTCTGGTTAGATGATCGTTCACCTCTGAGGCTTGTGAACGTGACGTCAGCAGCCATTCTGCAATAAGACCAACGGAGTATTTATGCAATGAACCAAATTTACCAATACCTTTCTTGTAACAGAAAGGCAATTGCACTTTTTATGGAATTCTAACATCGCTGGTATCTGTTCCTGGATTATATGCTTAGAAAAAATGACACCGAAAAATAAAAATGTATTGTCGAGAAAATTGTTTCTTTTCCAACTGTGTGAGGAATTGGTAAAACTGTGGTTGAACTAAGTTTGAAACTACGGGGGTTGAATCATTAATTCAAAAGGAAAATTCAGAAAAATGTTGTTAACAGAAGAAGAGCAGTATTTAGTACTTCAGAAATATGAAAAACATACTGTGTGCGCAATATACCCTGCAAAGAAGAAGGGAATATCTCAGTCCTATTGCAAATACCGCAGAAAACCATTTTCTAAAGAACATAGGGCTTTGCTTCGTCTTAACTGTAAGACGGGCAAAATGTGACAATATTGTTAGTATACCCATGTAACATCAAATTCCATAGAAAATAAATGTTCAGTGAACAGAATTTTCTAGTTTTTAGGTTGTGAAAACAGATAGTAAAAATTGCGACTGTTTACCTTTTGCATACATTAAATTGATCATTACCTGTCTAGAGTTAATTATTCAAGTCATCACAAACGTGACGATACTGGACATATAGCTACAGAGGTGTGAAAATTATTAGAATAATCTTAATTTTAAAGGTTTTTTTAATAGTTCCTTCACAAAATATTAATTGAATTGATGAATATTGGTATATATTACTATACTGATGTAGGATATATTTACTACTAACAATGCCGGAAAGCATTGTTGTACATTGGTATTTTTCTTATTTTACAATTGTTATGGGAATTCAGAATTTATTATATTATGTTGGCGGAATTGAAAACATAAAAAATTATATGCACAAAACAGATGTATACGTTCATTTGAACCTTCACAACAATGTACACGCAAAGAACAATTTGTTTAAAGCATTTCTTAATTAATTTTTTATGTTTCCAATTCCGCCAACATAATATAATAATTTATGAATTCCCATAATAATTGTAAAATAAGAAAAATACCAATGTACAACAATGCTTTCCGGCATTGTTAGTAGTAAATATATCCTACATCAGTATAGCAATATTATATACCAATATTCATCAATTCAATGAATATTTGTGAAGGAACTATTAAAAAATCTTTAAAATTAAGATTATTCTAATAATTTTCACACCTCTGTAACTTCTAAAAACTGTATAATTTCATGGTTAGTACGAGATCTAAGTGAAGAACAGTTATATAGGCATGCAGTACAAAACTGAATTTATAATGCAGTTTTTTTTTTAATGTAGGTAGTAGGCCTACCTACAAATATTAAGAGAATCACTTAAAGCACATATATTACAGAAAATCTTAATCATCAATATAAAATACGCAAATAAAAGTTCTACCAAATTGAATAAAGCAGATGATAGAAGTACAGAGAACCTCTATTATCCGTGGTAATGAAGGGGATGGACTGAACGGTTGATCGAAAAAATCGGATAATCCGTACCATGAAAAATTTGTAATTTCCTCTATGGTCTTGTATTTAACTCGCTAAGTAGTGAATCACAAGTTCACTAATTTAAGTCTGGTTGTCAACGACGGGTTTTTAAGAGGCAAGGAAGCCATTTGCAATGACTGTCTCAGGAAAGATAGGCATAAAGGAAGTCTCATGTTGTAGATTTACATTTTTTTTTACACTTTGTCCTTGTTTTTTTATTAAATCGCGCAGTTGTAACTACAATCTCGTATTCTGATGCGAGATGAGCCACAGTTTCTCTTTCTCAAACCAATTATTTCCATTTTTTTCGATATTTAGCACAACACGTTTTCTGTTAACACTCATGGAAGACATTTTATATGCTATGCAAGTTATATTATAGAATGGCAATTCGAACAGTAGACAATACTGTGCAATGATAAAGGCTTGTAATAACACACTCTAACAAAAAAAATATGTAGAACCTACTAATATGATGTATAAAACAGTACTTCAAATAAGTTACTTATTTCTGAAGAAAAAAAAAAGATGGAAAAATAGACAGTCAGATAATCCGTCAATCGGTTAATAGGGTGACGGATAATCAAGGTTCTACTGTAGTATGGGAGATATTGCTATCTATCGACAATATTCCGTATCAATTCTGACCATAATTTTGTGGTTTTAAAAATTCAAGAAATATACCACCTAGCCTATAAAACAAAGAAATGTGCTACAACATTACACTCTTTAATGTTCCTGGATCAATTTATTTTCAAAACAAATAATTGAGATGATGAAAGCAATAATAAGCACCATAACAAACATTCCTTTGTCTGAAATAATTGTAATCTAAATCTAACCTTACAGCATATATTTTAACATGTTTAAAATATAAATCGAATAATTTAAAGAGTTATCTTAAAATACTGGAAAATATTCTTGTAACAACGTAGATTTTATTTTATCTTAAAATATCGTATAATCTATTATATCTGAAATATGATGCATACTAGTAATTTATTAACCATCCCACATTTTACATATGACTCTAAAAAACTTTAATTACGAAATCAATAATATTAATGTACTTCTGGACAGCAACTAAATGAAACAAGAATTAAAACTTAGTAAGAAACAAAATCTTTCTTCTAAATGGTTTTGGTTTAACATAAAATCCGGAAAAAAACAATATACTCCAAACAATGTTTCAAAGTTTGGTGCAATTAACTGGTGGCAGATTGCAGATTCTCACATTAATACAGAAAAATATTATATTCTTAGTTAATATTTTGTAAGATATTTGTGAATATACTTTACTTTTTATATAATTTTCATACAACTGTCTTAAAAATGCCCAACAGCATCTAAACATGCATTTCAGCGAAATATATTTCTTTAAAACAACACATTCAAAGTAAAGGTAATTTGCAAACTAATAAAAAAAACTGCAGATTATATTTAATCATGAATTGTTGATACAATATTCTGAAATAAAATTGAAAAATAAATGAAAATGTACATTACAACTGGGAAAAGAAGAAAAAAACGATAAGCAATTACTTGGCATGTCCTTTACGAGAGAAAAATACTTCAGGAGCAAAAATGTAATACATACCAAGTGCATTTTGTCAATAATATTTATTGTTTCTGTGTTACATTTTATTTTGATCATGATGTCATTGCTGTAAGCATTTTTTATATACTGGTAGTTCAACTTGGCAAACTTGAAAATACTGTTCTTCGGTGGTACCAACAGTAATTACAACTGGAAATTATTGCGACAGTATTCTAAAGTAAAATGAATTTACAGCATTGTTCATTGTTTCAATAAGAGTGCATAATTTTTACATTATTTAGTGTAGCAAGAAATTGGAAGAAAATAGTGATGACCCATTTGAAAAAGTTATGAAATAACTGACAGAAGGAACATACAACAAAAAATACATTATAAAATGAAAAGTTGGTCACAATACATGTAAGAAATCAAATTTATATCTTTCAAGCTTTAAGTGACTTCTCTGGCGAGTAATATGAGATAAGATTCTTGGTAGCAGTGTAACAAACTGTTAAGTTTTAATCGCGAATTTTTTTCTTACCTTTCATTTTAAGAATTCCACTAAAGAATGTCCATTGATAATTGATATTGAAATGCAAAGAAATTTTTTTTTGGTAGTAGAGAAGGTAGTTGCTGCCGTAGGTCAACATCCAATATAGGTGGATCTCATATTCATTAATAATATATATAAGAAGTACAACCTCTACTGTGAACAAATTAGTACCAGTAACAAATGAAAGCATATTGATAATAATTACTGGTATATTGATTTATAATTGTACAAGTTATTTTGTCACTAAAATTATTGACAAAACAGTTCTACTCCGAGATTGTCACATGTCAAATATCGATACAGTATACAAAATAGATGTCCAATACTGATCTTTAATAGATACCCATCTACATATGTATACATACCATTCTGTGACATTTCTTTGGTCCTAACTTACACTCTTCTCTAACTGGACACGTTCACATTGTAAAAGTACCAGTATCACAGTAAGTCGCCAGTAGTACTATATGTAAGCAGAATGGAAGTTACAATACACTGTGTTAAAATTAGGATTTAAATACGTGTCACTAACTAAAAGACTGAAATTATATCTAGCTAAAGCATGATGGCTTATATTACACAAATCATACCAAAACTAACATTACACAATGATATCATAAATGTGTGCATTTACAAATATATATATATATATATGTGTGTGTATACCCTAGATAGAAGTTTACTGAGCACAGTACAGTGAATATGCTAGTTTTCTTGTCTCACTTTCAAATTACCAACGACTTCTTGTGTTTTACACTTATGTCATTATCTATGAAAAAAATATGAATCCTATTTTATTTAATATTTCTTCAGAATCTTTCTTAAGTATAATTATTACTGGCATCTCTAAAGAATATGGTACCAGTAAGTTTTCGTGTTATTTATTTCACACTATTACTGTGATCTGATATTGGACATCTTGTCTGACAAAATCTGATTTATAATAATTTCATAGAAATGAATGTATTAAGAATCGATCAATAAACCAACAGAAAGTTTATTTGCTGTTTAAAGTAGCTTTCTGTACAAAAATAATAATATACGGTACTTTACTTCATTTTCTGTATAATCTGGTATCATATTACCGGTACCGTATTCCAAAACAATGCACAGCATGGTATCTCTAGCCAAAGTATCTCATAAGGCTGATCACAAGAAAGAAAAAAGAAACAATGGACAATGATGGCAAAATTAGGTAATGTCTCTTAATAACATGGATCACTAATACATTATTGCTAGTACCATAATTCGAAGAACAAGAATTGCTAAAATTTTATAATGTATTGTAATACAGTGGAAATTGCTCTTACTTTGTATTTAGAAAATTTTTTAATTTTATCTGAAGGACAAAAATTTAGCTAAAGATATTCACGAATCCCCCACTCTTTGCCGATAGTAATATTGGTAGAAGTTTACTGTAAATCATTCTTTCTAAATTCGTCATCTTAAAACATTGAAAAAAAAAACTAATCTTTCTTACTTATATCATTCATTATAGATTTTACAGTGTAATCTGAGTTAAGCTATTGTGATAACAATTTTTCTATTTCCCTCCATACAGTATGCTTAGATGTTCGATAAAGTTCTCATCATACCTCAATAAACTAATAATTATATATAACATGTACACATTTACAAAACTATTCGTTTTTTTACAGTTTTTCCATACTAATAATACGACATCATGGCCAAAAATAACAAAGAACGTTTTACTACACCAGGAAGGAGCCTGAAACCTAAAATTGACTGTTACACTTATTATGACTTCTTCTTTTCCTGGATGTATTAAGTTTATTTAATAACAGTAACACTTCATTTATTTTGAATAATTATAAAAACATATTAAACATTTAAACTAGGATGTTGTTCATGATCAAAGACTTCATTTAATTAATTTTATTTCGAGATACCAATACACAGATAGTGTTTGCAGAAGATCCATTTGTATCAACAGATAATAGAAGTGCTACAAACTTTTTCATGTGTGATTTTTGCACCTGCAAGAAAGAGGTAGTCTAAGAAAGAGAAGTACTTTTAAAAGCATGAAATAATATTGACGTAGTATATTGAAAGAAGTTCATTTTGTTATTTTCATTTGCCAAAGGTGTGGCTACAAAATTTAAGATAAAAAAAATATGTATTCGTATAAATACTGAAGAAATACAATTTCTTTTATTAGATCGCAAATATATCCAAATTATAATTTTAAACTAAATAAAAGGTATTACAATCCAAGCTCCTAATGACATAAGTAGTAAAGAGAAAATAATATGAAAAATTCGAACATGTTTTCATTAAATTTTTATCTCAGGATAACATCGTCATAAATTAAAACAATCTTACTTTATAATTTGAAGTATCCTGACAATAAGACACATACTGTACATCCACTAATAGTACAAGAGTGATGCAATCTCATTAATGGTAATTCAAAAACATTAAATATATTGGAAAACCTATCAACCACTAGACATTTAGGCTACAAAATACAAGATCTGTCTTACATGAGAAAATAATTATGCTGATATGAATATACCTTTCCGTCAATACAAAACAATAAAACATGTAATAGAAAAATCGGTTCATAAACAGGATGAATTTGTATATACAAATAAGTATGAGTAAATTGACACAGCTTATATATTGGTAATTAAAAAAAACATTACCGGTATTACATACTTAAATTCGGAAGAAAGAGAAAGGCATTAGGCATGGGAAAGGGGGAAAAAATAATAAATAAATAAAAAGGGTAATATAAAAACCAAAGAAAAGAAAACTCATAATTGACCGACTTTAATGTAAATTATAACAAATGTAATATATATTTTCATAAAAGTGACTACTGGAAAGTTTGAAGATATGCAAAAATATCACATGATACGAACCTGATAATGAACAACATCCTTGCGATAAACAAAATAAAATCTGAGAATACTCATCTTGTTTACTAGTTAAATGGATTTCCTCCGATGAACATATTTCTAGTAACAAGATTTAAGTCCAAGAAATTGGCAACTGAGGGGAATTAGTTACAGAATTGTGCAAACAATAATGATAACACTTCCTCTTTGCATTGTATTTAATTGATGGTTTCCTTGTACAAGCTCGTCAGACATACTGCATTGTTTACTGTCGTGATGTCAAGATATTGTACTATGCATGTCTTGTAAAACTATAACCGAAATAGAATTTTATAATGAAATCATTGTTAGAGGATCAATTTCTCGTTTCAAAGCTCACATTAAGAGATGTTAATTGATTACACTTGGGCTATAATAATATTCTTGTTATATGAAATGTACCATCTTCTCTTATTAAGTCTAGTATAGTCTAGCTAGTCTTACTACGTGTTTAAATCTCAAAAACTTCTACGCAAATCTGTTCATAAATTTCGACAAATTGTTACACCCTTGCAAAAGTTTCCAAATGGACAATTTGGATGGATTCAAAAAGTGAAATTAATTTTTATATTGTAATACCTATAGCTTGTTCAAGTTTCCGGTTGGATGTGTAAAATGAAATGAAATCTCCAAAGAATTTTTATAATATACAAGCACACATTCCTAAAGTTAAAGTGCGAATCTTGAGTAAGAAATAACTTTTTATTATTTTGTCACTTTAACTTGTTTTAGATTCTTTAATTACAGAACTGGGGTGTAACATTGTCTTTTCTCAATCCTTAGTCCCATGATTGAGATAAATTTTTGTCACACAATAGACAACATGTGTGTTATCATATGGCTGTTACATTATACTGTAATTAAAATATACTTTGTTGGTACCATATTATGAGGAATAAAAATGGCACATTTTATCTAGGGCAAAAGAAAGGGGAGAGATTCTTTAACTCCTGACAGATTGAGTAATATTTCTGTCATATTTCACTGTTAGAATAGCTACTTTGTACCAGCACAAATGATCATGAACATTGCATTAGAAGAGTGAGAGAGTTGCTATGTCATAGTAATCGTCAATCAGTAGAATACGAACAAGTCTACATATTAACCTCACAGTTTGTCAGCTGTTCATTTGTAGCCATATTATAAGGAAAATGCTACACATATGTCTGCTGTTATATTCCATGTAAAATCCATTTCCTTCCAATAGATCTAGATTTTGGCTTGTTATACCATGTGTATGACTGTAAAAGAACTCATGAGATTTGAACAATGAACATAGTGTCTTTTTTTATGGAGATGGCTAATAATGTTAACAGTATGCATAAAATAAAATTTGGAAAAAAAGATATTAATGGAATCCAATAATGCAAAGCACTACAGACTACTTGAACTTGTTCTATTAAATAAAATCAAGATCACTAATTAAATGTTCAATGATAAAAAAATTCTGGCACAAATACTGTACTTTCTACATTGTCACAGTGATTATTAAAATAGCTGGCAAATTTCTGTGTCTATTTCTCCAATGTTCTGACATGTCAAACATTTATTTTGTGGACAACATTTCTATTACAGCTGATGGTTGGAAAATATTTTTCTGTCGGAACAAGTTGAAAAAAAAAAGAAATTAATCATATAGTATGGTACATATTTAAGTTTGAGTCTTTATCAAACACAGTATACTTTTCTAAACTCTGAAACATTAATGCTACATTCAGTAATTATACGTAAACATACAAATGGAACAGTGACAACTTCATGTTTAAATGAGTAACTGAACATGGTGATGTTGATAAAAGTCTGTTAGTGGTGCAAACATACTGTAAGTTTTCATAGTGAATAGCAACTCAACTGTAAAATGTTTATTCAACAACAATTCTTTTAAGAAGAAGTAAACAATTTTAAAGATTCCCAACAAGTGTGCAAATATATGGCAATTCTGGTTAATTAAATAAGTTCCTATGGCTTGCAGATAAATCAGGGATTATTATGGAATCTGTCTGTAGTAACTTCAATACCAAGAACACATTTTTTCATATGAAAAATTAATTCCAACGAAACGTATGTACCAGTGTTTTATAATATCATCACAACCATCATCACAATCATATTAAAACTGCAGTGTTCAATAAAAATAAATTAAAGAACAATACATAAATTACATTTACAAGGTTTTTTCTAACTCGCCTATAACATTTGTTCTATTGGAATAAATAAGAATATACAATTGCCTATTTTTATTAAAATAAAGTTACTGAACTAAACTGAAACACTGGTATTTACAGAACAAATGACGGAAACGTAAATTTTTACAGAAAAATACTGTTATGGATGAGAAAAAGTGATAAAATTTGTTGGGAATCGTTTTCATGGATGGAGTACAAAATATATTGTGAAAGGTTTAGATTCAAAGGATCATGGAATTAGGAATTAGAGTGCAAAGATGTTCCAACGCGCTGGAATTCTCTCTTCCGTGGATGTTTCCAGGAACATGTTAGTTATTGAAGAATCACGACAGATCAAACACATGAAAATATTTTGCTATAAATTAAGCCGGATAAGGGGTGGGCAATAGTTTTGACTATAGTCAGTTTGAAGGGGCGTAATTATGCCAAATATTGTTACCTCTGTAAAACTATTTGTACTCAGGTTCATATATTCTATACGTACATAATGGAGATTAGATTAAAAAATATTTGTAGTCAAAATAATAGATCAAAGCACCAAATTACAGCACATACATATGATTAATTAAGACTTTAAAATTAAATTCACTGTGAAGAATATTTGACATACTGGTACATATTGTTTATCCATGCATCTTATGAAAAATTCAAAATGTTGACGAGAAGATGGGAGATGACTTCGATAAAATGTATAATAGAACAATGCCTTTTCATGTTTGCAATATTCGGCATAAATTTAATTACGAACATGTTTGTTCACATATGTATGAGAGCTGAGAGCCTTACATTTTCTGAAGATGTGCGGACTTAAAACAATGTATGGAAGTACTCTCAAATGTATCCATTTGTTGCTTTGAATCTACTGAAATACGATGTGTAAACTCTTGTCCACCTCTCATGTAATAAATTTATACACTCACTACCGGTACCATGATGGAATATTATTTTAGGCATAAATAAAATAAATGGAAAAACGTTTTTATACTTACAGCCATAAAATAATTTGTATGTTTTACTGTTACTAGATATGGAGATGTGAAAACATAAATAAATAATCAATAACTTAGAATATGTTTTTGGAAACGAAAACTAAGCTTATGAGTAACCCAACCCACAATGCACACAAAAAAAAAAATAGAAGTATGCTTCAGTGAAAATAAATAAAAATTAACTATTAAAATATTTGTACCTGCATGATAACATTTGTATTGTAAAACGATATTTTTAAGAAAACTGGAAAGAAATCACATCTACTTAGTAAAAAACATTTTAATTGGTTTAATTTCAGTTTTTATTGGGAAATGTACAGCAATCTATTTCAATAAATAATCAAATCAATAGAATTAAATATGCTTATTTTCCACACTTCCATATGTTCTCCTGACCTGAAACATCTATGTTCGAGGTACAAAAGAGAAAATTTTATTGCAACGTTTGGACATGAAAAGTTTACTCTGACATCACTCGTGGCACCATGGAAACAAGTGTAAGATGAACTTCGTGCTTCGTGATTTTCCATGTACCGGTAGTCCATTTTCTGTTTCATTGCCTATCGATTTTTCACATAACAGTATTGGAAAGAGTGGGTGAAGAAAGAATGATGCTGAAACTGATCAGGAAAAGAAAAAGGAATTGGTTGGGACACTGACTTAGAACAAACTGCCTACTGAAGGATGCACTCGAAGGAATAGTAAACAGGAGAAAAGTTCGGGGCAGGGTAGAAGGAGATATCAGATGATAGACGACATTAAGATATATGGATCATATGCAGAGACTAAGAGGAAAACGGAGAACAGGATTTGCAGTGAAAGACCCGCCCTTGTGCAGAAAACTGTAAATGAATGAAGCTTCAAAATATAAGTTGGACTCATCCCTTCGGAGTCAGCCATGTCAGGTCAATCGCATTTCATCAATCTTGATGAAGAGACTCAGAAATTAATTGGTTTCCTTCTTGCTTTCGTGTCAGCAAGTTCTTTACCAACTCCCATACATCCAATTTTTTCAACTTCGTCCGCATTTATTGAGAGCAATGCTAGATCGCTGAATTTATTGTGACTTATTGTGCTCATTACATAGTTTTTTTATTAAATTTCAATTTTGAAAACGACCTCTCAGCAGAACTGACTAAGACAGGAAGCATCAGAAACAGCTAATGTGCTGTAATAAGTTCTGAGAAGCTAGACACCAATGAATTATATTTCACGAATAGAAGTCTTGTTAAGTCACACACAGATTTTGTCCTGCAGAAATTGTTTCACATGCCAGTAAATCTACTAATATGAGCCTGTCGCATTTAAACACACTTCAATGCCATCAACCTGGGCCAGAATCTAACCTGCAACCTCAGGCACAGGTCAGCACTGTACCGATTGCACCACCCAGGCCAACACTTCAGATTCTCCTGATAATGATGCAAGAAGATCCCATCGTTTAATACTGTGACCAAAAAATATACATAAATCTTGTAAAACAACAGATATGTTTTCTACTTCTCTTATACTTTTAATGGTAACAAATTTAAATTATGAGCTGCACAATATATATAAAACGCCTTTTCTTCAGTATTCTTTAATTTTAGTCATTATATACACCACTCAAAACGGACATCCTATCGTAAGCTTATGCTCTGCAGCATTTCAAATGTAATTCTGAAGAATTCAAATCATTAAGTACTTCAATAAAGTCATTTGGTTCATTATATTCATCAAGGATTATTTCACCATGGCGATCCCGGCCACTTAGTCACTCATGACGAGTGCACCGCTGCACATGTGGACACTGTGCCAACTGTCATACATCTATGACGTAATGCATGAGGGTAGGCCACTAGAGGAAACCCAAGAGATGGGACTTAAACTGAGAGGATTCGATCCGACATCGGGATGGGAATCTGGTGTGGCTTAGTGGATAGAGCGTCAGCACGTAGGTGCCAGAGAGAATTTTTCTCTGTTCCACTCTTCCATCATCATAAGATGACGCAGAATTTCTGCACTGAAATATCATATGTACTTTGGTACATTGTAATATACTCTTACAAATAGTTCAACTCCTCTTCCGAAATCAATGCTAAGTGTGCGCGTTTGAACTGATACTTTTCTTATGAGTTGTAATGAAACATGTCCCCAATATTTGACGTCAATGGAACGTACAAATAAACAGTGGCAAAGCTAAGATGTAAATACTGGGTATGCTGAAAAAATCTGCTTACCTTACATCTCTTTATACAGCAGAGGTTTCTCTGCTTTTCTATCAAAGTTTTTCGTGACACAGACCCCACAAGAAGGTAAAGGCCACTCATTTCCACACCCAAACTGAATACAGGTAAAACAATATAACTTATTTATCTAAGAACACCCTGTTAGCCAAGGATATTTCTTATAACATGAAAATTGAAAATTTGTATTTTGACTTCCTCCATCTGCTATTTTAATATGTAAATGTGGTGTCGATCTCTTACCTTTGTAAGCACATTTTGTTTCATATGTCCAACTTGAAAACGGTTTCTCTTTTAATTCTACAAATAATGACTTCAATGTTCTCGCAGTATGCGCCATTTTACACAAAATTACTACGCAACACATGCATGCACTTTTTGATTAAACCAACACTCAATAACAAAATGCATTCACAGAACACCAATATACAGCGACATATTATTGTGACAGGGAGCAAGAGGCTAGCTGTGTTTCGCACTGAGCTGTAGCAAATCAATATCCCTCCCCAATTCCCCTTCATGCTTGCTTCTACTACAAGCCTCACACTGAACTCATCAAGATTCTGGAATGACTGCCAACAGTGAACTTAATATATGTAAGAATCGGAGTGAAACCAAGTGTTATGACACATCGTTATTACAAACTTATAGGCCTGCTGTTACCAGGTATAACTCATATTTGTTGGGTAGGCTAAGCCTCAAAAGCCTCTTAAGAGTTTTGCCACTGCAAATAAAGTGTCAGAACACTAATGACAAATGTTACTATAATGATCTTTGGGGCCTTGATGTAATATATAACAACAACATTAATGATAATGATGATGATGATGATGATGATAATAATAATAATAATAATGAAAATTTAACACAATTAGCCATAGCTTATTCAACTGATAACTTTTCAGTATAGAATCAAAATTAGATTCCAGACACAGACACATCTTATGAGATTTGTCATTGACGAAAAGGTAATGGTGCAAGTTCCCTCCATTTCTTTCAATTTTCCACATTACTTATTTCGCCATTGCTCCATTCTCGTATATTACCACCTTACTGTCTCTAAATAACCTTTTTTAATTGGAGAAGAATGTTAAGGGGTTAGAGCTTACAGCAATAAAATTTTGGAAATATTCAACATTTTTTTCCTCCATTATTGTATCTTGTACAATAATGAAAAATTAGTATGTGTAAAGCAGTGTCCTTCTGCTATATGAAAAAAATATTTTTACGATTTAAAAAAATTATTTACTTTTTTTTTTTTTTTTCAAAATTCAAAATTGTGGCAGTTCACTGTGCAGAGCTGAAGTGTTTCCCTCATAACTCATAAACTTGTTAATTTTTTCATGTTCTCTCTCTTTAATTTTATTGCTGAAACTCATGTTTACAATATCATGCTCTTTCAATTACATTCCTTAATAAATAATATTTTTTTTTTTATTTTGTGTTAGAAGAAAATTCTGATATTTGACCATTTTTTAAATGAATTTATTTTTTATCAGACAATCTATCAAAAGTAGAGTAGTATTTTGCATCATATTGTAGATATGATATGCATAAATACACACAAAAAATTGCATCAGAGAATGTTGGATAGTTTTTTAGTTATGAGGAAACACTTCATCATTGCACAGTGAACTGCCACCATTTTGAATTTTGAAAAAAAAAAAATGTAAATAATTTTTTTTAAATCGTAGAAATATTTTTTTCATATAGCAGAAGGACACTGTTTTACACATACTAATTTTCATTATTGTACAAGATACAGTAATGGAGGAAAAAATGTCGAGTATTTCCAAAATTTTACTGCTGTAAGCTGTACCTAAACCCTTAAATAGAGAATTACTAATCTATTCTGCAATACATAGAGTAAAAAGGTACAGTATATACTCATTATGACTTGGTCCCAGATTAAAATGATGCAAGACTGTCTCTATGATTTATTTCATTACATACTGGGAAGTTTACACTGCTGTCGAGGATAACGACGTATCTTGTGGTGTCACTGTGCAAGCACTGCATTTCTACTGTGAAACGAGCTTAAGACCAGAAGGGTCGTCTAACATGCTCGCTCATTATGTCTCAGTTGCTGATGGAACCTGTATGTAGTTTTGAAATGCTGGAAATGTTAAGTTCCAGAACATGGTTGAATATTCAGAAGTCTAATTTTAAAGCTTGACTCTTCTTCCTAAATCTTGTACCTTTCATTCGACAATGGATGTACACAGCGTGAGTAAAATGTCTAAGTACATGCAGATAGCTGAAGCTGATCACTTAGAGTTGTGCATAACAGAGTACTGATATGTGTCAAAGAAGGTGAACTTACCAGTTTCTTCCAACATTTTCTTAACTTTCACTTCATCTGATGAAGATTTTTTCTTGACAGTTCTATTTTAAAAGTAAGAAGAAAAATAATAGGTACATTCATTGTGGTAGGGAAAATTTACGACACGATTTATTTCATGAACTAAAAATAGTTACGAAAAAACTGTATTAATAGTTCAGAATACGAGAGAGATTCTGGAAACATTTCACTACATTCTAAATAAAAGTGAACATCGTTTAACTGAATACCTGCAATGGTTATAACATAATTGATAAAAATTTGTGAGACGATTTACAAGAGATAGTCTACTTCTTTAAAAATAATTCACAACTGTTTAAAGAATAATAATAGAAATGGAATTCGATGATAAACACTATCATTTCAAAATGTTAATATTGTATATTAGTTATGGGTCTGTAATATATTTCTTACTCTTCTCATTAAATTTTTTTTTTTTTTTTTACTTATTTCTTCCAAACGCATTTTTGTACTGATACATTTGTTTGTTTTATCACAGAAGGACAATATTAAAATAGTACATTATGCAACGAGCCTATAATGGTAGTAATTAAGACGCAAGTATGTTTATGAAAATGAGCGCGAGTTTCATAATTTTCATACAAGCGTCTTAATTACCATTATAGTCAAGTTTCATACGACTTTTTATGCTCGACCATATTTCTAACTTGAAATTATTCAGAAGTATTCATTTTATTCTTATCTGACTGAGGAGCGGAACTGACCTTGTGCAATTGTGAGATATGCGCAGACGCGAAAGTATTGATTTTTTCCGAGGAACAAATGTCCACATTGACCTTGATATAATCTAGAGACTAAAATAAACATTAACCTTGCTATAACCTTGAAATTGGTTTAGACATTGAAAAACAAGATGACAAATTGAATTTATTTGAATATTATTTACAATTAACGCTAATTATTATAGTAACAGAACATAATCTTCTGCGACAATATTGGATTTCCAGCCTCTGTGACGTTTCGCTAGTTGTCTTTCGATTGCATATCCGAGAATAATCGATACTTGCGCTTTCATATTGCTACAATGGTGCTTTCTGATTGGTAGAACACCTGAACTTTAATGAATAGGTGTACTTTAATGAGGTCCATTAAAGGGCTGCTACCAGGTGTATAATTACTACATTTCGGCATGGTCGAGCATAAAAAAAATATATATCAGTAATTAAACCCTCATCTTTGTTAATACAGAGTGCATGCTTAGAAGTAACCTTTCTTTATGTGAAGTAAGCAAAAACAATATTCAAGTTTCTTGGATGAAAGAATGAGCAAATTGTAAGGTTATAAACGTAACTCTTTTATTATAATATAATTGAACAAAAATTGCAACACAGTAACCAATCCCATGTTATCACAGTAGACCTCCTCTTCTGCATTGAGTGGCATTGCTTCTAATTTAATCTAGGAGCAGACAGAAAAAAAAAAGTTCATTTCTCGCAAATGTTATACAATGTATCAAAGACAAATATTTACATACAATAAAGCAGCAATTGAGTATATTATACTCACTAAACTCCAACAGTCACAAGTGACCTCTAGATCATGAGGGCTAGCTCTCTTGCTTTGGGCTGATACAAAACCTGACAAAATTTAGTCAAGTAGATCCTCATTTGTCAGTTGTCATCTGCCACCTTTTGACACTGTTAAAACTTAATTCTCACTACTAATATAAATGGACCACTGTCAAGTTCACAAAAACTCTTTTCAACTATAACCAATAAATACTTCTCTATTTAATTAAATTCAATAATGAAAGTACTCAAAATTCTTATAAAATGGACATGGAAATAATACAGAAAATTATTCAATGTACAGAACACTGTCATTACAAATGTATTACAGTATAGTAACAGGCAGACATATTTTAATTTGTTTTGCTTTTTGTTAACTTATATTTAGAAAAACAATTGACCGTCATTAAATGATAAATACTCATACTTCTCATTATACGTACCATGTAGAAATTAAAATAACTACTATACAAAGTGAAAGTTTGTCAAATTATCCGTACATATTCTTCCAGAGCCCTTTAATTTGAAGCTACAACATTCTCATTGTTAGAGACTTTTTATTTGTCCTAATCCCTATCTCAGGGATATAACATACAATTTGCTATGAGAAGTATCAACATATCAGCTAACATGCTTCCATTCTGTCACAACTCTCAAGTCTGCTGATACCAAAACACAGAAGTTTCAAAGATCTTGACTGGTAACAGGCATGAGGTGCATGAGTGAATCAAGTAATAGGGTCGATTCCGCTTCTTGACAATATTTTCTACTACCACTGTTTGAATAATTCTGAAGAATTTTACACCCGCTCTGCCAATACTAATCCAGTGTGATAGAGAACGATGAAAAACAAAATGTTTGTATTGTATTTTGTCTGCAGGTTTAGTGCATAACTGAATGATCACGAAGAGCTGTGTCAAGCGTGTGTGTTCCAGCAGGCCAACAAAAAGCTATTCAAAAGCAGATTTTAAGCTGTTTTTGGAGAATGTGTTTTTATCTTATGGTTTATATTGGCAGCAATTTTTTGTATTCATTCTTTCTCTTACATTACCTACTCATGTGTGAATTTTCAAGAGAGGTTTAAACCTGGTGATTTTGGAAGATTAGGTCGATTTTGTCTTTGATGTCGAAATTTCAAATCCTTGATATGAAAGGTCAGAAGCAGCTAAATACCAGATGAAACACAATAATAACTTCATTTGGTGTTTTATGAAACGAAAAATAATATGATACATAGATTGTATGAACAAATATAAATAGAAACAATAAAATTTTGTATTTTGAAGCAATCCATGCATACAAGGCTTGAAAGCATATTTTTTCAATCCACAGTCTAGTATATACAGTCGCGAAGTTCAATACATAGTAAATATGCAAACATTAGATAGTTGCTCACCACTAGGATCACTAATATCGCCTCATTACAGGCATGCAAAATAGTACCGTCAAAGTCTGTTGTTTCTAGCACCCTCAAAACTCAAGCTTCGTGACTATATATAGTAGACTGTGGTATTACACGCAAATGAAAGTAAGTTAAGTTATATTTTATCAGTAAATTATTTGTGTTTTGAATAGAAACATAATTGTAACAGGTGACAAATTACCACAAATACGTGAAATCTGACATCTGTATTTTAATGAAGAAACAATATAATTTTAGTTTTGTTTCCGTCTTGACTTATTTTAATGTTACATGTTACATTAAAATAAGTCAAGACGGAAACAAAACTAAAATTATATTATTTCTTCATTATAATTCGACTTATTTGACAGCTTTATTAAAATGAATTCAAAATTCAAATCTGTATTTTAATTTAATTTTATGATACAATTAAACATCTATGCAGACTGAACAAACCAATATTACTACAGTGAATATTTTTATTACTGTGGGTTGCAAGGTAACAAAATTGTAATGTTTTGATAATAATAATATTAATAAAAAGAGCACTAAAATAAAAGTAAAATGAATAAATAATTCATTCTAATAAGTTAAGAAGTTCGACAAGATGACAACCAAAAATTAATTTAAAGAAATAATAATAATAACGGAATTCAAAGATACCTAAACGAAAGGGCTGGTGAGAGACTTAGATAGCAAAATCATCAGAGCTAATTTCAGATTTTCTACAAAAGCTGTAGTAAAATTCAAATTATCCAATGGATACATCAAATTGCAATCAATTTGCAAAATAATTCACAATGATAGGAAATATTTTGTAAATTAAAAAAAGTTTAATTCAGTATAAACTATGCAAGGAATTTAGTAAGTAGTTTTCTTACATTTACGAAGATATAAGTTAGTAAAAGAGCAAATAAGACTAAGGACTTTTCCTTACAAGTCTGTCATAACAAGAATACTTCAGTCATACAAAATGAAGACTACATATTATACTAGCTGCAATGGAATGGAAGGACATTGGTCTGTTATATTTCAGGTTGCTGAAAGAACGGCTCTTTAAACCTCCAATGAAGATTTAGAAGACTTGACTGATCTATCCTGAGGTTTTTATGTTACTGTGGTAATCCTGTATAACATAAAGTGCGCGGTCAGCGCGTCTGGCTGCAAAACCAGGTGGCCCGGGTTCGAATCCCGGTCGGGGCAAGTTACCTGGTTGAGGTTTTTTCCGGGGTTTTCCCTCAAACCAAATTCGAGCAAATGCTGGGTAACTTTCGGTGTTGGACCCCGGACTCATTTCACTGGCATTATCACCTTCATATCATTCAGATGCTAAATAACCTAGATGTTGATACAGCGTCGTAAAATAACCCAATTAAAAAAAAAAACATAAAGTGCATGCTTTAATCATCTTGCTGTGAGCAGAAAAAACAGTTCTGTTATCTTCATCACTTGAGGATTACATTTTTGAAGTCAATCATCTTTAGGCAGTGTACAAGTCAAATGCTGTGAAACAAAATTCTGTGATGGACGTTTCAAGAGGGCCATACCTCCAAGAAAACACCTAGTGCTTTTATTACCGATTTGTAATACAGCAAGAAAACTGAAGTAGTAGTTGTTTTCTAATGCCAGGTGTTTGACAATAAAGTCATTTGACCTCTTGCACTCCAATATTTTTCAAAGATACTGTCATGATTAGCCACTGAAGCACAGATTTTGAGGTATTCCGAATCCATTTCTTGGTTTGAGTTGCACAATGGGCAGTTAGGGGACTGATATATTCCAATTCTATGCTGGTGTTTGGCCAAACAGTCATGGCCTGTTGCCAATCTAAATGCAGCTACAGACAATTTGCATGGTAAATCGGGAATTAACTGTGGATTATGATCATTTCATTCTGCATGAAAAATAGCAAAGTAAAACTGGAAAATTAGTAATTAATATGAATACATGAGGTTGTTAAAAATCTGGGCACTTCTGAGATAGCTAAAACTGTTAAAAATAAGATTTGCATAATGGAAGAATAAGGTTTACTTGTAAACAACTGAAAAAATATAAAATTCAAATACAAACGCCATTTTGTCTTCAATCATTAATAGTCTCTTCTCGAGGTTCGGTACAACAGTGAGAAGAATAACTTGTGGAATGTTAAATCTTTTCAAGGCGCTGGTAAATTATCTTCTACTTTAAGTATCTTATTTCATAAACCAATAAATTATTTCATTTTTTAATTTTGAAAGAGTACTGAGTATGAAAGTGTTAAATTCAATCCTAATTTATCATCTCTCATTGCACGAACATTTGAAAGATTACTACTACACATTTACAACATAACAAAAGTTTCACTTCTGCTGCACGTAGCTCAAACTACACACTTTCTTTTTTGCAGCCAATTTTAATTATGATATTGAAATACAGTGTTGCCTAGTTTGTTGTAAGGCTATATATTGTTAAGTTTCTAACAATACTGTAAGAAGTGCTGGCTGCTGTTTGTTGGCAATATTGTGGAATACTGTCAGAGCTGTTCTCCTGGCCAACCCACTACAACCATTTATATATTATATGATGCATGTCTTTGTAATGTGCTAATAATTCTAATCTATTCAATTTAATTATTAATTGGTCCACCATCAAACTTAAAACATTATTAAAGAAACTGAAAAAATTCAAGAATAAATTAGAAAGTAACTAACTTTATAATAAACATTAAGAAACTAAAAGTTTAATTGATCCCCACAACAGAAAGCACAATCATTAATGCTATTCTCTTACTAATAGCCAACAAGCATGTGGCATTCACACAATGACATAAAATTCCATGAATCACAGTAAATACACTTACTTCTAGTCCTTAGGTTAAGAAATAACAAAGTATCAATAAAAGCAAGATACGCAAAAGAAATTTACTGTCAATCACTTTAGGACAGTGGTTCTCAAACTGTGGTATGCGAACCACCAGTGGCACACTGAAGTTCGGTAAGTGGTATGCCTTATAGTTTCCGAGTTATCACAAATTTAAATAGTCTTACACTTTTCATTCCCAGATTCCAATACCTGGCTGTCACCCAGATTTCTCTAGTGACCCTTCGATATAGACATATTTACGTCAGAAAAAAAAGTCTGCTCACAAATATGAAATGTACTCATGACAAATAAATGTAAGAGTGAAAAAAAAGTCATAGTTTTGTCTATGCATCACATTCAGTCCCACTTTCATCTTCAGAATTTCAAGTCTTCATCACCATGTCCAAGTTGAAATCCAAATCACACTGAACCTGTTTGTTGTCCTCCCAAAGCCAGCTGTGTTCACTACTATCTATAGCAATGGAGATGCAGCAATTCTTTAGAATATAACATGCATCACAATTTTGAAGTTGATGATTTTAATCGAGTAAATACAGTATTTTTATAATGCAGAATGTGGAACAACTCTTTTGATTTTTACATAAATGCTGTAATTTTTTCTTATTGTTTGGAACAATAATTGGTTCAATCCATTTATCATTAATATGCATGCAATTTTAATCAATATTTTGTAACCAGCATATGTATAAACGATTCACGTATATTTTTCCACTACACTGAAGAGAATGTTCAAGCAGAAAAATTGATATAAAGATTAAAGGAATAGCAACTGAACATCCAGAAGTACCACTGTCCAGATACATCGAAATGAGTTATCTAGTGTTTTTCCTGAGTACAGAATCAACTCCCAAAAAGGGAAAACTTAAATCATTACGTCACACACACAGGGGAGAGATGCCACTGATCCGAAGTCCATTGCAGATCTGTATCAGTTAGCTACAGAAAAATAATGAATGGTGACAATTTTCTGTTGTACGATTCTTTCAATCAAACAGCAAACAGATGAGAATAAATTGAAGTTTTTCAACATAACGTAATTTGGAGCTTCTAATTAAATCATATAAGTGGTTTACTGATGGCACATTCTAGATGTCATCTCATTTTAAGGGTCCAGGGAAAAAACCAGGTGTCACTTTTTTGTCGAGATGGAGTTTGTGGTGCCATTGGATTCTCACTACATTATCATAATCATCCTATCACATCATCGGGGTAATGTAACTCCGCCTTCCAGGCACCCCAACCTCAGAAGTGGGTTACAATTAAGCCACAGCCAGGAGAGAGAAGACCTGAAATGTCGAAAAGACAACCTGGTGGCATTGGATTTATATATAAAAAAAAAATTCTCTATGGAAAGGACTATCTTTTAGAGGTATGAAACAGGAAAAGAAACAGATTAGTCATGGGTTTATTTGCCTTCAAATTTTTGGCGCACAGGAAAAGAAGCAGGTAAGTAAATTGTTTCAGCGAAAAAACCAAGTTTCATGGAAAAAGTGACTTACCTGGTTTTTTCCCTGGACTCTTCATTTGTTTGTTCATATATTTACAATAATAATGGAGTTGTAATAAAAACAAATGAACATTTGGCTCAAAAATTTATGTCTTTCTCTTAGAACTTTCTTTCCTGTTTTACAATGGTGTATCAAGAGGTATGTCATGCTGTGAGCTAGCAAGCTATATTAAGAGATACACTGTTCATCCAAGCCAGGATTATATCCGATAAAATGGGAATCATTAATGCGTTAATGTTTTTCCCATTGGCCAAGCTTTTCTGTTGCTTTTTCCAGCTTGGGCGAGCAATATACACAAAGATTCAGGCTGAGATAATACAAGAATAGTATAACAATAATCCTGACAGCATAAGTCTCAACAGGGCATCTATACATAGCTGTTTTTAGCTTTTATCCTTATTGGAGATACCAGAAATACTTTCGGTAGAATCTTAGATATTATTTCAGACAATCCTTTTCTTACTACAGATTACAGTACTTTTAATAGATACAGTAGAGACCAGGGAGAGGGCAAAGATCTACTGTACCAGCATGATATCCACTAGAATTATGGAATTTCTATGAAGATACTGGTCGTCACTGTACAAATAAGTCAGTAAGATGCATGAATGACCTCAGCTTGTGATTGGAAAACATCCATCCCTCTAATCTGAACTACAAGAATTAATTAAAGAAAAAGCAGATATTGAAACTGATCTGGCCATATCTCGCTTGGCCAGGCAGTTAACATACACAAACTTAAAGGAGGCTTCAGTTATAAGTCTGCATCAAGAGTGCAGTACAGGAGTACATGATTTGTAAAGATGAGGGAAGAATTCCTTGTTACCTGCAGGTGCTGGGACATAATTTTGCGTCACAAAATAAATTTCTTAGAATATTGGATTTATTTATGGAGAAAGCACCAGCAAAACAAATAAGAAAAAGTATTGGAAAAAAAGAAGTAAAAAAAATTGATGTCCACTGCTGAGGAGTAACAGTCAGCATGTCTGACTGTGAAAGTAGCTGGCCTGTTCATTAATAGCAAATGCTGTGTAACTTTCAGTGCTGGACCCTGGACTCACCTCGCTATCATTATCATCTTCATCTTACTCAGACACTAGATAACAGCAGTTGATAAAGCATCGTAAAACAACCAATTTAAAAAAAAAAATTGATCAGAGAAACTTGGTCTGGGAAGAGAGTCATTGAGAATAAAGTGTAGAAAAACAGACTTTGGAAAGAACAGTTTGGGAAAAACGGGTTTAAGCACTGGTAAAAAGAGACTTGGAATAATGGCTTAGAAAAACTGGTTCCCAATGTAGGTATATAAATGAATACAATGTGTAAAAGCATACCATTTTAGATTATCATCATACAGCTATTTCATCTGCCATGCTTAGCCATTTCTGTTATTTTTCAGACAACAATTTAGCTATTACCAAGCCCCTGCTGGCAACACTGTGCCTGTATCATTATAGAGCTGTCACTCATTTAAATTTAAATTATGTTTTATTTAACGACACTCACAACTGCCGAGGTTATATCAGCGTCACCAGTGGCCGGAATTTTGTCCTGCAGGAGTTCTTTTACATGCTAGTAAATCTACTGACATGAGCCTGTCACACTTTTAAATGCCATCGACCTGCAAGGATCAAACCCACAATCTCGGGCACAGAAGGCTAGCACTCTAAACAGCTGTCACTGATAGCCAGACCTTCCTTCACAAGCATTTCATAATTGAACTTCAGATAATACTCTTGTCTTCTGACATTTTTGCCAACAGAAAAGTGCGAATTAACATAAAAACGAAACGAAAGGTGCAAAGAAGAAATAAACAGGGAGTTGGGCATATAGGGAAATTGAGTACATAGCAAAAATAAACTGACAAACGTTTCCATTCTAGCATATTTTTAAGTTATATATTATTTTTCATAAAATATATACAATTATGGTTGGATTGAGTGTTAATCAGCATAATCCTATGTAACAGGCTGATATTGCATTATGAAAAGAGCTTCAAAACTCTGCACTGTACACTTCATATACGAAAATCAATTATGGTAGAGACTGTCTACTGTTTTCGGTTAACCACTCACTCCCTTTATTACAATGGACAATTTGGGCCCACGAAATTGTTCAGATTTTCAAGCCAGTATCACCCTACCCCCTTGTCATAAGTCTGTTTTAAGTGATTGCTCAAATATGAGGTCTGTGCTGTGTGGTAGAGGATTATATTACAGTGTTGGGCACTTGCTTACAGACGATAACAATGAAATAATGATTAACATGTGGAATAATGACAGGGAAAAATGGAAGTTCTTCAAGAAAACCGACCTAACACCATCTCTGTAAATTGAATGCACTGTAGAGGATATGGATTTAGGTCTATGATGTCACATTTGATAATGTAGCCATAAATTTATCAGCACATAATTTCAAACAACGTAAGTTTAGTACAGCTCCATAAATCACTAATGAAATTTTTTCATTGACATTCGTTTTCCCAAGACACTCTCAAATTTACATTACAGCAGAAGAGAAAGTATGCTTACATGATATACCTTACTAAGTGAAGTTTCTTTCACGACCATAAAGTCTCTTAACTTCAATCTCAAACATTCTGTATATCTATTTAGTGAAACAAGGCTAAATTTACAGCATAACAATCCTGCTCTTTTATAGAAATTCGTAACAAAGCAACATTTATATATGAGAATCAATTAAACTTCTTTCAGTTATTTTCATCTCTATTCTCTTGTAACTTCATTCTTCCTCCAGTAATTTTACATTTTTATGTATACATGCTTATATAGTGCTAAATTGTCATTATCATTTTTAATAACTGGAATAACTTCATTTTCCTTTCAGCACACACACAACTCTCTCTTCGAATTTATGTACACATTAGTACCGGAAACAAACAGACTGGCTATTCTATCAAAGAAATCAATTCCAATATATTTTACACTTTAGTAACATATGAGCACCATATCAGAAGCCACGAGCATATTAATATCATAATCAAGTAAAGATGCTAACAAGAACATACTAGTTATGAAGAATCGTCTCACTCGTCATTACTTCAAAAACCATCATTCAACCAACTTATTTCTGTCACCTGTCTAAGAGTTTGAAAGTGTTCTTTTCTGTAATCTATGGGCAAAAATGTATAGCCTGCTGAGCATCTTCATTGGTTTTGACGTAGATTTTTAGGGTCTTTTAGAATAATTAAGTAATAAAAAAAATCGCTCTGCAGTATCACAACCTTATACTGCTACCTGAAACTTTGACACAGTGGGAATCAAGAAGAATGGAACAGAACTTCTGTCTCAGAAACCATTCAGTCCATATCTAAGTCACACTACAACCTGTTTAGTTTTATAAACAAGCAGATGAGGCTACTACTTGTAGCTTAACAAAGACTTCCAATGGATTGCAGAGCATTGACAGTACCAGTAGTCTAAAAAGAACAAAAACAAAATCAGTTCAGTGATTCGCATCTCATGTTTAACAAAGGCGTTATGAGAATTTGTGTATTTTAGTGGGATGTCATTCAGCACTAGATTCGAATTCATTAGTCATGGACTCATGATGCTCATACAGTTGCATTAGCTGCAAATATTAACAACAATCTTACCAAGACAACTTTATTTCTTTCAAGTTATAATCTCGCAATCACAGTGATTCGCTTTTCTTCTCCCCAAATCATTTCCCATATGCTGAACCAGAGATATCAAAATTGAAAGAATCGTCATGTTCAAGTCACTCTTTTTTTTCTTCTCCTTTCCTTCTTCAAGAGTGTAAATCTTTTGCATTTCTGATTTTGGTGTATGTATGACGAAACCTGAACTGGAGTGATGGTAAAAGTGTGTCAATCAAAATGCTGACTTTCTAGAGAAGTTGAGAAAAAAGTAGGCCATTTCTCTCATAACCAGTATGTTGGTGGGGGCGTTTTCGTTAGAATGTGATCATATGATCGTGAGTTTGAGTATGGCCCTAATATGTGCAGATGTAGGACTGTCAATACTACACAGATGAGTTTCATTATAAATTTAGTGTAGACAGATAAATAAGTACGAGAAGTTTACAATAGTATGGTACAGAATAGTTTCAATTAGTTTAAAATTCACTGTCATATGAACAATGTTTATGATACTGCTAGAAGTAGTAGTTTCCTTTTATTATTTGATCTCGATATGTACAAGATATTTATAACTACACAGGTGGGCAATCTTTCTACTTCATATTCCCTTCATGTTAGTAGTACACTGTTCAAATTACTGACAATTATATTTCAAGAAGAACTGGCAAGTAATTAAACCTTAAAACAAGGGTTCATTAGGTGATGATCAATTTTACTACTTACAAAGGTAAATTGTAAAAATTCAAAATTTCCATTACTGTCATGGGTTATTTCTATTTATAGATACAATTGGTACAGAATCATCATTCACCAGCATTTCTCAAACTCAGGAAAGTGCATCATCTTGGAGTAAGCAAATAAACGCAAGGACATACATCAACACCAAAAATTTAATTTATGTGTAGATTGCTAAAGAACAGCCCTGGCAGCTCCTGTGAAGATGGGAAAAAGGAAGATACAGAACTTGACCTGCCTATCCTGTTATGGGATTTTGTTTACTATGGCAATCTTCAAGTGTTGTTTTCCTAAGGAACATAATCATGTGGTTAAGTCACATTGCTGAGAACACAAAAGGCAAGTACATGATGTGCTGTTTTCTTTGTCTTTGGAGGATTTAAATTTTTATTATGGCTAATTTTAATCTAAATATTTATAGACAGTGCAGCGTAATTTGCACGTATACAACAAAAGGCCAGATAATATAACGTTTCTGGCATTCACAATCAATGCTGGCTAGTATTTGCTGGTAATGTCATGAAGAACTGTCAGAGCTGTTCTTCTGGCAAACCCGCTGTTAAATCTTATTTGTTACAGGCTCCTTCTCAAAAATGTTGCATATAGTATCAGCCTAATTTATACAATGATTGATCATAAAAAGATTACACATCCAATAAATAAAAATGCCAATATTGTTGAAAACTCATTCATTGCTGACATATTTGACACAGGTTCTAGTGTTAAGTGTCACGTTAGTTTAATCCTACTGTACATAAGACAGAGAAGGTGTCTTAACAATTCCAGATGAACAACCACAAAAATTTATGAAAGTTCATTACTTGCACATTTTCTGTTTCCTTTTCTTTTCTACTTGTAGTAATTCATAGTTATAACAAGAGATGATGTAAAGGAATTTATTTGTGGCAAAATAATCTTCTGGTTGCTTCTTATACTTGATACCAATTTCTCAGGCTAGCCGTACAAACAAAATTACACACCTTAATAAGGCTGAAGGTATAAATTTTCCATTTCAGTAAAGAAATGGTGTACTCGTTGTGTACCTATATTTTGTTTTGAAATGTGCTCTGTAAGACTCAAAATGCTTCCTTCCGTAAATATAGACACTTCGTATATTAATGAGAGCCACGCCAGTGACATGTGTGCATGTGTGAATTGCAATATTGGCCCTAATGAGTGTCTCAAGTTTTCTTCTTGTATTTGCTCACTTCTCTTCAATGCAACAACTCTACACTATAATGCCAGCAATCTCTATCATTAAGAAAACTATAATCAGAGATAATGGTGGAGTCTGTGAAAATCCATTCTCTGATGATCATTCGAGTCTCTCTACAAGTACAAGAAAAGATGTCTTTCAACATTTCCAAATATTCAATGCATATCATTTTCGCCAAATTTCAACTCCTCAAACTCTACAAATTTTCCTGATCTCCCTAAATGTTTTCAGTTTCTTTAACAGCCAGCTCATACACACTTCCAGACAATAGTTACATCAGTCAATTCCTTTTTCTTGGGTGTAGCAAATTCGCCAACCAAAATATGTCACAGTAATGATGAGAACAATTTTCTCAACAGGAAGATGGCTGTTCCTGAAAAAATATTCATTTTCTCATGAATTTAACAAAGTTTCACTTTTTATTCCTTCTAGTATATAAAAGGGAAACTGTTTTAGATTTCATTTCTGCTAACTGGTTTTGCAAGCTGTCACAATGAAATTCCATGACTTGCAAAACATAAAAAGCTCCCAGAGCTGTGGGCCGTGACTCCATCACTTCGTCCCTTCACCTGCAGTAAATTGCAAAAGACTAAAGAATATTCTCATTTGACACACAATCTCACAATCTTCATATACTAGAAATCGTGTAAAACAGTGGTATCCTCATGTACGAGGGCTATTCATAAAGTAACTTCCGTTTATTTTTTACAAACCTGTGAATGACACTACAGAATTGGGTTACAATACATTTGAAAGTATACACTCTAGTTTATTTTTCCACATAGTTTCCACTCACATTGAGACACTTGTCGTAGCGTTTGACGAGCTTTGAAATTCCGCGATCATAGAAAAAGCGCTTTGAGCCAAGCCATGTCTTTATGTGCATGAAGCCATGGTAATCACTAGGTGCCAAATCTGGGCTATAGGGAGGGTGATCCGATACTTCCCAGTTGAACTCTTGCAGTTTGGTCGCAGTACGATGCGCTGTTTGCAGCCAGGCGTTGTCATGCAGGAAAATCATCCCAGAGCTCAACATGCCACGACGTTTGTTTTGAACGGCACTTTTCAAGTTTGTTAATGTGTTACAGTAACGCTCGGCGTTAATTGTGGCATTCCTCTCCAAGAACTCCACTAGCAAAATTCCTTTTCTCTTGCAGAAGACAGTTGCCATGGGTTTCCTCGTGGAAAGTGTTTGACGACACTTTGTGGGTTTTTTCGGAGAATGAGTATGGCCTCACTGCATTGATTGCAGCTTTGTTTCTGCATTCACATACCGCACCCAAGTCTCATCTCCTGTCACAATCTGATCGAGAAAAGCATCACCTTCTCTTTCGTAACGCTCAAGAAAGGACAGTGCTGCTCCCATCCGCAGAGCCTTTTGTTCCTCAGAAAGGAGTTTAGGTACCCATCTGGCAGAAAGTTTCCGGTAGCCCAAATCTTCAGTAGTCACTTTGTACAGACTAATCTGTGGAAAATCCTCACTAAGCTCCGACATGTTGAACCTGCGGTTTGCTCTAACCCTTTCGTCAACCAAACGAATCAGATCTGCATTCACGATACTCGGTCGACCACTTCTCTCTTCATCATGGACATTGGTTCACCCATTTTTGAACATACGGCACCATTGTATTACACCACCTTCACTCATTACATCTGGCCCATAAACTTCACAAAGTTGGCGATGGATTTCACTAGCTTTACAGTTTTTGGCCACAAGAAGTCTTATTACAGAATGTACCTCACACCTGGCGGGACTTCTGATTGTAGCACACATTTTGACAGCACGTGGCTCAGAGAGGAACAAAGACACGACCTTGGCTCTATCGCTGCTCGATGCGTATTACTTCAAGGTACACTCCACCACAAGAGTGGCGCCACTGTCTCTGTTGTTACGCACGCTATATGAAAACGGAAGTTACTTTATGAATAGCCCTCGTAACATTATGGTTTACATCCACTCTTCCTCCTAAATATATTAACACGTTTTCATTTCTCCATTTCATTTGGCATAATTTAGGCTTTTTATTATATGGTGGCAGTCACAAATATTGCTTCTAAACTCGTTTCACAACAACTGACATGATATTATTTGAGACAATGGCTACCATTTCTGTCTTTTATTGCAAGTGGGATACAGGGTGTTTCAAAGTTACAGTTACAAACTGCAGGGATGACTAGAAGACAATGAAACATGTCAAAAAGTTCTAATAAACATAGGTCCAGAAACCAACTGTTTCCGAGATATGTCATCAGTGTCACCACTGTGGCCACCAACCAAATACACCTGGTACATTTGCAACTCATTTCTTACCTGGCAGACTTGGCGGTCGTGCCTACCTCCATTGTTTGCATCTTGAGTTATGTGACCTTTTGTATGATGTGACTCTTTGGGAAAGGCAGCTGCTGTGGTATGTGCGTGACAGACCACTGGATCACTTTTATTTGAACAATCGAGAGTTCTTTGTATTGTATTGTATTTATTAATATTCCATGGTATTCTTACATGCTTACAGCTAGAATATGGAACAAGTCAAAAAACTTAATACTATTATAAAATCTTAATTTATAGTCACAGTCTAGATGAAATATATACAGACGAGATTTACAATACAGTCTACTAGTACAACACATAGTTTTAGTATCAATTTCATGAAGTGTTATTGAATGTCATGAATTCACCTACAGAATAGAAGGCGTGAGAAATTAGGTACTTCTTTAATTTGGCCCTAAATAATTTTATGTTTTGAGTTTCATTTTTTATATCGATAGGGAGGCTATTAAAAATTTTTACTGCCATATAACGCACTCCTTTTTGATAGCACGATAGACTTGCCGATGGAGTATGAAAGTCATTTTTTTGACATGTATTTATGCTATGAACTGTTGAATTAGTTACAAAGTTTTCACGATTACATACGAGGAAGACTATTAATGAAAAGATATACTGACAAGCCATGGGCATTATTTGTAGTTTTTTTAAAATAGTCCTACACGACTGCCTAGATTTCGCACCTACTATTATTCTAATTACTCCTTTTTGTAATAGAAATATACTGTTACTATCTGTGGAATTTCCCCAGAATATTATTCCAAAACTCATTACCGAGTGGAAGTATGCAAAGTATATTGTTTTTAAGGTATTGATATTTACTATCTTTTGCATAGATCTAATAGCAAAACAAGCTGAATTTAGTTTGGGGGTAATTTCTTTAATATGATTTTTCCAATTTAACACATTATCGATTTTTAAGCCAAGAAATTTGGTTGTTGTTGTTTCTAATAGGGATCTATTGTTAATTATTGCGCTAGAAATTTGCGACGTTGAATTTGGATAGGATTTAAATTGAATTATGTTAGTTTTTATTATTATTGTTTATTAGTTCTTATACACAAGCTTCCACAATAGGTGTATCAGCCATGGCTTACCAACACCATGGCCTCCCAGGTCCCCTGACTTCACTTCTCTGGATCTTTTGTTTGAGATATTTAAAGTGTTTTGTGTAATCCAACCCTATTGATAATGTTAATGAACTGCAGGAATGCATTGGGAATGGTTGTCAAAGCATTAGAGACTCGCCAGGAATATTCTAAAGTGCATGACTGTCAATGAGGAAACGTGCTGATGCCTGCCTTAACATGAACAGTGGCCATTGAGCACATGTTATAACGCTCTCTTTCTCCAATGCATATTGGATGTTGTTACCCCAGAGCATCTGTACTTCGGACCTAAGTTTATTACAACTTTTTACATTGTTTCATTGTCCTCTACTCACTCCAGCAGTTTGTACTTATACAGTAATTATGAAACATCCTGTATAAAAATGACGCTACGTGGAATGACTATAGCTATCACATAATAAATATTATCTCTTATAAAACTTCTGCTAACTTTAGTAACAAATCTCGTTATAATATGTACACTTACAATTATTATGGGCAAAGAATGTATCATCAGTTGACACAAATCAACAGTTTTATGAATTGATCATTAGAAGTCATGACACATGGCTCCATTACTTCACTCCTTCCAGCACAAGAGGAACCATGAAATGGAAATACACCAAATCTTCTATTCTACTGAGAGAGTAATGGTCTGTATCTTTTAGGACACACAATGTGTGTTATTGATGATCTTCAGTATAGACAAACTTTGAATACCAATAGGCACGGTACTATGTAATGTTATAAAAAATTGCAGGACATGGCATGTTAAGTAAGTGCAAAACTAACTGCAAGATTTCCACTGAAAAGTTTTTTAACATCTACCATTCAGTGCAGATTTGGGCCTTGAGAAATTCACCTCTTTCTTTCAGGCCATCATTTCACATAATATGATGAAGGCATAAAATGTTCCGAAACATGACTGTTGCAACAGCAATGACATATCTTGTATGTATACTAAATGAACAAAATAATTACACAATATAGTAAATGATGCAATTGTCAAGGAGACTACAAAAAAAAAAAAAATGTGACACTTCTACACCCCACTACCAGCTTCCACATTACCTCTTACTTACAAGCACTGTAACCTTTTTCTTAATCAATCTTCGTATAAATATTTAAAATGAAGCTGAAAATCAACTTCTCCCTTATGTTTGATAACTGACTCATGGCAATTAGATTTCTGCAGTTTGAAAAATACTGATCTACATATTTTGTTCGATACAATAAGAATATTATCATATTACTTGAACTAAATAAACATTTAAAGGTTTCTGTTTATTAAGCTACAAATTCGAAATAAATTACAGAATGTTCAATCCTCTTCACATTAACTGCTCTCCAATCTTAATACTCGTATTGTACTAAGCAAATATCAGTATAAAGGAATTTGATTATAAAAAGCAATGTCTTGCCAACTCAATCCACTCAATGCAGAGACTCACCATCACATATGGCCACAAGAGCAAGATGACCAGGACAGGCGAGGAGGAGGAGGAGAAAGGAAAACCAAGCCTGTCCTGATATCCTGCACACGTGCTACATCTTGTCATCAGTCATCTCCAGGAACTGGGCGTACACGTCACGTGAACATTCACCCTTGTTGTTGAACACGAACTTGTAGTAACTTCCATCAGCACATATCACTGAGAAAAAACACAATTCCACACACCGTCAAGTATTGTGACTAATTGTGGAGAGATAGTAAATTTAACAGAGGCTATTCCCAGGTCAACAAGCTAGTAATAAAATGACAAAGATGTAAAAAATAAAAAAAGTTATTTTGAGCATGTCTCACATTCATTTCATCTGCCACAAATTCTAAATGATGTGACAGGCAATGATGTGCAGTTCCTTTAATGAGAAGATATTAGCTGAATATCACTATCAATTAATAGTAAGTGATATAGTGGTTACCTTATTTGCTTCTGGATACAAAAACCATAGGTTCAAATTCTGCTAAGCAATGGATTTTTGAACGAAAAAAAAAAAAAAAAACTCCATGGTGTGAATACCTTCAGGAGGGAAGTAAAGTTGTGAGAGGGAGTCTTATGTAGCATTAATTTCGTGGTATATAAAAAAAACTCAATACAATCGATCAAAATGTAAATAAAATTCTGAAAAAGGCCAACAGCATTGTTTGTACAAGGGTGATCCAAAAAGTAAGATAACAAGAGCTCTCATGGGTGACATATTCCCCTGTTGTTCGAATTTTCTGCCAGAGGTGCAGCACAAACTACATCTTTATCACGCAACCATTAGATGTGCAAGATGACCAATGCTGCAGCTGGCCAAGCACATCCACCACAGATGAGAATGTGTGTCATATTGAAGGTCTGATTCAGGACTATCGCGACATTCGACTTAGCGACACTGCTGAGGAACTCAGTGGGTGGTGTGCATGGTGAGCAAACATAATGTCCATCGTAGAATTTCCAATGCACAAAAATGTCCACACCATATTGTCCAACCCAAAAGGTCCACCGCCGGAAACGTCCACAAGGCAACTAGTCCATACCAAAATGTCCACATAGTAATGCAATTCCAGTATGATACTGTGACCAAAGGAACTGCTGCAACAGTAGACAAAATAACATGCAGACAGCAAATGCAGGAACTATTAGCCATATTGTTCATTCTTCTTCCAGACATACAAGCCACATTTGACATCCTGTATGAGGACATCCATGAGGATCTTCTCGAGCTTGCAGATTTTATGAAACATGTTTATGTAAGGGGTAGACGTGTGCAAGAGAGACGAAGAGCTGTTGCTCCTAGATTTCCACCAGAGAAATAGAATGTTTATGAATCAACTTTCTATGGCCACCACCGGACAAAGAACACGTAGTTGAAGGGTTTCATTTGAGATTCCAGAGGATAGTATCTGCCCATCATGTTAGTATTTGGCGATTTCTCGACACGTGAGACAAAAACAAAATGAAACAGAACATCAGATACTGCAAATACAGGCTGGTCATGTGAATGTCAAGACACCCAATAAACACGAAATGCAAAACAAATCAACAAAGGGTGCTACAAATAGTAGGATCTTATCAGCAATATAAGTACCAGGTGAATGTGAAGCTCTATCTCACAGCAATATCATACCACCTAAAATTAAACATTACGGTCCTCTCGAGCAGGAATGATGTAATTTTCTTAACTTGATGAAATCGTGTAAATTCTGTAACTTCTCACTTACTGAATGATATAATTTTCTTAACACTATCAAATCGTGTAAATTTTGTGACTCCTTACTTACTTGCACACGTTCAGTAATAATTTTTATTAATACATTTGTGCTGCAACTGCTATTAAAGTAATTTAATTTTCTCATAATTTTATGTTAATATCGAATTGGTTTAAAAGATGGACATTATTGCGTGGACATTTTGGCATAAGAAAACTGGGCATATTTTTAGTGTGGACATTTTTGTCTTTAGACCCATATTTAGTATGGAGACTTTTGTCATTGGACCTAATATCGACTGGACATTCTACGATGGACATTATGACCTGCAAGCATTTTACTGATGAACAGCTGGGATACTGAAAGATATGTTCACGGTGGGTGCCAAGGCAACTCACAAAAGATCACAAAGCCAAGCCACTCAGATGGCATTGTCTCTCATGCACTTGATGTGGCTTCATGAGAAAGGAGAACCATTCCTGCATCGTGTCATTACAGAGCATGAAACATGGGTGCATAATGCGACACTGGAGAAGTAGTAAGCATTCATGTCATGGAAACACGCATCATCCCCATCTCGCAACAAATTCCAAACAGCTCCATCTGCGAAGAAGGTGAATTGTTACAGTGCTTCTGGTGGGAGGTAATGGACTATCCTCTATACAGCTCCGATCTAGAACCCAGTGATTTCCATCTCTTCGGCCCATTGGAGAACTGAGTCGTGATTCAACACTGATAGGGTTGTTCTGCAAGCCTTCATGACGTAGTTTCAGAGACTTGATGCATATTTCTTCTATGCCAGCATTGATGCCTTGGTCTATCGTTGGAACAAGTGTTTGGATAAGCATGGTGACTATGTTGAAAAGTAATGTATACCAATGCCCTACTATATCTGTATCAGTATATCTGCCTGTGAAATAAAGTGTGTCCATGAGAGCTCTTGTTACCTTACTGTTTGAAGCACCCTCATATATAATTCTTACTATAGTGTTTCTCAAGTCTAGAAAAGAGCAATAGCCTTATGGAATCACTAATGCCACTTAATGCTGTAGAGAGAGCGAAAAAGGCAGATATGTAACTGTGTACAGTAGAGTCTCGTTAATCCGAACTACGCTAATCCGAAAATCTGGTTAATCCAAACAAAATTATTTTAAGAAAAAACCAAATTTATTGTAATCGTACAAAGTAGCAAAAAGAAAAAATGTATAAATTCACTCAATTTCTTTTACTTTAAAAAATTATGAAAATAGCACAGTCAAGGGTACTTACAACAATTAGTGTTTTCTGTACATAATTTACACATCTGTCATGCTCATAAAACTAGTAATATTCTGTTGCAATGAAGTGAACCTGTTGGTGGTTGTTCTAAAAATAGCAACAGGGTACTCCCATCACTCTCTCAGTGGTCGTGAACAGCATGCATTGCATTACAGGAAATATTACGGTTAATTCGAAAATCCTGTAATCCGAATAGGTCTTGGTCACAATTAGTTCGGATTAACAAAACTCTACTGTATATCTCTAATATAGTACAGTTGCCGCAATAGCATTACCATATGTGAGATTCAAACTTCAGACATAAATTATTTTTTTCGGCTAAACCATTATTCAAATACCAAAATGACATTTCACTTTTCGGTTACTTATTTACCCTTCAGGGCTGAAAATTTTACCTGACCTGTGGTTCCTTTAATATTCTCTTCATGCAGCTGATACGAACTCCCAAAGCTTTACTAGTCGATTGAATAATATTATTTCAAATTAAACCATTTTATTCTTGCAACATTAAAAACAATTGTCATAGTATTGCTTTTCAATGGTCTGCCAGCAACACTAGGCTCATTATTCATTTTTACACCTTAATTGAGATTTAATTACAAATAAGGAAGTATTAAGTATATACAAAGAGATAATACCTTTCCATAACTTAGGTTTCAAAAGAGATAAAAGGAATTTTTTAACAAATGAAAGGAAATTAGTTATAAATGAGTTTTAAGATCAAGACGTCTGAAGGAAATACGCAATTGAAAATACTACACAGATATGAAGAAATACGAGGTAGATTAATAGGGAATGAAAGACTCAGCGTAAATCTGTTATTTATAAAAGCTCAAAATTACAAAATATAGTACTGTGTAAAACATACTTGATGCGAAGCAATCTGTCGTGGAGCAGCCCTAGAACACAACTGATCCCCACCACTAAGTTCTGAACAGTACCAACAAGTAGTCTGCGGCACAAGTTCATTTCCAACTTGTACATCTATAGCATGCAACACTGACATCTAAATAATATAAATATAGTTAAAAAATGCTGCCCATTTGCATGTATGCATTTATTATATCTTCTTAAAAAACTGTCATTCGCAAGGCAAAGGTCATCAATGGAAATTGATACAATCGCCCTAAGAAAGTCATTAGTTCATTGAAGTAAGAGGATATTTATTTGCAAACCATTTCATGCATAAAAACTGCAGACTGTTAAGTCAGGTAATGCAATGACTATAATCCAAAACAAGTTCTTACTCCTCCAATGTGTTTACCATTTTATACCAGTTCTTACTGCTCTAATGTTTCTACCATTTTACAAAAGAAATATAAATACTTCACCAAATTAATATGTGTTACATAATAAAATTTAAAATTAAAGAATTTAAACTATGGTTTATTTAACGACACTCGCAACTGCCAAGGTTATATCATCGTCGCCAGTGTGCTGGAATTTTGTCCCGCACCACTAAATCTAGTGACATGAGCCTGTCGCATTTAAGCACACTTAAATGCCATTGACCTGGGCCGGGATCGAACCCGCAACCTCGGGCACAGAAGGCCAGCGCTATACCAACTGTGCTATTCAGGGCGATGTTACACAATATTATGACCTGTAAATGTGGGACAAAAAAGATAAATACACAATTTCTCAGAGTGGATTAGAAAAGCACACACTTGAAAGAAAGTGTAGTTCACGGACTTCTCAAGATGAGTTACAAATACTACACACTCTCCAGCCCTAACAGCCAGGCTTTCCTCGACATTATTTTTGAGAGTGTAGCCTGACGTTTCAGGCACACAGTAAGAGTTCGCTGTGCAACAACAATGAAACAATCTGTGTACAAAGACAATATTCAGATATGGCACAATAATGATGCAATGATGATATAACAGAAAGAGTAATCATAGTACTTTTAGAAAACATGCATTACAGCTACTTACAATCAGTTTTGAAATCAAAAAATATTAACTTCCCATGACAAATAAACATAATTCCGTACTCTCTCATAGCACTTACCTATGACGGAGTTGTTATCTGCTCCAAAGGCACACATGCACTGTGGTCCACCAGGAACCTGGAACTTACAGAAGCTCCAACTCGAGCTGAAGTATTTAGGGAGGAAAGTGGCAGACGCAAGGCTACAACATAAATAATCCAACCATGATATGTATAAGAATAAAGAGAGAAAGTATATCATATTCAGTACAAGAGTCCTACATCTATTTCTTTATATCTGAACACTGCTCGAGAATGAAAATAGATGCTACTTACTTACAAATGGCAGGTTCATTGCCACCCTCTCATAAGCCCACCACCAGTCCCTATTCTGTGCAAGATTAATCGAGTCTCTATCATCATATCCCATCTTCCTCAAATCCATTTTAAAATTATCCTCCCATCTACGTCTCGGCCTTCCCAAAGGTCTTTTTCCCTCCGGCCTCCCAACTAACGCTTTATATGCATTTCTGTATTCGCCTATATGTTCTACATGCCCTACCCATCTCAAACGTCTGGATTTAATGTTATGTCAAGTGAAGAATACAACACGTGCAGTTCTGCGTTGTTTAACTTTCTCCATTCTCCTGTAACTTCATCCCTCTTAGCCCCAAATATTTTCCTAAGAACCTTATTCTCGAACATTCTGAATCTCTGTTTGTCTCTCAAAGTGAGAATCCAATAATGATATTGATTATGATGATGATAATAATAATAATAATAATAATAATAATAATAATAACAACAATAACAACACTAATACAGATAGAAAATATTCAGCTTATAATACCAGGATATCAACAATGACTCTAACTCATATATAAAAGTGAAGATTAAGACAACCTTAGAAACACTCTTCATAAGATAACAATGTTAATGATGAAGATGATGATTATGACTATTTGTTAATGCATGTGTACTGCTGTTTAAGGCTATAAAGTAGGCTTCTTCTTCTTCTTCACTTTATGGAGTAGTAATACAATGTGACAAATGGTAATTTCAGCTCTTTATTTATTTTATTTCACTTACTCATTTATTTTTATTTATTCATTGCGAACACCATTTTGTGAAACATTTCCTTAAACTACTGAGGCTGAGAAGGGTAAAAAAATGTGGGAACACAGAAAAATAAAGAAAATTAAGCAAATATGGTGAACTAAGATATACGAAATTTTACATAATGAGAGTACCTGGATTGTCTATTCAGCTTCTGGTCCTCAACAGCGAAAACATGAACAGTTCCATGATCACTTGCCACACACAGCCAAGAGGAGTCATGGTTGAAATTAATACTGCAAACAATAACAGCAGCTATAGACTTCAACATAATTAATTCCTTAAGTTTCACTCCTCTCTGAATGCAAACACTGGATCTTACCAGTAAATATTTGCTGTGTTCGCTCCTCTCCTCAATTCGTTGATCATGGACCCTGTCGATGTGTCGAATACTCTAATTAAAGTTCCCTGCAAGAAAAGAAGTGCAAGTGAAAGTAACCCTCAAAATAGACAAACAATACGTAACTTCAAAATTTGGTTATGTGAATTATTTTATTAAACTGATTTATAGCAATAATAATAAGTGTGCATGAGCATGTGCACAGATGAGTATGGGTATTTATGTACGTACATACTGTTACTGGGATGAATCTGTGTGCGTGAATGGCAATGGAATGGAAGAGGCGAGGGATAGGCAACAAAAAATTTGAACCAGTTGCAAATCTAGCTTTCAGGTAAAGTTCCCTGTGAAGTAGACTTGAATAATTTCAAGGGAAAAATTGTTTTGGGGCCAGGTATCGATCCCAGAACCTCTGACTGAATGCACCAGCGCTCTACCGACCTAGATACCCAGGAACTCTACCCGACACCGTCTCAATTTTTCCCCTTATCTCCACACATCTCAAGTGGGCAGATGAGATGCCAAAAACCCACATCGAGTGCACACAAACTCTGACTTGAAATTGTGGTTTTCTGTTAACATATCTACAGTAACGTATATATTATGCAAACCTAGCTTTCAGGTAAAGCTCCCTGTGAAGCAGACTTGAATAATTTCAAGGGAAAAATTGTTCCATGGCCAGGTATCGATCCCGAGACCTCTGGCTGAAAACATCAACACTCTACCGACTGAGCTATCCAGGAACTCCAACCGACGCTGTCTCAATTTTTCCCCTTATATCCACACACCTCGAGTGGGCTGACGAGATGCCAGAAACCCACATCGAGTGCACACAAACTCTGTGTGACTTGAAATTGTGGTTTTCTGTTAATGTACCAACAGTAATGTATATATTATGCAAATCTAGCTTTCAAAAAAAGTTCCCTGTGAAGCAAACTTGAATAATTTAAAGGGAAAAATTGTTCCAGGACCACATCCACATCACTATCGTATTCTTGAAGCACTTTGTTAATTTCCCTCACCTTCTTGAGACCATTATTCTTTGCTTTACCTGACAGTGTAGTTTCTCGACAAAATTTATTCAGAACTCCATCTGACTTGCGGAATACGTAAAACCACTAATATTGAGCAGAAAACACTGATTTTTAATTTACACAAGGAAAAATGGCAGACTAACTCATTAACACATCACAACACCCTCTACATGAGGAACATTTAAAACAAACACACCAACTTCAGTCACACCTTGTCAACTATACCACACAGTGAAGTATACCCGAAAATACATCTTTAAAGTCGCAACTACTAAATAGAGCAAATAAGAAAATTATTGCTTTTTGCTCAATTTTAGTAGTTAGTATGTATTTTCCAAGTCAAATCACGGAGTTCTGAATAAATTTTGTGGAGAAAACGTGCCATCATTTAAAGTAATAATTACATTTTTTTATCAAAATCCAGAAAACTAGAAAACAGTTTTCACTACAAAAAATTTAAAATATGCATGAAATATGCTCTTACTGTCGAAATATGCACTAATGTTCAAAATATGTACCTATATGCAAGAACAACAGTGCGTCAATCATCTTAATCAAACATGAAACATGTATGAATTTTCAGGCTCTCACAGTGACTGTGATCAGAATTAGGCTTTTGCGTATCCCACTGTGTCATGGATTTCCAACATTTCAAAACTACATACAGGTTCCATCATCAGGGCAGATAGTTAAGACCAGAGGGGTCACTTACTATGTTGGGCTCGTTATGCCAGACTAATACTCAGTTTTACAGATTAGCCTTCATGGGTGAAAGATAATCTGAACACTGTAGTTGAGTGCAAAAAGATTTTTCAAACTTATTAGCTGAAAGTGAAATCATAATGTTGGCTGGACTAAAATCGAAAATGATGGTAACACCTCACAATTAAATGTTTTGCCATCATTAATATCCTTTGCAATACAATTTCATCTAATATGAAAGAACAACTAACTTTAAAGCATTTGCTTTAAAAAAATGAATTTGTAAGATACTATGACATAAATAGTAAGTAACAGAGTATAAATTATTTTGTGGTATATCATAAGTTGTAACTACATGATCACCTTCTCCGATGCAGTGGCAAGTCTTGTTCCCTGCAGATTGAGGGCAATACAACTGAGAGCTGCCTCATGCGCCACTATGTCCAGTGGAGCCCTCTCTGTGTTAGCGAGATCCACAACTTGGACATGCCCTGTCTTGCGACCAGGAAAGGCCAGTAAGGAGTTATTGCTGTTTGGACACAACACACACAAACCTGCAAAACAGCAAACATCTCCTTCCAGTGTGACAGTTTGACTATTCAGATTATTTGGATGGGACAAAATTGAAGTCTATGCGAATTTTATTAGTTCTTACAAGATTCTGTTTTATTTGAAGATTTCCAATAAATCCTGTGAGGTTAGGCAACGAAAAAAGAAGCTGAAGGAACAACATAATAGCCATTAGATGCAAGGATCGCAGTTCAAATGTGAATTATTTTATAAGCAACCAAAAATGCTTATAATTTGGGTTTCTTTGCAGGAGAGTAAAGGCAGTTTTCTTTGTCTTATCATCACCATCATTGCTGTAACTAGGTCGGCCACTACTACCATCATTAGCAGGAGTTTTCTGTCTCCAAACAAAATCAATCATGCCACATTTTCTTCTGTTCTGTTACCCATACCTGTACTCGTGGTAATTGTGTTGAACCCTAATCAACTAAATGATTTAATATGTACTGTTTTAACCTTCAATGCAAATATTAGCTTAAATAGACATCATGGTTACGCACTTTTATCACTGAAGATAAACTGGTAGTAAATTTCCTACAATAGAAATCTGAAGATGGCCGACATCAAGCCGAAACTGTCATTAACTAAGGTAAATTACCACCATAGTTTCAATTAACACAAAAAAGTTGTTTATATAACAAATTTACCAAATCTTTACGAAATAATATTTCCCACAGGTTCTTCTCCTTTTCATTATGAAATAATATATGTTGTTGTTTTCTAATGCCAGGCGTTTGACAATAAAGTCATTTGACCTCTTGCACTCCAATACTTTTCAAAGATATTATCATGGCCAGCCACTGAAGCACAGATTTTGAAGTGTTCCGAATCCATCTCTTGGTTTGAGTTGCACAATGGGCAGTTAGGGAACTGATATATTCCAATTCTATGCAGGTGTTTGGCCAAACAATCATGGCCTGTTGCCAATCTACATGCAGCTACAGACGATTTTCGTGGTAAATCGGGAATTAACTGTGGATTTTCATGCAGAGAGTTCCATTTTTTCCCTTGGGATTGTGTTATCAAATTTTGTTTGTTGAAGTCTAAGTATGTAGATTTAATAAATCTTTTCACAGAGTAATAGTAGATTTAGTAACAGGTCTGTAAGTAGCAGTGCTGCCCTTCTTTGCTAAAGCATCTGCATTCTCGTTTCCCAGGATTCCACAATGGGATGGTATCCATTGGAATACAATTCTTTTATTGAGTGATATTAATTGAGGGAGCATTTTAGTTATTTCTGCTGTTTGAGATGAAGGTGTGTGTTTAGAGACTATTGATAGAATAGCTGCTTTGGAGTCTGACAATATAACTGCATTCTTAAATTTATTGATGTGGCATAGAATATTCCTGAGACTTTCACTGATTGCAATGATTTCTCCAAAAAAACTTGTTGTTCCATACCCAAGAGATCTATAAAGTGAGAAGAGACAGCACGTAACACCTGCACCAGCACCTTGTTCTCTGGAGATCAAGGATCCGTCAGTGTATAAATGAAGCCAGTTTTGTGGAGGGTACCTAATATTAATTATCTCTAAAGACAGTTGTTTTAGTATTTCAGTGTTTACTTCTGATTTCACTATTTCTTCTGTTAAATTTAGATTATATTCCATATTTAATAGAGTTAAAGGGTTTGGTTTAATTTGTAAGTTTTCTTTTAAATTCGGGATATTGATTTTCTGTTTTAATTCTTGAACAATGGATATGAAACTTTTTTGAGTTTTCAATCTACAGAGAGGACTGTATGAATGCCAACTGTTTCCTGGTAATCTGATAAGTTTTTCATCATTATGAAATAATATATATGAACTACAGTAGAACCCCTTTTTAACGAATCTTAGGGATTACTTCTTTTCCTTAAATTGGGGTTTTCCTTAAAAGGGAATTTACATAAAATGGGAAGGAAAGGCTGAAACAACTAGCACTAACATGTGTGTTATATACCACATTATAATTATTTAATTAGCCCACAATTATTATTTACAATACATTTCATTGTAATATTAACTAACTCTTCAAATGGTAAGACACGAATATTTTTCTGTTTGGTTGAACCCGACAGTATATTATTTTATAAACTTAAGTAGCTAGAACTTACCAAATATAACTATTGCGAGGGTTAACCAAGACCTCTAAAAAAGTTAATACTAATTCCTACATTTTCCATTTTATACCAGAGCATTTCTGTATTAATTAAACTGAATGCTTTTTCTAAATCTATGAAGCATCAATACTTATATTCCCATTTAGAATTGAGATATTTGCCATTAATAGCTTTTGGGAAACTTGAAAGCTTCAGTGAAAAATGATTATACAACAACCAGATTGCTTCAGACACCGAAATCGAGTGTGTTATGTTGTATGAAAACCAGGTGAAGTCACAATTGATCTCATCCAGCCAAGGATCAAATTTTTTATAAAGAATAAAATATTGTAAAAAAAATGTGAATCCTCCAATAGTTGTTATTTTACATTTCTTGATGAATTTTAAATGGGTATTATGCATTGTTGTGTTACATGTCATCAATCATTTTCTATCATTGAGGAAAGTAACTTATAGCATATTAAATTAATTGATACATTTTAATAGTGCTAATTCAGAGTGTACATAATGTTACATCAGTCACGTTCGTTAGTCACAATACTTATATCTGAATATAAATTTTTTATTGTCTTATAATTTGTTTCATGTCTTAAAAATTTTTTTGTTTTAAAAATTAAGTATTAAGTTCATTATTGAAAAAGTCTATACTAATTTAAGCAATAGGCACCATTATCTTTTCATTACTTAACTTTTCCATTGCAATAAGCATGGTGTAAAATGTTATGTTCGTCACATTAACAAAATAAAAAAAAGGTAAAGGTATCCCCGTAACATGCCATGAAGGCATTTGGGGGGCATGGAGGTAGAGCCTCATGCTTTCCATGACCTCAGCACTAGAATGAGGTGGTGTGGTCGGCACCACGCACTGACCGCCTTTTACCCCAGGGAAAGACCCGGTACTCAATTTTATAGGAGGCTGAGTGAACCTCGGGGCCGTTCTGAAAGTTTGGCAACGAGAAAAAATCCTGTCACCACCTCGGATCGAACCCCGGACCTTCCAGTTGTGGGTGGGATCGTTGTTGTGGCCCCACGTTGGGCGCCATTTGTGGGTGTGATCGTTGTTGTATTCCCACGTTGGACGCCGATTGAGGGTGAGTGGTTATTGGGACCACACGTTGGGCGCCATTTGAGGGTGGGTGCGTCTCGATGTTGCGTGAGATTCACTCAGGGTAGCAGAGGTACGGTTGTGGTGTAGGTTGATGTCGGGAATAATACCAAGCCGGCTACTTAAATAAAAGGCAGCGTAAACTTCAAAACTATAAGTTTATTGTCGTATCCACTTGGTAAACCCTAGAGTATGTATTTCCGGCTGACTTATAATTCAATCGTTGGTCGCAATTCTGTATCGACTCAGTTGCAGCTCTGAATAAGCTCTATCCGATACTATAAATTCAATACTCTGTCCCGTACACTACGACACGAAGCGAAATAGTAGTCCTGTCGACACCAAACGAAGTAGTTATTCTGCCCTGTATGTAGGGCCGCCGACACGAAGTAAAGTTGTTTTGATGATCTCCGCTCCGAAGCGGAATAGTAGTCGTCATCTCCGCTCCCCGTCACCCTTATTTATAAAAACCTATCCTACACTAAAACTAACTATCCTATTGGTTAAAAACTACGTCACTAACTGGCCTAAAATCTATTCCCTATTGGTCCAAAGTGACCTCATAAGCTGGACCAAGATCTCTTCTTATTGGGCGCGAAATATGTCATCTCTAAATTTAAACTTTGGATTTCCCATAACCTCAAATTAGTTTGTATATCTCACAGGAGTACCTGTTCTTTGGAAAACCCAAGCTTGGCAGTATCTTTCCCACGGGTCCAGTCTAACTCCGGCTTTTATGCTTCATCGAGTCTATACGAAACCCCGCTCAAGGTGGCCCTAAATCTGTCCGATGCTGACAAGTGACGAAACACCTGTGTGAGGAAGCTAATTCTAACGAAGTCGCCAGAACATCCCCGCGAATACATGTACTAAAAATATGGAGATATCACTTCGCTAATAAATCGGTCTCTCCCTCTCCTAATTACTGCTTCAAATGCCCATCTACATAACCATTGGAAATTCCCGAAAGAGTTTCCAATGTTATGAGATGTCCCCGCTTTCTGCCTATAACTAGCCTCACAGTTCCCCTACGCTATCAGCCGGTAACACATTATTTACAATACAATCTGATTATAATATCACTACAAGCAATTACAATAAATAATACATATATCTTCACAAGCCTTTCTATGTACACAACTCTCACACAATAAGCACAACAATGTACAATTTATATTCACATTTACATATGTACAATACCATTCATTCACATATTTACATTTATTTATTAATTGATCAATTACACACTCTGCGTGCTTGGTTGTACCAGCCGCCCTGTACATGTTCACCTAGCTGTACGCGCGAGACTAACCATCCTACTCTTTCTCATTCCTGCCTCCTAGCCTCTCCTGTTTGAAAGGCCGCAAGAGTTGCTTGTGGTACCTACCAACAGGTTTACTTTTTCCCCTTTCTACCAATTCGAAAGTATGGTCTCCATATCTACTTTTAATTTCGTAGGGCCCTTTGTACAGTAGCTCCATGCGTGAGTAACGTCCTCTGAGGGCGGAAGATAACTTCACGTCCCTTAGCAATACCAGATCGCCGGGTGTGGGCTCCCATTTGTGGCGATATCTTTTAACTTTACCGAGTCTATACTCAGCCTTTTTCCTGATTCGGTCGAAAGCTAGTTTACACAGTAGTTCATCACTAGGAGGCTCACCCTCCTGTATTGCCTGCGGCAAACTCTTTATCATGGGATCGGGATCGATCCCTAACATAAGTTTGATCGGAGCTATTCCGGTCGTTGGATTGATAGAGTGGTTCATGACTCTCTCAATCACCTCACATTGCCTAAACCAGTCCTTATGGTTTCGGTGACACAGAATACGGAGGTACAATGATATATCCCTAAGCGCTCTTTCGCAGGGATTACCGCTGGGAAAGTATGCGGAGCAATTGTATAGTTTCACGCCCGCATCTTCCAGCCTTTTGCAAAACACTTTCGATTTATGTACCGACACATTGTCACTGAGCACCGCTGTTACCGGACCGTAAGTCGGTATGTAATCTCTAACCAGCTTGTCAGCACACAATTTACTAGAGATATTTCTTAAAGGGTAAATCTTTACAAATTTTGTGAAGACATCGTACGTAACAAATATGTACCTGTGTCCGAAGGACGATGTGGGCATTGGACCGTGTTCGTCCACTGCTACAAGTTCATTCTTTTTACCCCTGATAATGACCTGTGGTACATTGTCATACCTTACATTTAGAGGTTTCGCCCTCTGGCAGACCTCGCAACGAGATATTACCCTTCTAACCTTCTTTGACAGTTGCTTAATATAAAATGATTCTGACATAGTTAAAATGATCCTATCACTCCCAGAGTGACACATAGATAGGTGAAAGTTGTTTATAAGTTCATTCTCCATACTCGCAGGTATGTATATCTTCCACTTCTGGATATCCCTACCATGCAATTTATACAAGATACCAGAGCGCAATCCATACACTTCGTCTTTCACCTGTGAGATTTCTCTAGCTTTGTCCATTAAGGCCCTTATCGTGGAATCCTCCTGCTGCAAATCTGCAATTTTCCGAAATTTTCCCGTCAGAGCTCCATTCCTCGTGGAATCAATTTTCATCACGGCAATTTCGTACGCGGGGGCGGTGATAGTTTCCGGTAGCCCCGATTTGGAATTCAAACGAGAGAGACAATCACCAAAAATATTGTCTGCCCCCGGAATATGTCTAATCGTCACATCATGAGCCAAAATCTCGTGCACATATCTAGATATTCTAGAGTTCGTCAATTTGCATCTACTCAGAAAAGCTAGGCTAACATGGTCAGTAAATATGATGATCTGCCTATTAAAGATATACTGACGGAACTTCTGTAGTGCGAAGTACACAGCAGAAATCTCTAGTTCCGTAATTGATGCGTTGCTTTCGGTACGCGACAGTCCCCTAGAAGCTGTGGCAATCACATGTCGCTTATTATCTTCATCTGTCTGACATAGAATTGCTCCATATCCATATGAAGACGCATCAGTATAAATCTGAAAAGGTAGGCTGTCGTTAGACCTTTCCAACAGAATTGAGTCGGCAAAAAGCAGTTTCGTTCGATCGAATGCTTCCTGCTCTGCCGACCCCCACCTGAAGGGTGTATCCTTCTTCAACAATGCTCTGAGTGGGGCTACATGCTTAGCATAATTGACGAGAAACCGATTCTGGTATTGTAGGATACCTAGATACCTACGAACCTGTTTCCGGTTCCGCGGCGGCGGGATCCTCGAAATGCTCTGAATTCTCTCTTGGTCCGGTCTAATTCCGTCAGACGAAATTACGTAACCCAGGAAAACTGTCTCAACTTTAAAAAAAGGCTGTTTTCCCCAGCTTGACTGTCATACCAGCCTCTCTCAATTTAGTAAGTACAAAATCAATATCTCTAATATGCCTATCAACATTATTGCCATATATAAGAAAATCGTCAATGTACTGTGCCAGAAAACCTTTCGTCGAATCACCAAAAATTATGTCAAGTGCTCTTAGTAGCGCAGATCCAGAACTCGCGATGCCGAATGGGCATCGGGTATACTGATAAACTTTCCCGTTATGTAGGAACGCTGTGAATTTTCTCGAGTCCTCGTCCAGCGGAATCTGCCAATACGAACTGGTCAAGTCCAAACCAGTGAATATAGAACAGTCACTGATACGGCCTAACAAAGTGTCCACTGACTCCGTCCTGAAATTATCTTTAACTGAAAACGAGTTAACGTGTCGGGCATCGATCGTTACTCTTAAGCTACCATTGGGCTTTCTAACCCAGCACAATGCATTTACGTAAGGCGAGTCTGATACTTCTATAACGCCATCTCTTAACATATCATTTATGACTTCGTCTGCCTGATCCCTTAAAGATAGGGGGATGGGTCTACATTTATGCCGAAATTCCTCCATTCCTACCACCTTAATTTTGTGTGTATACACTCTACACAGACCCGGCGCGTCTGAAAAGACATTTAAATGGCTACCTACAACATCCATTAAGCGTTTTCTTTCACTCTCACTCAGGCCGTGTGCCTGGTTAACTTTATCTCTCACTATTTCGAAAGTATCTGTCTTCCTATTGTTAGACGCGACTACCTGCCTAAGATCGCCCGGCGAACTCTCATTACAATATCTGGCCCTACCGCTAATGAGATTACGTCCTATTTGTCTCGCCTGGACTAATTCGCCGATACACAATTCGCATTCTCCGCAGCCTACTTGACACACTCCCCTAGTTACCTCGTTACCTTCCCACGGATTAACCTCTATAATTACATTCTTACAAATTTTGAGGTGCTCTACAAAAAATAACTCTTCCTGTAATTCTATCTCTCCCGCGGTTCTCTCATCTAACTCAGCTCGAGCGTTATTGCTACTGAATGGGACATGGCCTACACTGCCGTTACCTGCCGTAACCCCTAGTCTGTTTTCCCTGAAATCTAATAGCGCGTGCCATTCATAGAAGCTTTCTACTCCAATAATGATGTCGGTAGTCAACCTTTGTATCACAAGAAAAATCGCATTTAATTTCACGTCTCCGCACTCTAACTCGAACCATACTTGATATTTTACCTTTTCCTTCTTCTTGCTTAGGGCGCCCGCACAGTACAGTGAACATATGGGTAACGTTTGCGGTTTTATTCCTGAATCCCTAACCTTTTGAAGAAATTCCAAGCTGCATACATTATTTGTGGAGCCCGAGTCCAACAACACACAACACTTTGTCCCAAATATTTTAGCATCTATATAAGGCAATACATAAGTCCCATTATTTTCTAACTCTGGGTTAGTAATCTCGCTCTGTCTCTTTACGCTTACCGCGTTGGTAGATTCTTTTGACAGTGGCTTACTGCACTTAGCTACAGAAATCTCCGAACCCTTGAGACTTCTGTCTAGCAGTTTCCCGAGTGCGATGCAGTCGGTTCCACTGCTACCTCGTCTCTATTTCTACAATTTATAGGCTCCCGGCCCATATTCATTCTGACCGGACTTTGCTGACGTCCGTTCATGTCTCTATTCCTGCTTTGTCCCACGTTACACTGTGTAGGTGGCCTATTGCACCCTTGTGAGGCCATTTCTTGTAGGACGCCTCGCCTATCTCTCTCCTGCTCCTGTCTCCTCCAATCACCTCGATTTTGCGGTCCCCTGCTAAAATTAGGCTGCCAGAATCCCTGTCTGTAATTTCTGTTTCGAAGCCAATGTGGTTGGGTTCTAAGCCTACTATTTCCGTTCTCTTGTCTTCCCGTGTACCATCGTATGTGGTTAACCCTACGCACGGGACCAACACCTCCTCTATCGTTTCTCATCCTGTTATGACTACTCTGGTTGTTCCTAATATTATTGTAAGGACCCCCAAAGGGCGGGTCAATCCTTCTCTCCCTGTTGGGACTTTTCCCTCCGTTATGGCCATTATGGTACCGACTATGTGCATTGTTGGGGCTCCTGTCACCACCCCAGTTACTCTGATTTTGGGCTCCTGTCCTTGGGGATGAAAAGGCCGTACTTGCCCCCTTCCCCGCTTTCTGGTCGGTGAGGCTTGAACCCTTTCCTTTGCCATGTTCATAATCTGCCTGTCCACTACATTCATAGTGCGTGGCGTCCGAACCATCCAGCGCAGTCAATAAATCTATTGTTTCCCCGAAGTCTCGGGGCCCTGCTACGATCAGATTATATCTTATGTTCTCGGGATACTGCGAAATCACAGTTTGGATCAGCTCTGAATCCGGTATTGGCGGATTGAGGCTTTTCCCTTTCTTAACAATTTCAAGAAAATAATCTATCATAGAGACGCCTCTTCCCGCGTCAAACCTGCTCTGATTAATTTCCTTCCTAATTCTTTGTTGTTGTCTTTGTCCCCAGTATCTCTCCGAAAATTTTTCTCTGAATTCCTCATAAGTGACATTATCCCCTAGGGCCACTAGCGCCCAGTTGAGTGGTCGGCTCTTTAGGCTCTTTCGTACGACAGTCATTTTTAAGTCATCCGGCACCCCTCTTACTCTGAAGTACGTTTCTAGCTCACTTATGTAGTTATGTGGGTTTGAAAATTCAACCTCATCAAAAATAGGGTAACCAATCTCATTCAAAATGTGAGTGGGGTACTGGGGACGGCCTAAATATGCCTTGTCGTTTACATTTATCAACTCACTACGCACATCATCCCGTGAGGTCTGACATTCCTCACCAACACTATTGTTAACATGTCTTACATTTATGTTGCTACCTGATGCCGGGCTCTCACTTGTGCCCTCTTGTCTAGAAGCTGCACGGTCCGAGCTGCTATGTCCGCTTAAATTTGCGGGACTACCCCCATTTAGTACGTCGTTTATTGAGTTTAGTTTACTTCTTAATTCTTCCAAACATTCGTTATCCGCCCTTTCTTTATTCTTTATGGCTCGCTTGAGACCGTCCACTTCCTGATCCATCTCACCTATTTTCTCTTCCACCGAATTCTGAATTTCCCGAACCTTTTCCACTATCGTTTCCTCCACAGCTGATTTTAGGTCGCTATTCTCTCTAGTAGCGCTATCTCTAACTCTAACTTCTAAATCCTTCATACTTTCTGACATCCTATCCATAGCTATCTTCAATTGGTTCTCCATTCCGATCCCATTCTCGGCTAATTTCCCCTCTAGCTTCTCTATTTTGTCCTCCATCTTGTTTCCTCTCTCCGCTAATTTTGCAATATGATCTCTAATCTCTCTCGAACTTTCCCCCAATCTATTTTCCATTTGTTTTATTTGTTCTCTACTTTCCCTTGAGTTATTCTCTAATTTAGTTTCCATTTGTTTTATTTGTTCTTTACTTTCCCTCAGAATCTGTTCTCTACTTTCCCTTGAGTTATTCTCTAATTTAGTTTCCATTTGTTTGATTTGTTCTCTACTTTCCCTTGAATTGTTGTCTAATTTATTTTCCATTTGCTTTATTTGTTCTTTACTTTCCCTTGAATTGTTGTCTAATTTATTTTCCATTTGCTTTATTTGTTCTTTACTTTCCCTTGAGTTATTTTCCATGAATTGTCTCATCTGCTCCCATAACTGTTCTAGCGTCATTTCCCCTTTGCCACTGTCTCTACTCTGTTGCTTTTCCACCGTTCGCTCTCCCTCTATTTCTTGTCCTGCGTTATTCTCGACCTCCTCCCTAATTTCCATAATTTCCTCGTCCTTCCTTTGCTCCATGGTTCCCTTGTTTCTATTTCCTCGTCTTTCTCGTATTTTCCTAACTACCTTACTCCTATGGCTACGTAGTATCATCTATATGCTACTCTGTCATCTATCCGACGCTTGCTTTCCCAATAATAATCTAACTAGGCCTGTATTTGCACTCGACTCACTTCCAACGAATTACGCAATACACTTATTTCACTCTTTCCCCCAAAATATCACACACAAAAAAAAATACATATATATATATATATATACACCCGAAATATCACACCAGAAATTGAAACATATACACTTTATAATTATTCCCCCAAAATATCATATACATATATACACATTTATACGTCTTCTATTCATACTTGCCACAGCCTCTCCGAGTCGCCTTCTCTGGTGGTCCCCGTGTTGTCTTCTCTAGTGTTGTCATGATGTCGCGATGGCTTGGTTCTGTTCCCGCCTTCCAGCGTCGTTCCTCGGCTATGCAGGGCTGAACTGCTCCGTCCGGTCCTCCTCGTTGTTTGGTGCTGTGTTCGCACCCGGGGCCGGTCACTGGAACAGCTGTCTTCCTTCGAGCCCCACGTTGGAAAGCGCCATTTGTGGGTGAATGTCGTTATTGTGGCCCCACGTTGGGCGCCATTTGTGGGTGTGATCGTTGTTGTATTCCCACGTTGGACGCCGATTGAGGGTGAGTGGTTATTGGGACCACACGTTGGGCGCCATTTGAGGGTGGGTGCGTCTCGATGTTGCGTGAGATTCACTCAGGGTAGCAGAGGTACGGTTGTGGTGTAGGTTGATGTCGGGAATAATACCAAGCCGGCTACTTAAATAAAAGGCAGCGTAAACTTCAAAACTATAAGTTTATTGTCGTATCCACTTGGTAAACCCTAGAGTATGTATTTCCGGCTGACTTATAATTCAATCGTTGGTCGCAATTCTGTATCGACTCAGTTGCAGCTCTGAATAAGCTCTATCCGATACTATAAATTCAATACTCTGTCCCGTACACTACGACACGAAGCGAAATAGTAGTCCTGTCGACACCAAACGAAGTAGTTATTCTGCCCTGTATGTAGGGCCGCCGACACGAAGTAAAGTTGTTTTGATGATCTCCGCTCCGAAGCGGAATAGTAGTCGTCATCTCCGCTCCCCGTCACCCTTATTTATAAAAACCTATCCTACGCTAAAACTAACTATCCTATTGGTTAAAAACTACGTCACTAACTGGCCTAAAATCTATTCCCTATTGGTCCAAAGTGACCTCATAAGCTGGACCAAGATCTCTTCTTATTGGGCGCGAAATATGTCATCTCTAAATTTAAACTTTGGATTTCCCATAACCTCAAATTAGTTTGTATATCTCACAGGAGTACCTGTTCTTTGGAAAACCCAAGCTTGGCAGTATCTTTCCCACGGGTCCAGTCTAACTCCGGCTTTTATGCTTCATCGAGTCTATACGAAACCCCGCTCAAGGTGGCCCTAAATCTGTCCGATGCTGACAAGTGACGAAACACCTGTGTGAGGAAGCTAATTCTAACGAAGTCGCCAGAACATCCCCGCGAATACATGTACTAAAAATATGGAGATATCACTTCGCTAATAAATCGGTCTCTCCCTCTCCTAATTACTGCTTCACAGTCCGTAGCCAGCTGCTCTACCAACTGAGCTACCCAGCCGCCACATAATAATAAGTTAAATTAAATACATTTTTTCCCAGCATTGTTGACTCTGTTCGTAGCATGTACTGTATTCGTTTATTCTTATTAAATAGTTAAAAGAATTTAACATTTATAAAATTAGTGTATATAACCTCTTCCTTCGTGAATGGATACTTCAGTTTGTTACATTAGTTATGATGGAATGATCCTTAAAATAATTATCTTCTCTCACTGCTCCACATGTGTTGATGAATGCCTCATTTTCCTGTATCAACATAGGATCAATCAGTGGTCGAGACACAGAAGGATCTTGCACTATAATTGTTGATAAGTGGAGTCTTCTTGTATGGAATGAGGATTAAGATTTTTTCTGCCTAAAAATCTGTCATCCTCATCCAGGATTAAACCCACAATTATTGAGTCACGAGAGACAAGCACTGTAACCACTACAGAACTAAGGACTCTTATCCCTGAATATTTATATGAAAGCAACCTTTACCTGACTGTTCATTTAACAAGAAGCTATTGCAACAGTATAGATTTTAAACTATCTGATAATAATCCATTCATTGTTATTTCATAAGTTTATAGTGGCCAGTAAGTGCGTGTTCTTACCTTTGGGATTTGGGTTAGTTTCAAAGACGTGAAGCTGCTGGGGTGCTTGTGTAAAGGTATATACCTTGATCACACCTTCTAACACAACCACTATTCGATCACGACGTAAACGTACACCTCTCACTGGGGCATTGAAGTCCAAAGCTATGACAGGAGTCTTCTTCAAGTCATCCCATACCATAACTGATAATAATATAAACACAGAAATCAGGAACAGTCATAATGTTTCTAGTTTTTTTAATGCATTTTGCAATAATTTCAGGAACCAAAAGATCATTGTTTTTATATTCTCTGATTAGAAGATTATAATAATTGTTAAGGTAGAAGCAGCAATATTTAAACAGTATTACAGACGTCATTTGAACACAGCCAGTAGCAGAGATTCTAAGAGTGTGACAGTAGAATTTCAATGGGCTTCCCCATAAATGAGGAATTAAGTATATCAGCCAATTCGGACAAACTACATTACGAAAATTATTATATATATCAGCATTAGTTTATTTAGTTTGATGTTAACAGATAAGTAAAGAGAATAACAAATTGAAACTAGTGATCTTAAGCTGTCTCTTTGCCAGGGGATGGAGTTGAATCTGGCTTAAGTGTCACAGAAGCTAAAGTACAACAGAGAGTAAATGATTACTGTCATCAAAAGTCACCTGGTTAAGATAAGGTTACCAGACATCCCCATTTCCCAGAGACAATCCTCGAATTTTGCTTTCTATCCCTGGGCAAAATTCGTCCCAGGATTTAATAATTTTTCCCCAAAAATCCCCGGATATTCATTGTTAATTATTAATGGTTTAATGATCCTTGCACAGTGTTGTGATAAATTTTGCTAATGCAACTATGCCGTTTCTTCATGATGCCATAATTAAAACTGAAGGTGAGGACGTAACTGCAGTCAGTCTTCTGTTGTTATCAAAATTAATTTTAAAAAATTTAACTTGAAGAAAGAAGATATATTCATTTCACCATCAATTTTAAGCAATTTTTGGGCATCTTTAGAAGAAGCTCTTATTTCACAACAGAATTCTTAGTATCTCTCATGAATTTTATGAAAATACTGTTGAATATCCCAGTGCCTGGATTATTCTTTCACAAGATATGATATCTATGAAATGTACTTATATTGCTGAGACCTCCTCTAGAAAAAGAAAAATTTGAAGAGACAGTCCATTATTTTTCTTAAATTGTAAATAGACTTGACTTGGATGAAAATAATTTATTTCATGAAATAGAATCCATCCATCCATCCATTTATTTATTTATTTAACCACAAGATGACTGACAGCTTCATTCCCATAACTTATACGGCAAGTACTCTCTTCTTCATCAGCTGCAGTTCTAAGAACTTCTCTACTGGTAGAATCAACAATCACACTAACAAAGCTGAGTAGAGTTCCCCAGAGTCTCAAGAAAGCTAGAGGGAACACAACTGAAAACCAGAAAACAACCAATAGAAGAATCCTTTACTCAGCATCCTTTTAAAAGAGTCATCTATCTAGATCCTGCTCTGAAAAGAATAGAAAACTATATAAAATCATCACTTATCTCCCAGAGCCTAACCTTGGTTTGATACTGAGTGCCACAAACAAAGAAAAGAAATGATCAAACTCCTCCACAGAGCACAAACAGACATTTCCTAGGCAAATCTAAATATCTATGGATTGCAAAGGAAAGTATAAAAAAAAAACTGCTTAAAGACCAAAGAAACTAATTTCATAGAAGAACAAGAAAAAGCCAAGCTCAAAGGGAGCTACAGATCCCTTTCGTGCACCTAGAAGTAAGACAACTACCACTACCAGAGAGATCCAATGGAATCTTATAAAAAAAAAATCTCCCTTTTCCTCAACAGAGGACACCTAATGCCAAATCGAAGAGTCAGAGTTATACAATATTAAGCTGGTAAACAAAGCAGAAGAGTAGCCATTCTCAAGACGAAAGACAAGAAAGCAACCGGACAGGATGGAATTTGTAATGAAAATCTCAAGGACACAGCAGATCAATTGAATCCCTTCACATGCAATCAATCGATTTTAATGTGTATAGTAGGTTATTTCATGTCACTGTATTCTTGCACCAATAGCCTATAGCAATGTATGTTTTCATCGTGATTGTTTATTTTTATTGCGTATCACGTAAATTTATAGCCCATAAAAAGTTCACCATACATTTACTATCCCAACTTTGCAAGGTATCACAATTTTGGGACTTGAAAATCTGATCACCTTATACACCTGCTGCCTGCTTTTACATTGCATAACTTAGTAATGCAGTAAATTCATTTAAGAACTGGGTGACACAAGTGCTGAGGTAGTGCCGGTGATTTCGAAAGTGAAAATCATTGAATGTAATTATAAGAGATTTTTTGTGGAGATACAATTGGTCGTATATGCAAAGAATAACAAAAGCCTAGATAATTATGTAGATAGGAACGGTTCAAGCAGCTGAAGTATGTGACAAGGTTAGTGGGTTAGTTGAGGGGATATATACCTACTAACCTTGTCACATACCTCGGCCACTTGGGGGATAGTTAAGTGACACGAGAACGAGTTATATGACAAGGTTAGTGGGTTAGTTGAGGGGATATACAAGTAACTAGCCTACTAACCTTGTCACATACCTCGCCTCATGTCACTTAACTATACAAGTAACTAGCCTACTAACCTTGTCACATACCTCGCCTCATGTCACTTAACTATCCCCTCAACTAACCCACAAACCCTGTCATATACCTCGGCCACTTGACAGTTCCTATCTACATACCTAATTACAATAGCCTAAACTAACCAAACCTAATCTAACCTGTCACAAATTCGTATGCAAGGTATATAAGCGCTAGTTTAGCCAAGAATTAGTTTGTAATTTTCAATGGTGACTTGTTTAAATAAAAACTTGTACCTAAGTAAGTTTGGTATTAAAGAGTGACTTATATTAATTTAACTGTATATTTACTACCATTAATAGTAAGTCTACGTAAAAAATAATAAAGTAAAGAATCATAACATTAAAGTATACAGTTAAAGTTGAAATAGTGTAGACCTAATACATAAATGAAACGGGAAAGCATAGTGAAAATCTAAAGTTTTATAGTTAAGGAAAAGGAATTACGTGAAACTAGGGTAAGGGACAACATTAGTGTAAAGTAAAAGTATAATAAATGAAACAGTACAAGAGGTCAGATAATCTCTATCAGTGCAAGAATTACTTACGAACTTTTGTTGGAAGTGATATGGGTGATTTTAAAGTGAATGGAGAAGATGCTGAAGTGGGGAGACGAGTTTGTTAAAAACATGTTAGTCTGAGTGTATAAATAAGACAGAGAACAGTGGGTGATCTTTCGTAGGTTATGATTATAACAGTATAATTAGCATTAAGAAAACATAGGGAAAACACACGTCTGAAATGAGAAAAAAATAGTAATTACTGAAATCATAGGTTATGGGTAGCCCGTATATAGCAATATGGTGGCGAAGCATAGTAAGTATGATGTATGAATAAATACATACAAATAGTATGATAAATACTCCTACAATGTAGGTTAAGTTACAATTATTCGATAGATGCAGAGTTCGTAACCATAAACGATAATACTGATAAAAGTTATTTGATATGAACTGATATACTAAACAGTGTATTACCTCTGTTTGGTGGGTACATCGGTCTTGGTCCTCCTCCAACTAGAGCTAAATAATTGCACCGAAAGAGCATTTCGACATAGCTCAAACCACCTTCAGCAAAATCCTGCCGTTCTTTCTCTTTCAGCGGATCACAGTTATACACTCGAAAGCCATTTTCCATTCCACATGCGAAACAACCTGAAATGATAGTACTACAAACTCAACAGAAATGTATACATTATATGACTACTTAATGCGGCATTTTAACCCTGTCAAAATAGCAATCCAATGTGACACATGACTGCCAACATACCTTGATCTTGATTGAAGCCTGCATACAAAAGACCATTGCCATGAGGATTTGAGACACCCAAATTCATTTTTAAAGTACTAAAGTGTTAAGTAAAGTCAGAAACAATAAATTAAATATATTTTACGTGTTTTTATGACAAAAGACGCCTAACTACGACTTCCTTGAAGCCATCTTTATTGACATATTCTTCGACCAATAGCTTTCGAAGACTAACAATTCGGCCAATCAGATTTCCGAAACCTACTTGTGACGTATTTTATTAACATGGCAGATTTTGAGTTCAGCGATTGCTGTACATAACCTTAATACAAGTTAATTATGTTAAATATTCGGTTTTCATTCATGTATAATGTCCACTCCAACAGTCGAAAAAAGATAGTAAAATTCAGTACCTCTAATCACCTGCATAAAGAAATTCCAAGAAATTTAAAAGGCCGAAGTAAAAGTTCGCAAGAATGGTTAACCAGACAACTAGCAGATCCTTATGTAGAAAAAGCCAAACTGTCAAATTACAGGTATTTATTATTACTAGTAATTAATTCGATTATGCCTGATCATTGCATACCATCTATATTAAACAAGAACCAGAGAGAGTCCCTGCTTTGCAAAAACCATTAAACTTGCATAAATCCAGGCTTATAAAATCATGCATGCCCATATTCCCTTTCTTATAATAACGGTAATTCTGTGCCTTTATGTATAAATATATGCGTGAATTACAAACTTTCTAGACGAGCGAAAGAGATAGATCTAACTTAACCCCATTATCGTCGCAATCCGAAGGCTAACCACCCATATTCAGCTATTCTTCTTGCAATAAAAAATGAAAGTATAAAAAAAACATTCACCATTACATTAGACACAATAATGATTACAGAGAAGGTTTTTGGTAATAAAAAAAAATCTGGCAAAAAATGCATATAAAAGGTCTACTGTTATAGGCCTGTAATAGATTACCAGTTAATATTACACAACATAGAAACTATAAATTTAAATCTGGATTTAAAATATTTATGTAATTTGGATGATCTCTAACTGTGTGTTGTATTTGTTTTGTACTTAGTTCTATTGCATATACTGTAGCTTATTCCAACGACAATGTCAGACACTTGTGCTACAAGTCTATTGACAAAGAATATCTACTTGATCATAGTCCTTCCTGCCTTGCTCTTGCTAACATACAGTAGATCTAATCATTATTAAAATTCAAAAACCTTCTATCCTCCCTAGTCCGCATTCGTTATAGTAATTTTAATAGAAACAATGACCATGAAAGTTTCCAGATCTCGATTGACAATATGTTTTTGTTCTTTACTTCAACAGATGTCGTAGTGCATTTAAATTGCTAGAAATTGATGACAAGTTCAACCTGTTTGCTCCAGGGCAATGTGTTATCGATTGTGGCGCAGCACCTGGAAGTTGGACCCAAGTAGCAGTACAAAGAGTTAATGCCAACAAGAAGGGTATGGAAATACTTTCACTAAGTTATCTCGTATATTAACAACTTTCATGTAGGCCTACAGTGATGTTGGAAATGTCAAAGCACATTGCAGTACGGTATTTACATTGTGTTGTCACCACCGTATTAAGAGAGTTAAGTTAACATGGTATAAATAAGCTTACCAGTATTCTTGCAGATCTATTTTTCTTCTGTGCTTTTCGGGCTTGATTCTAGCAGTCATTACAGCATATATTGTGATATATTATATAGGCTTAAGTAGGTTACCGGTATTTACAGTTTTCAATATACCAACAAAAAGTAATGAATGTTCACTGAATGCTTTATCCGTAAGCCTACACTTGTGTAGCCCTCTAAACTTTGAACATAGAGAAAAAAGTGTTCGAGTTCATGAATTCTATATGTCTGTAATAACAACTACCCGTAAGTTAGTCTGGTTGTGTGATGAGCAATCATTGTTCCAAAATTATTATAAATAGAGGAAATTAAACGAAAAGTTAAATATTGTAAATTTAAAATCTGATGGATTTGTACGGTATCTTTAAAGAGAGAGAGAGAGAGTGAGTGAGTGTGTGTGTGTGTGTGTGCGCGCGCGCGCGTGCGTACCTGTGTGTGTGTGTGTGTGTGTGTGTGTGCGTGTGCAATGAATCTGTGTAGGACTATATGTTACATTAAATATACCCTACAAAATATTCAATTTGACAGGTGACATTCAAAATGCAATATTTTCTTTCAATAAGTGCAATGTTAAATAGTTCATTTACAATAAATATCATTAGTTATTGAAGTTTTCATGATATGATCGCAGGTCACATACCATTTGCTACATTCGAGTCACAGGTACCACTGCTTTTGGGCTGTTATAGTACAGTAATAAGATGCTTAAGACTCCTGAAGTTATAGCTCCTGTTCGGAAAACGTATTATTTGTCTTTCTTGTGTTAGATTTTACATTACCTTGTTAACATGTTTCAGCCTGCTATTGGCCATCTTCAGAACTGCCGATAGCAGGCTGAAACATGTTAACGAAGTACCGGTAATGTAAAATTTAACACAAGAAAGACAAATAATACTTTTCCGAAGTGATATAGTATTAAAAGTTGTGTAATCAAGATGTTATACTGTTGTTGAACGTAATTATGTCTGTTGCTTTAATATTTTATTTCGTACTATCTTTGTGCATTTTGTTGTAACAGATGCCAAGAAATCAGTGGGACAGGTTATAGCAATTGATCGTCTGCCCATCTATCCAATAGAAGGTGCAAAAGTATTGGGGAATGCTGATTTCACATCACTTTCAACACATGCAAAGCTGACGGAGATGCTGAGTGGAACAAGAGTGAACGTTGTTCTGAGTGACATGGCACCCAATGCGACAGGTATTCGTGAAATGGACCACGAGAACATTGTACATTTAGCTTACACAGCACTGAGGTTCGCAGTACAGGTGTCCCAGGTGGGAGCGTGTGTGCTACTCAAGATATGGGATGGACGTGATACTAGTAAGCTGGAAAAAGACCTTGCAAGGTTCTATGAACATGTTAAAACTGTAAAACCACCTGCGAGTCGCACAGACTCTGCTGAAAAGTTCTTGTTGGGAAGAAAATTTAAAGGTTTAAAAACATGAGTTGTAAGTTTATAGATATGTGTAATAAATTTTGTTATGAACATTGTTTCATTTTACTACTCTTCTCCTTCCTGATTCTTTGACTACAATAATAATTAAGGATCTGGAACAGTACTATAGGTATCCTAAAAGCAAAACTCAGCTCAGACTCCTCACGCCGCGCATACTATACCCTTCTTATGCCCTGCAGTAGGCGGGTTCTTTAATAAGCGGCTACTGGTATATCTATAACGGCTACGGTTGCGGACATGTGCACTCAAAGAGCAGCTGTAACAATAATCAATTAAGTGACTATAACATTACAAGATGTTGACATCGTCTCTTTCTAAGTCACAATCGGTATCTATCTTCACTGGAACTGTCCTCATATTTAAATTTTAAATATTTAAATTCAATTAAATTAATATTTAATATAAAACGCTATGTGACTACCTGACTCTGTAGCAATAACATATGTTCAGTTCAGCACAAGAAGATAATACGTGCGCATGCGCATAGTGTCGGTGGTGTGATTGGAGATGGGGAGCATGCTGGGAAAGGGAGCATACATCATCTGCGTGAGACAGTCACGCCCGCTGGTTTCTGCGCACTGAGTTTTGTTTGTTGGATGCCTATAATAGTATATATACAGTAGAAATCGGTTAAGTTATAACAACTCCAAACGGATCACCAGTTTACGTTCATTATAGCCAATAGTCGCACAAACCGGGTTTTTTTGCTAAAAATTTAATATCTGTAAATTTTAGGCAGCACACGTACATGATTAATGAACAGAATAGAGTTGAAACTTCAAGAAACGTAACAGAAATACAATACTTACAGTATTTGTGGAGAGTAACTGAAAAGGAATTTTTTCTAATGTTTATAAAGTATGTACAGCAATAATAAGCCTGCAAAATATCAAAACCTATAAGTGAGGAAAGAAGTAACAACAATGTAAATTGTTCAATAATGTACATACACGGTCTTGGCTAATGAATGAAATAAAATGTTGAGTATGTTTTAAATTTACTGGAAGTGCTGTATAGTAGCAATAATAGTCAAGAATGACACATCCTCGTTCCAATTACTATATTACAAAAGTTACGTAATTAACAGTACAAAAATGAAAATACAGTACTCTATACATATATTACACGAAGGCCTACACTTTCTCCTGTTTTTCTTTTTAAAATATATAAATGTGATGTACTGTACCTTACACATTAGAAGAATCCAACACACATAACCACAAAACATCAATAACGAATACACTATTATTCCAATTCTGTACTTTAGAAAAAGTAACACATTATTGGAATTTAATTTTCTGGTTTTCTACAATCACAGCAAAGACAGTCTACAATCTAACTGAAAACAAGAATTTGAAAATAAGCGTCAGTAATCTCCAAATACGTAACAAACAAAAATTCAACATTGGACGTTATACTCGATAAATTTATCCGAAAATGTGATAAAAATACGTCGTTTTATACGATAAGTCGTAATAATAATAAGTGTGAAAGGAGTAAGTTTAGAAATAGAAAATGTAGATGACTTATGGAAGGAATGTAAGGAGGTCATAAAGAATAAAGCAGAGGAAGCGGTTGGACATCAAAATGCTAGAATATATATAATGATTGGTAAGATGAGGAGTGTAAAGTAGCTACAGAAAACAAAAATAAAGCATATACACAAATGATACAGAAACACTATACAAGGAGAGCAGTGGAAATATACAAAGAGCTCGGGAGGAAGGAAAAACGCATTTTAAAAAAGAAAAAGAGATGCTTCCTTGAAGAACAATTAAAAGAAATTGAGAAATATAACTCACAGAAAGAATCAAGAAAATTTTATCAACAAGTTAATAGAATGAGACAAGAATTTAGACCTAGAATCGCAAGTTGTAGAAATAAGGAAGGGGAAATCATTGCAGGTAAAACAGCAGTATTTAATAGGTGGAAAGAACATTTTGAACGATTGCTAAATGTGGATAATGAATTGGATGCTAACACTGACGAACATATAGACAGAGAAATATATGGGAACTCAGACGAAGAACCTCCAACTATACAAGAAATAGAGCTGGCTATTATGAAACAAAGAGATAACCATGCACTGGGTCCTGATAATATTAATATTGAATTATTTAAACAAGATATACCCGAGCTAATGGCAAGACTACATAAAATTATTCAAACAGTATGGATACAAGAAAACCTACCTAAAGATTGGACAGAGGGAGCCATTGTACCTATCTATAAGAAGGGAGATCAGATGGAATGTGCTAACTATCGGAGAATCACTTTATTGAACACTGTATATAAGGTCTTCTCCACTATTTTATACAACAGAATACTAGTACATGCAGGAAAAATTGTTGGTAGCTATCAGTGTGGATTTAGAAGTGGAAAATCCACGATTGATCAAATTCAAGTGCTGAGACAAATACTGGAGAAAACAATGGAATACAACATTAGCATATACCATCTGTTCACAGACTTCAAAACAGCATATGATAGTATAAATAGGCTAAAATTAATACAGGTAATGAAGGAATTTAACATCCTGGAGAAACTTGTTAAGCTCACTGCTATGACATTAAGAACTACTAAATGTCAAGTTAAAATACAAGGAGAGTTGTCTCCTCTATTTGAAACTAATTCAGGACTGCGACAAGGAGATGGTCTGGCATGTTTATTGTTTAATTTAGCGATGGAATGGGTTATAAGAAAAGCTGGATTAGATAATAGAGGGACTATATATAATAGAACAATACAAATTTTAGCATACGCAGATGACCTAGATATAATAGCCAGAACAACAAAAGCATTAAAAGAAGCCTATACTAAACTGCATCTGGCGGCCAAAGAAATAGGACTGCAAATTAACCAAGATAAGACAAAATATATGGAGGTTAATATAAAACATGGAAGTACACCATATCTTGAGGTAACTTAAATGGGAATAAATTTGAAAATGTGAATCAATTTAAATATCTTGGAACTTTAATCACAAATGATAATAAAATACAAAAAGAGATATCATACAGAATAATTATTGCAAATAGAAGCTATTCAGCACTTATAAGACAGATGAAATCCCATCTGCTTAGTACTAAGACAAAGATCAAATTATATAAGACATTAATTAGACCAATTCTGACTTATGGTAGTGAGTGCTGGACACTTACTAAGAAGGATGAGAATTTAAGGATCTTTGGAAAGGAAGTCCTGAGAAGAATCTATGGTCCCATGAATGATAATGGTATGTGGCGAATTAAGTACAATTTTTAATTATAGCCTACCAATTGTACAGTGATTCAGATATAATTAAAACAATCAAGTCAACAAGAACTAGATGGCTCTGTCATCTGTGGCGGACAGAGGAGAGTAATCCGGTGAGGAAACTGACTTTTAATAACAGAGAGGGCATCAGAAAGAGAGGAGGACCACCATTGAGATGGATGGATAATATGGAAGCGAACCTGCATGAGCTAGGAATCAGTGCTTGGAGGAAGAAAGCAGAAGATAGGGACCAGTGGAAAAATGTGGTGAAGGCGGTCATGGCCTGAAGCGGGCTGTTGCACCTACGAAGAAGAAGAAAGAATATGAACCAAAGGGCAACCAAATACTAGGTTACTTATGAATGGCAAAGAGATACATTCAAAGTTAATGTATAGCTAGGTCTAACATAAAAATATGATCCATTCATGTTTATGGTATCCACAATTATTGGAATTTTCTACTTAAGCATGCTGCAGCAATTCTTGGAACCACATCTTACTCAGGATGGTGTTTTGAACTCTGTGGTCTTTCAGTAGGATGGTGCATGACCCCATTTCGGTGATGTTATGTGTGCCTACTTCAACGAAACATTTCAGAATCGTTGGCTAGGCAGAACTGCACCAAGACTCTGTGTGTCATGTTCATCAGCCCTAACCCCACTGATTTTTTTGCTTGGGATTTTATCAAGTCCAAAGTGTACAAGACAAAGAATCGTGACCTTCAACAATTACGGTAACGAATTAATAATTTAGCTACAGCTACATATTACACCACGCATATTTCGTGCTCTCTTCAGAGAGACAGTGCAGAGCTGGGAGCGATGTCTTGAAATCGAAGGGTGTCAGGTTAAACTGTACTTACATTCAGTAGCTTTTGTGAAGGTGTTCAGCATATTGCATCAAGACTTTCTGTCCATCTAGTACAATAATGTCAATGACCAGCTAAATGACTTTCATCGTTCGAAGTATCTAAGACAGTGTTATCCACTGATATTACATCCATGGGGATGGAATTATCATAGATGGGTGTTGTAAGTTCTTTTCTTGTACGAGTTAGGTAACACACAAAAATAACAACAACAAGAACTATACCCACAATCAATATGGCTTCCACTACATACAGAAAGATACTGGAGACATTTGCAGTTTTCATATCAGAGCACTTAATATGACGAAGAGTGAACCACGATTCCCCTGAAAGTTCAGGTGGACTGGCACAAGCGGCAACAGTATGTACATTATGAGCTGTAAACCATAACCAACTATCTTTTTGAGCGCAATCACATGTTAAGTTATTACCAATGAGATAGACTGTAAACAATTTCGTCATGCCTTGCATCAAGTTTCCTACATCAAGTGTTGTGATATTGTTATGAGCGAGATCTAAAAATTTAACGTTATGTAGGCCTTCAAACACTTTCGCTCCTTCCAACATTTCAATGTTATTCATACGCAATGACAATGTAGTCAATTTATCAAGACCTTTAAATATCCCGTTTTGTAAGCTTCTAATGTTGTTATTGTCCAAATTCAGTAACTGGAGATTAGGAAGAGCGCAGAATGCGTCAGGTTCGATGTTACTGATTAGATTAAAGCTAAGATTAAGCATCTGGAGCGAGTTCAAGCCACAGAAAACATCATTCTTCAGAGTTCGCAGCAAGTTCTGTGTTATTTGTATGGAAGTCAGATTCTCTGCACCGCTGAAAGCCCCATCCTCAAACGATGTTAAATGAGTGGATTGCATCGCAAATATTTTAAGATGCAATAAACCAGCTGATTTGAATTCGTCCTTTGAGATTGTTGTGATGTTGTCAAAGCCTATCACAAGCTCTTCAACACTGCTGTCTATGCCTTTCGGTAGGTGATTTAGATGTGCGTAATAGCATGAAACATATGGCATCCATGTGAAGCAGTCACAGTTTTTAGGACAAGGAGCTGTTGATTCTTTTATTTGTAGGAGTATCACTACCAAAACTGAAACAGCAAGAAGTGAAAGAAATGCATTAGTTTTGTTCTATTCCTAAGTAATAACATCATCATCATCATCATCATCATCATCATCATCATCATCATCATCAACATCGAAGCTTTCGTATTACAGACGGATTTACAGTCAATCATGATGATAATACTGTGATAGAGAATAAAAAATTTCAGGCTATGTTGTAGAGGTTCATAATCACTTCTTTTTGCAATGTTGTCTATATAGGTCTACAAAGTTTACTAAACTGTAATATTGGAGCTGTATCTGCAGAAGAGAATATAAACGACTGTAGTAGAATAATAATATCTAATCTTCCTCAACTTGGTGAGGTTGCCAAATATAAAGAATGTTAAACAGTAACATTTAAGGTGTGACATTTAAAATGTCTTACAAGAAATTTGTTTACCATAAACTGAAATTTACAGTAGATGTTTTACAATAATGAAAATTTGCAATAAAATAAAAAATACAGATAAAGAAATAAAATAGAATGAGAAAATTCAACTGTAATTTGAATTGAAGTACAAGTGTTGCCGTAAAGTCTGCAGAGAACCCTTCAAAGCTATCATAGATATTTCTGTAATTGTTGTTGTTGGGACTCCAAATTTATGACAGAATAACACGAATTGTTTTGTTATGGTCCCTCTAGCACCCACCATTAATCCGATGACTTCTATATTCCTGAGTTTATATTTTGTTTTGTAATAAGGGATAGTTGGTTCATAAATTACCCTTTTCTCTAGATTACCCTCCTCGGGTTGATTCTGATGCGTCTCGAATCTGATGGTCGGCTCCAGAATATAACCTTTTGTCTCTCCAGGTTTAAATGTTATAATATCAATACGCTGAAGATTTCCAGTATCTGCTATTCCATGGATTTCTTCATAGGTAGTGTTGCCATTGTTCTTAAGGCATGTTGCGGTTACAGACCTGATTTTGTGATGCCTGCTGTTACAAAGAGTTTCGCCAAATGGGCATGAACCCAAGACATGAGCCACAGTTTCAACTTCATTGCCTACAGTGGTTATTGTCTTCAGTCCTGCTTGGAACAGGGCATACAGGAGCAACATTACCGGTCATCTTTAGCGCATCTCTCCACTCGGAGTTAGATAGGCCTGTATGGTGTCTAACCCAGTTGTTTACAGGAGTAGGTCATGGTCATTGAATGTTGTTTGGTAGTATGCAATCCAGCATGCAATGTTGATATCCCATGTCATAAAGGCAAAAGGATCGATTGTAATAACAATATAATTAAATTTTGAGTAAGGCGAGTTTTGCACTTGATAGCCTCATTGATAATAACATTCATACCATTCAACCAATCAAGAAATTGGCTCTTCTAATGCATCTTTTCCAATAAACAAACACTAAAAAAAAGTGGAACATCTATTGAGGCCAGAAAAACTTAATGTAGATCCTAATTCAAGTTAAGCAGCATTAGAAATGAAGTTTTATATGAATATAAAATGTTTTCTAATTTCATTGGAACTGCAAATGCATCTGACTCATAAGTTTGGTTTTATTAATTTTGTTTTCCCCTCAGTTTATGAATATATTTGTGATTGTGAAAACTGTAGTGGTGCTATAAATATGTCAGAAAGTATTTACATTGATCTCCAGGAGGGGATTACTTTGGGAGGTAAATATTTTATCACTGTGAAGTAGCCTACTTCAACAAAATGAAAGTCTTACAACTAAATATTGGGAAGCAAGAGAGAAAATAATTCGATTTTTAAATCAAGAGTATTAGATACTGGTACCTACCTACATTAAATTTATTAATTTATATAGTCTGACACAAAACATGTGTTTACTCATGAGACAGAATATTTCACAAGTGTGTTTTAGAAAAGAAACAGTATGGTATTCTTCATCAATGATCGCAACCAGAACTCAAGGAAAAGACGAAACAATTGATCAGTATTTGGAGACCCTAAAAATGTTAAGTAAAGACTGTAATATTAGAGCTATATCTGCAGAAGAGAATATAAACGATTGTATTGAAGAAGCTTGGGAAGCATTATAGGTACCGCTAGTTATATACTCCTTAAAAAAAATTCACCGGAAGTAGAAGTACTCTATTTGTATTTTATTTTTGGTCCAGGGGAAATACTCGTATTTTACGACATTAGTAATAATCAGAGGCGGCTCCTCAGGGCAGGCAGGGTAGGCTAAGCCTACCTCAACACATTTAGAAAAACCTAAAAGTGGATATTTATTAACTACCCCAACATATTTGGAAAACCTTATATAATTATATACTCTTGTCTAGGTGCTTAGAAATTCTTCAATTGACTATGAATGGGATTTTTTGAGGGTTAGTTGGACGTTGCTTACTACTGGCAGTTCGATTTATGCGACAAGAATACACTGGACAGATCACGATGCGTCAGAAGGTAGGCAGAAGCGAAGTTAGCCAACCTTCCACGTAACTTCAAAGCTGGCCCTGGAGTAAGCATTAAAAGAGATCGCTATTCTAAATGCTTTCTTAGCGCATGCGTTCTATGCTTAAGCCAGCGCGCTAGAATTCTGCCTGCCCTAACGAGAACCCACGAGCATTATCGAACACCTACGATTTGCGAAATTTCTGTTTGAAAGTTTCACGAGTTGGAATGTAGATTGTTACGAGTAGTATAACAGTTTTTAAACAGTGTGTTTTAAAAGATGTTTTTTTTTAACAGTGTCTTTTAGAAAATGTGATTTTTGCAAGTACGTACTGTATGTTATGTATATTTGGTGATTTATAGTTAATGTAAGTGATAACAATAATATTATAGTATGACTGATATAATAAGTGAACTGTTACATTGTCCGTTTTCGCGTCGTAATGACATTGAAAAAAGAAGTATTTTGGACAATGGACGACCCACTCCTGCATTAAGCTCTATTGTTCATAAAGTCAGTGCTAAAGGTGCAAGAAAATTTAATCCTTCATGGTATGAAACACTATGAAATGGAAATATAAAAACTGGAGATTTATCTTTCGAAAAGGTGGAAAAATTCAAATATCTTGGAGCAACAGTAACAAATATAAATGATACTCGGGAGGAAATTAAACACAGAATAAATATGGGAAATGCCTGTTATTATTCGATTGAGAAGCTTTTGTCATCTAGTCTGCTGTTAAAAAATCTGAAAGTTAGAATTTATAAAACAGTTATATTACCGGTTGTTCTGTATGGTTGTGAAACTTGGACTCTCACTTTGAGAGAGGAACATAGGTTAAGGGTGTTTGAGAATAAGGTTCTTAGGAAAATATTTGGGGCTAAGAAGGATGAAGTTACAGGAGAATGGAGAAAGTTACACAACACAGAACTGCATGCATTGTATTCTTCACCTGACATAATTAGGAACATTAAATCCAGACGTTTGAGATGGGCAGGGCATGTAGCACGTATGGGCGAATCCAGAAATGCATATAGTGTGTTAGTTGGGGGGCCGGAGGAAAAAAGACATTTGGGGAAGTCGAGACGTAGATGGGAGAATAATATTAAAATGGATTTGAGGGAGGTGGGATATGATGATAGAGACTGGATTAACCTTGCACAGTGTAGGGACCAATGGCGGGCTTATGTGAGGGCGGCAATGAACCTGCGGATTCTTTAAAAGCCATTTGTAAGTAAGTAAGTATGGTATGAAACACATAAATGGCTAACAGGAAGTGAAGTTAAAGCTAAGCTGTAGGTGGTCACGTTTGTTATTGTAATCTAAAGAAGGTACTTGGAATCAGATCATATTTGTAACTCGGTAAGTATAAAGAGACTTGAAAAGAATTTGAATCCAATTTCGGAAATGTTGTCTGAACAACAAGGGTTGCAAGACAACAGTATAACAATAAACTAGAAAAAAACCGACAAATTATGAGACGGCTCATTGATGTAACAGTATTGTTATGTAAGCAAGAGTTAAGTTTTCGGGAGGCATGATGAAAGCGAGCTGTCATTGAATCGCGGGAATTACATAAAAATGTTCTGTAAATTTTGCCTACCCTGGACATTTGACTACGAGCCGCCACTGGTAATAATACAATCCATAAACAAAAAAATAAAATAAAATATAGTATTTCCAGATAAGAATATGAATCGATATTATCAAATAGGCTGGCGGTACCCATAATGCATCTACGCCGAAGCTTTTATTACTCAGCTGCACACTCTCCACTACAATTTACCTGCATCAGCGAGTTTCATTACGGAACCAGCAGTTCGCATCATGGTAGAAGACAACTCCATCAAAGAGACACTGACTGTTACAACTCAGAAGTGTTACTTCTGCGGGTTTCATAACCATCTTCATACTGCACTGCATGCCCCGCAAAGAATGCCATCTGTAGGTCCTGTGGTAAGAAAGGTCCCTGTAGCAAGGTAAGTCCTTTATTAAGAGTCATGCTCCCGACAAAAAACGCGTAGTGTCGTCCCAGAGAGAGGGGGGGGGTTTAAGTGACACTAGGATTGAGTTTTGAAATCCCTATAATTTTAATCTGATTTATCTCATATTTTAACTCTTTGTTATACGCATTAACAGTAAGTTGTGTGCAAATTTTCAGCTCAATCGAACTGCTAGTTTCGAAGTTAATTTTATTTTAATAATGTAAATTATCTAGTGATAATAAAAATGTTGTTGTTGTTTTCTAATGCCAGGCGTTTGACAATAAAGTCATTTGACCTCTTGCACTCCAATATTTTTAAAAAATATTATCATGACCAGCCACTGAAGCACAGATTTTGAGGTGTTCCGAATCCATTTCTTGGTTTGAGTTGCACAATGGACAGTTAGGGGACTGATATATTCCAATTCTATGCAGGTGTTTGGCCAAACAATCATGGCCTGTTGCCAATCTAAATGCAGCTACAGACGATTTTCGTGGTAAATCGGGAATTAACTGTGGATTTTGATGCAGAGAGTTCCATTTTTTCCCTTGGGATTGTGTTGTCAAATTTTGTTTGTTGAAGTCTAAGTATGTAGATTTAATAAATCTTTTTACAGAGTAATACATAGATTTAGTAACAGGTCTGTAAGTAGCAGTGCTGCCCTTCTTTGCTAAAGCATCCGCATTCTCGTTTCCCAGGATTCCACAATGGGATGGTATCCATTGGAATACAATTCTTTTATGGAGTGATATTAATTGAGAGAGCATTTTAGTTATTTCTGCTGTTTGAGATGAAGGTGTGTGTTTAGAGACTATTGATAGAATAGCTGCTTTGGAGTCTGACAATATAACTGCATTCCTAAATTTACTGATGTGGCATAGAAGATTCCTGAGACTTTCACTGATTGTAATGATTTCTCCATCAAAACTTGTTGTTCCATACCCAAGAGATCTATAAATTGAGAAGAGACAGCACGTAACACCTGCACCAGCACCTTGTTCTCTGGAGATCAAGGATCCGTCAGTGTATAAATGAAGCCAGTTTTGTGGAGGGTATCTAATATTAATTGTCTCTAAAGACAATTGTTTTAATATTTCAGTGTTTACTTCTGATTTCAGTATTTCTTCTGTTAAATTTAGATTATATTCCATATTTAATAGAGTTAAAGGGTTTGGTTTAATTTGTAGGTTTTCTTTTAAATTCGGGATATTGATTTTCTGTTTTAATTCTTGAACAATGGATATGAAACTTTTTTGAGTTTTCAATCTACAGAGAGGACTGTATGAATGCCAATTGTTTCCTGGTAATCTAATAAGTTTTTCATATTGAATCAGTGCTTTTTCTTCTATTGTCATTTTGATGCTTTTAATATTAGTGAGGAATCTCATAGAATCTATTGGAGTTGTTTTGATTCCACCAGTAATGAGTCTGAGAGCTTGGTTTTGAACATATTCTATTTCGTTTATGAAAGGTGAAGTAATTAAAATTTCTCCGCAGTATGTCAGCACTGGCTGTATAAACATTTTGTATGTAGTGTTCAAAGTATTCCTAGAGCATCCCCATTTCTTTCCTGCTAGTCTTTTTAGAAGGGAGAATCTTTTACGAGCTTTTTCAGAAATGTATTTCAAATGGTTGCTCCATGTTAACTTACTATCGAAAATAACTCCAAAATATTTGGATTCATAAGTCCTAGTAAGGTGTTGGCCATTGTATTGGATATTGAATTCTCTTTCTTTTTTACCAAGTGAAAATATTTGGTAGTTACTTTTGCTTAAATTGAGTGTCATCAAATTTGATGTATTCCATTCATGTAGTTGATTTAGAGCTTTAAGAGCAGAATTTTGAATTTTGTCTCTATGTCTGTAAGATCCAGAAGTCCACAAAACTATATCATCTGCAAATAGTGCTGTTTTCATGTTTGATTCCTCTAGGAGGGAGGGTAAGTCATTTATATAAATATTGAATAAAGTTGTGCTGAGGACAGCGCCCTGAGGTAGACCTCGATATGTTTGTCTGTAACTAGAAAGTGAGTTATTGAATTTAGTGGCAATGAATCGTTGACTAAGGAATTCTGATATCCATCTGAACATATTGCTGGAGATACCTAATTTCTGGAGTTTTAGTAATAATTTATTTCTCCAAACAGAGTCATATGCTAACTGAAAGTCGATAAATATTGCCAAGGTATCTTCTTTCTTGTTAAAACTGTCTTTTATTTCTTGGCCGAGGCGTATGACTTGTTCACTGATAGAGTGTAGTTGTCGAAAGCCGGCTTGTCTTGGTGATAAAAGATTTTGGGATTCTAAATACCAAGTTAATCTGTTGGAGATCATGGACTCCATGGTTTTTGCTATCATGCTTAATAGTGCTATTGGTCGATAACTATTAACATCATGAGCAGGTTTCCCTTTTTTGTGAATTGGTACAATGATTGCTTTTTTCCAAGCTGCAGGAACTGAGGTGTTCCATGATAAATTGAAAATGGATGAAAGTATAGACTTGGCCTTTCATTCGGAATGAATGTTATTGGGGCCAGGAGATTTCTTGGTTTTTAAATTTTGTAAAGCTAGAGTTAATTCTTTGGAAATAATAAAAATGTTACATGTGTGTTACATTTAAATGCAGCAAGTTCATATTTTTTTTCTTAAGAACCTTGATTCACGGTAAATATTTTGAAGTTGAGAAATTCATTAAATCTTTGTTAGTTTAGGCACAATTTTGTGAAAGTAACATATTTATTTCTTCATATTTCTGATTTACATAATACTCTTTTCAGCGCCTAATTTTCTAGATAGATAATGCATTGACACGGACGAATATTTTCACTGAATTTGGTGAAATCTGCAAGCACATGAAAAATCTTGAACAGTGTAGTCTCGAGAAAAAAGTAAATTTGTGGAAGGGGATGTAATACTGACGTATGGAGCAGGCCTATATAAAAATCGCTCCTGAGCTTGTAGGAAGATGTAGAGGCAAAAAATAAAACTCTTACTATCAACTCCCTAAGTGCCCAAAGAATATTTTCGTAGAAAAAAAAACCAAAATGAATTATTTGATCATTTTCTGTGAAAACTCAGACCTAGTATCCTTTAATTTAGAGTGATAAGAGGAGTTTTTCTGCAGTACAGATGATCACATAAAATGCTTTGTGATATAAGAAATACAGAAAGATTCAATCTTTCGCCAGTTTTGTGGAAGCCATGTTTAGAACTACATTCTGAGAACAGTTTTTCTCACGAATGAAAACTGTGAAATCAAAATGTAGGACTCGCATGATGGACAGACATCTTTGTGACCAGTTACGGTTGGTAGTGTGCAACATAACTCTTGATTTCAATTCAATATTCCTTGAAAAAGTAAGTGAAACTGAGGATAAATAATTCCAGCAGCTTTTATTTCGTTACAATTCAACTTACAGACGTAAAAAATTGCATTATTTTTATATCGGAATATCAATTATGTATTTAATTTAAATTCATTTGGAACTCTTAATTATTTATAATTATTTAGTGCTAACTTGTTTTGAATATGTATAATGATTTACAATAATGTCATACAACGCAAACATTTCTAATTAATTTTGATTTTGTACACAATGAATATACAATAACTTCCCAATGATGTTTAACGTATTAATGATCTACAACTGTTCTATACTTCGTTCCATAATATCTTAATATCTGACAGGAGAAGTAAACGTTGCTTGCGGAAGAAAAGTATAATTGCTATTCAACCAATGACAGAGGTCTCAATCCACGCTTTACTTGAAGTTGGGCGGGAGTAGAATGCTTCAGACCGCCCAACTTCAAGACAAGCGTCGAATGAGACCTCTGTCATTGGTTGAATAGCAATTAGCTCTTCTCCTCTGCCGACAATGTTTACGTCTCCTGCCAGATATTATGGAACGAAGTTATACCGCACCTACTGCGACCCCTTTCAACCCTTCCTCCTAAGGTGGGGTGGGGTGACCAAAGTCTCTTTTTTGACAGGGACAGTCTCGTAATGTCCCGTCCGTCCCGTCGTTTAGAAGAAAATGAAGCATTTGTCCCGTTTTTAAAGAATTATTGTTATTATTACTATTATATGGTATTGAATTCTTGTTATAATAATTATTTCCTGTGGTCTACAATGAAATAACTGGATATTTAGCTAATGCGTCACTACAAAGACTTTCATTATTACCTATTGCCTGATCCGTCGTCTGTACAGGGTTGCCAGATTGATTTTACCTAAAGTCGCCAAATTTTGGTGCTATTGTAGCCCAACGTCGCCAATTTTCTACTTTAAAATAGGTAATCTCAATGTACTATGGTCCAAAACGCATTATGTACTACTTAGTCCCCCAAGAGTTCGGTGTTTGCCATTTAAGGCGCCACTGTGATGGAATTATGTTTCCCATGGATGCTTCCATCTACCATTACACGTGGCAATGATATGGATGCTTAACAAGGTCAGTGTGCATCGTTCTATTGAATATGTGAAGACACGAAATCATTCAGTTTGTGATTGTCTGTTTTATTAAGCTCTCCTCTGTAGAACTGGTAAGTTATAGATGTATGATTGTTTGTACAATTAAACCTGGCTATATAGTGCTTACTTTCACGTAATAATTAGACTGGCAGAGGTTAAGGAAAAATGTTTAACCTCAAGGCTAGAAGTCAGTCCTCAACTATGTACCACAATTTTTCGTGGACCATAGTTGTATTTCATTTTGAAATATTTGTTTTAATAAAATGTGATGAATGTGATTATTTACTTCTGCAAATACGGTATCGCAGTATATTCTAAAACACTATTTAACATTATAGTCAAGTAAACAAATAAACTGGCTGTTCCAGCATCAATGGTACTAGCACGAATGATGGTCCTGTAAAACGAAAACTTCAGGGTAGAAGGAAAACAACTGTCCCTGTAAATGACTATGAGAGCGATGAAATTGAATTGGACACAGATTATGATGTTTCCGGTGTTCTCTCCATATTTACAGACAGTGAGTCAGATGTGGAAAAGAAGACGAAATCTGTTACATTAATGCTAAAGGCACATAGATATATGGTAGTTACTTATGAGGAGGAATTGTGGCCAGGGAAAGTTTTGGAAGTGAAGAACAATGGAGCTGTTGTTTCATGTATAGTAAGAAGCGGCAATTACTGAGGTGGCGAGAAATGGAAGACATTTTATTCTATAGAAAGGAAAATATAATAAAACAAATTGAAGACTCCTAACGCGTCTAGAAAAAGAGAGATCTATTTTCAATTTCAGAATTACAAGAGAAATGGAGATTCAAAGGATCGAAATAAGCCTACTGAATGTAGTTCTCAGTATGGTAAATAAACATTATCAGTGAATTTATTTACATAATATTTTGCTAAGAATGTGTTAGTTTATTTTGATACCGTACTTTTGTTCTTTAACACACAGTAGTTGTTCATTATTGCAGGAAAATGACTTTCAGATTTCACTTGTTTACTGTGTGTTTATGCAATGTGTACTAATGAAAAGAATCCATATCCTTTTCATTTATTTTTATGAATATTTAAATACTTATATAGTCACAATCATGCCATCATCATTAATATTTCTGTGCTATATTATGTTTCTACCCTTAAATTAGAAACTCAATGTATTGATTTACGAATAATTACAGCTCCAGCTATAGCCCATTCATGCTTTCAAGCATGAATATATGAGTGGACCATAGTTGGGCAACTCAGAATACAACTATGTACCAATGTTTATTTTTTTAACACCTGTAATTAAATAATTTCAAACACATATGTCAATATTTATTTAATATACAATTACAACAGTCCAAAGCCAAAATTTCACTTAATCTGGATGAATAGTACTGAATATACAAAGAAAAATGTGGACCATAGTTAGGGGAAACTATGGTATGCGTTTTTATAATAATATAATATCGTTACTTTATGTCATAGCCTATTTATGTAGTTCTATAAATGTAGTAGGCTTATTTATGGCATATGCTTTGCATTGGTTTTTGTGACGATCTCAAATTTTCCCCACTCCTTCAATTTTGCACAACACAAGTCACTGTTATATCCCCTTACAAATTAAACTAATCTCAATATTAAGACCTTTGAAATAATTAAATATTTAGAGAGTTGTAATAGAAACTAGGGTTAGATTGCTATTTTTCACTTTGTTAGAAAATTCTCTACAATGCTTCGTTTATAAGTTCCAGTATTGAACAGTTTATTGGTCCTCAGATTAAGAAAAAATAGCGCAGTAGGCCTACTTCCTGGGGCAAGGAAGAAAGAGCGATACGTTTGTTTAAATAAGTGTCAAAGATCGATGACAAGTTTCGACCCTCAACTATAGGCCCTAATGTCGAGAATAAATATAAACAACTATAATAAAGATTAAATTTCTTGGATAAAGAAAAAACAAGTTCCTGCGTGTCAACAATGTTAAGTCTAATATTTGATGCCAATCATTGAATTGGATTAGAGATGTATCAGCAATGGACTACTCGATAAAATAAAATTAATACATGATTGTGATTTTTCCTATGTCGCCCAAATTTCGCAAAATTCCGGGCGAAAGTCGCCCAAATGGCGTTAGACGCAATTCTTAAAAAATAGGTCGCGAAATCTCTGTTTATGTAGCCCAAATAGCGAAATATCGCCCAATCTGGCAACCCTGCGTTTGTAGTGAAATACGAGCCAAGTAATCATCATTGTCGGAACCAAACAGGTTTTCCTTATTGTTGCCTCACTCAGTGCGGCTAGACTATGGTGATTCGTTAATTCAAACGCGGGAAGAGAGAAAAAATACAGACACAGAACAGGGCGATTCGAGAATCAAATCAGTTTAATTTTCACTGCTGTTCATATAAACACGTTTCGTTGTTACGAAAGCAATACCGTGAAAAGTGAAGTACAGTATATCGAAAAGTACTTGTAGTTGTAATGAAACCTTGCAAAAAGAGATTCAATTTATACATTTATTGGACAAAACATCTCAAGATAAATCAAAAGTCTAGTGTCTAACCGTGGCGTGGCAGAGTAATGGGTGCCAGATCTTTAGAAAAATGGAAGGACAAATTCTTTACGGTACTTACTCTTCAGAAAGTAGTAAAAATGGTGTTATGCTTACCAGGCACATCTCCTCCGTTAGAACGTGTATTTTCGTTAATGAATAATGTTTGGACAAATTAAAAATCTCGTCTTTCAGTTTCAACATTGCGATCTGTTTTGATGGTGAGAGTCAATTTCTCTTATAGTTGTCCAGAGTTTTATGACATTATATTAAAAAACAAGGTTGTTCTTCGAAAAAGTGGCACATTAGAGAAATATTTCTGGCATTCTTCTACTTCAAATTCTCAACAGGAAGAATCAACTAGCAAGCAGTGAAAAGAGAGTTATGGTTAAGACCGTGGCTAACGAGAGCCATGAGGTATGCTATGCTCATCGGATTTACTTAATATAGGCCTACTCTACGTTTTCATGGAGTATTCAAATAGATCTGAATACATTTTCCGTACTGAATACGATCGGGCCTGTTTTCATGCAATTTTCGATACGTATTGAAAACGATCTGAGTATGGAAGCTGAAGTTTCGAAAGTAGTTATATTGGTTAATGTCATCAACATATTATTAGCGTGTTGGTCACTCTGTAGGCATTAGCTATAAACAATGTCCCCCCCCCCCCCCAAATGAGGCGCATGGAAATTTAATATTCTGGCTGTTAATGAATAATGGTAACATTGACTTTTAGAAAAACACAAAATATTATGTTTTACAACACTCTTTTTCAACATAATATTGTCCTCGCTGTTGGTAAAACAGCTGACACATCAAACAAATGACGATCGATCACGCGCTTAGCGTATTGAGATCGTATTGAATACGATATCCGTTTTCATGGAACTCAATTCGAACTGAATATGATCCGTTCCCACTTTTTAGGTGCATTGACGTTGAGACTCAGATCGAATTGAATCCCCTTTTTCATGAAGATTTCAATACGGCAAGTGTATTCAGATCGATCCATTAAAACGTAGTAATAGTACTCTACTGAATGCTGTTTAGTTTTGAAAACTGAACTAACATTATGGAGGATGGAGGTCGTAGCATTTTTATCAGTTGAAATCTTATATTTTTAAATGTTACAAGGCTATTCTTATTGTTTTATCACTGGCCTCGTTAATAGAATGATTAACAATTCACATGCTATTTTAGTATAATTTGATAGTCGTCTTATAACAGGCAGCAAAAACGTGATAAGTTTTTTACGATAATTTCTAGGTATCAACTCATAAAGTTATGATCACCCTATCCCCAGGTCATACACATTCGCAGCACTAAAGTGAGTCGGAGCTATAATGTCTTTTGGTCGCTCATGCCGAATACGATAAACGGAAGCTCTTAAATACATACGTAACATTGTTTAGAATTAATTTATTTATATCTCAGCTGATGCATTTGAGATAATAGCAGTTAATGTATTCTCACATTTTAATCTTTTTAATGAACAGAAGAATAGCCGCTTGAAATAATAAAACCTGATATATTTCAATAAATTATTTGGTAATTATATACAAAGACTGTGCCAGTTGACTTATGCCATTTTTCAATTAACTTGGGTTTCGTTAATTGAATTTTTTTTCCGTTCTATCTTCAACTCCTCTTTTTTCGTCTACTCTCTCTCCCTCTCTTCTCTCCTTCACCACTCTCGTTCATGATCTTTTCCCTGAACACCGTCTATCTTCTTAATTTCCTACAATAGGCCTATTATTATACTTAATTTTAATTTTAATACATATTTTTGACTAGAGGTAGACTCGAACTGATGAAGTTGACCTTACTAGCAGGACGCTTTAGCGATCATGACGGTCATGCCTACATCATCAGGTTCAGAAAAAACATTTTAAATATTCCTTATATGTTTAGGATTCGACATTAAGAATTATTTTCGCACTAAATTTTATTTTGGTTCGTAATTTTAATTATAATTTAATTAAGTAGAAATTTGGAACAGATGCAATATAGGGGCCACCCATCACACATTATAAGCAAAAAAAAAAAGTTCAGCGGAAATAATGGTTCGATTATTGTTTTTAATATTCGATAAGTATTAAATGCTACCAAATTAAAAAAAGAATAAAAATGATTTAAATAGTTTATTACTAGATGTGATTTTAGTCAGTTTGTATTATTTTTTGGTCTAGGGAAAATATATTTTACTGTTAGCCTACTACCGTTATTTCCATTTCGAAGTAGGCTACAAGTCAACAATATAAAACTGACCGTTAATTTAGAAGTTGGCAACATATTTTATATCGATTATAACAACAATACATATCGATAGTAATATTCATACCATTCAACCAATAAGGAGATTGGCCCCTATAATGCATCTGTACCAGAAATTTACAAAAAATATCTTTAATAGAAATAAAATAATTATTTAAAATAGTGAATAAACAGATATTCAATAAAATGATCAAATCTTACAATCGCCATAGCAACCCAATGATGAACAAGTGTTGTTGGTAGAAGCGCCATTTCCAAAAATTGATTGAAGACTAGTTCGTGCTTATCTTGTCGAAATTTAATGTACGCGAGTGTGTAATAAATACTACTGCATGTGTACACGTCTCTGATTCCGAAACTGACTTGAGATATTTTTTCATCCGACACGGAGTGTTACGAAATCAATGTAGGATGTGAAGAATGTGGTAACATTTTGAATGCAAACTGGGATTTAAAATTACTTCGATGCTTCAGACGAGTTTGAAAAATCAAAGACAAAACGGTGTGGTGTCAGTATTTCTATGTACAAAAGCACTTTATTTAGTAAAGTTAATTTAGGACTTAATGATGTTCTTAAATTTGTGTACATATGGTTATCGCGAGATCCGCCCAAGACAAACTCCTTTAGAAAATGACCTGTGTTTAACACCGAAAACAATAGTGAACTGGAGTTCGACTCCGGAATAGAGAATACCTAGAAATTAGGCGGTAAGGACGTGGTTGTAGAAATGGACGAGGCAAAAGTTGGGAAAAGAAAATACATAATGTAGGGTCGAGTAGAAATTGGTTATCACTATTTTACTCTAAACCTTGTTTTGAAATTAAGACTAGTATTGTCTCATAAAAAATCAACAAAAAAATATGCGGATTATCCACAAATAAGACAATTTATAAAGAAAAAGAGTTGCACTATTTCTCATTGCGTTGGGATGGCGTCGTAGAAGTACATTCTTGGCATTAAAGGCTCACGCGCATTAATACGTAACAGATGACAAGCGCGGAACTTTCAACATCAATTTTCAGACAATAATGGATGTTAGAGGTATATTGGATATTATCCAAACCTTTTCATGAGGCAATGAGAACACGTTAAGAACTTTACAAGATATGAGATTGATAAGAAGAAGAGTGTGTAGTTTCCTAGTACCTGGTACTCGTTACATAGGTCGTTTTTGTGTTTACACAGTAGCTGATTTCTGAAAAGAATTTTAATAGTTTGTTGCTAGGTGTGTTTCTAGTCAGTTTGTAATATATATTTTTGGTCCAGGGAAAATATACATTTTTTATGATTATACAACAATGGCTGACTTAACAGCTTATGTAGCGAGTATCGGGTACTAGGAAACTTCCGAAGAGTGAGATGCAAAGTTAGAAATTGTAGACGATATTGCTCTCTCGTAAGAAAAAGTGACAGCTATTTGGGATGGAGACATACAGGAACATGACCCAACATATTTATGAACGATAACGTAATAGCCTACAGTTCTATTATTTCTAATGCATACACCAAAATTGCCTATTAAAATTATATAATGCAAAGTTCGTAAGCTATTTAAGGGGAGTGGGTAGTGATGCCTGTGCGATTGAAACAGTCCGATACAAAAGTTTAGTTCAATATTTCTAGGGTTTTAGTGCTCAGAGTGGAATAAAAATTTCCATGCTTATACAACCAATCATTCTGAATTCAGTGGTATAAAAGACAACTAAATAGTTCCGTATTCGAGTGCAAAATAAAGACCCTAACCGATAACCTCTTTTTCCACTTTGCTAAGTGTACCTCATTCTTCAGGTGCACATTACTTGCTACAATCTTGACTAATATACTTTGTATTTTGTTAAGTTATCAAGTAATGTATATTGTAAATTCTAAAGCAAAATTTAGTTAAATGCTTCACCCCTAGTGAAACAGAAAAAATATTGAACTTTGTTTAACAATTTTTGCAATTTTTTTCAATGCGTATATATTTTTTTCTCGTGTTATGTGTGTCACATTCTTAAACCCGTAGGTCTACTGTGTAGAACACAGCCTACAGAAAACGTTGTAAAAATTTCATGTAAATTGATTCAGTAGTTTCAGAGAAAAATGCACTTGTTTGAAAAACGTCAACTTATGGAAAATTGCATTTAAAACGGAATGAAGTATGAATTAGATGCACCGCCAAATTTAAAGAGATCATTTAAAGGGCTTATCTGAAGAAATACCCCCACAAATTTATATTATTTTAAAGAGGAAGTTTTGTACTCTTTTTTTAACACAAAATAAAAAAAAATCGAATTTTTCACCTCTAATCACTACCTGGTTCCCTTAAAGAATTTATTTCTTTAAAATAAAAAATACACCTGGACCACTGTCAAACCTTAAGGGTCATCTGGGCATAAGTCTACAACTCTTCCCAAAATCATGTCGAAGTAACTCCTTTTCTTTAAAATGTCCATTCTTTTCTCTTCGACACATCGCTGTAGCCACTGCCACAATCCTTGAAACTTGGCCATCTTTTTACGGGTTATTGTTCGTGGTCTGATGCTTGGAATAAATTCTAGGAACAAATCCATAGGGCAGCGATTTCCGAAGAAAAAAACTGTTAAAGGCAAACAAACGGTCTTCGTATTTTAAGTCGCTGGTCCATTGTATTCTTCTGATGTATAAAGGCCACTTATCCCTTTCGCCTATTACATCTTGTATTTCTATATACATTTTGTACCACGACATTTTCCTGCTGCTCATTTTGAACAATTACAATCACCGAGATATATCGATTCACTTAATCGAAACCTTAGTGCAGTTTATTCACGATACGGAAGGAAGAAAATAGTTCCGATGAAAGAAGATTGCATCGTAGAATACACAAGCAGTCGGTAGAATTATGTACTAGTCTTAATTTCAAAACAAGGTTTAGTGTAAAATAGCGATAACCAATTTCTACGCCCGACCCACAATTTCTATTGTAGACCTACCCGTTGAAAAAAGAGATAAACTCTGTTGGATGTGATTACAACACACATAATTCCAGGTACGACAATAATAATCGGTGATTGTTGAAAGTCAAATAATTGTCTGGAAGATGAAGGCTACAGGCATTCAGTAAAGTTAACCATTCGTACAATTTCATTGATCCTGAAACATAGAACGTGCGTGACACGAAGTTCGTGCGAAAATTCCGAGATATGGAAGAAAGCAAAAACATTACGCCAGATACATCGCTGAGTTATTCAAACGTGTGTATCCAGACCATTGCATTGTGAACATACTCAACACTTCTTCAAGGCTATTGGTAAATTGCATTCCGTTTCACATCTAAAAATGGTGAGTAAAAGAAACATAAATACTTAAAAAAATATTCCTTGCATCAAAAATAAATAATTAAAAACGCATTAACGACATAAATATTTACGCCGCATTCTCAAGTCTTATTTGACATTTTTTACTTGGTTATTTAACGACGCTGTATCAACTCCGAGGTTATTTAACGTCGATGGGATTGGTGATCGCGAGATGAGGCCGAGGATTCGCCAGATTACCTGACATTTACCTTACGGTTGGGGAAAACCTCGGAAAAAACCCACCCAGGTAATCGGCCTAAGCGGGAATCGAACACGCGCCCGAACGCAACTCCGGATCGGTAGGCAAGCGCCTTAGCCGACAGAGCTACGCCGGTGGCTTACTTGACGTAAAAAAAATTGCAATAGTGAATTGGAGCTCATTTTGTCGAGAGGTATGTCTAGACCGCGTAATAGAGAAAAAGACCCCAAAATTAGGTGGTAAAAATGTGGTAGTTGAAATAGGGAATAAAAAAACACTACGCAGGATACAGCGCTGAGTTCGTGCTCGAACGTGCACATCCAAAACCGTTGGTAAATTGTATCACCTTACATCTAAAAATAATGAGTGGAATAATTAATTGGGGGCTTCGCCTCCCAACTCCCCTAATTGTACGATCAGGAAACCATTTTTGGAATTGTAACCGCCTCTCCCTTAAAAAAAAAAACGCAAGAAAAATTAAAGTAGGCTATAATTGGGAGCTCCGCCATCCAGCCCCCTTGAAAATAAGTTTCCGACAATCTTCAATATCGGAACCAAACTCAGCATAAAAGAAATGCTCACAAAATGTATTTTTCTTTATTTTTAACGCTAGAAAAAATTAAAGTCTTAATTGGAGGGCTTCGCCCTCATCCCCCTTCAAAATACGAAAACCTTCAACATCGGAACCATGCTCTCAGCATAAAAGAAATGCTTACAAAAAACGTATTTTTTCTTAATTTTTAGGTGTCACAGTCTTTGTATAGGCCTATATATGCGTATATAAGTACTTTATGGTATTTTATACTTTGTCAGAGAGGCATTTTCAAATAGTCTGTATTGAACTGAATTAAAAGCTGAAATGTCAAATTTCAACATTAGTTGAACCGTAGAAATTAATTCGTTATGCTTACTACAGTGTGTGAAGAAAATAAAAAGGACATAAGTCCACATGCTGTAACAGATAACATAAAGGGTAAAGCATTGGTGAGTCATATCAGTGTTGTAGATAGTACTTTTTTAATCAAAACTGTTTGTACTTACATTGCTGTATTACTTTAACTGTTATATTGGGCTTCAAAGCTTAAGACTTTGTGTAATTATTAAATTTTGTAACCTTACAAGATGAAACGTGGTTGAGAACATTTCTGTTTCTAGCTTTTGTTGTGAGTACGGTATAGCCTAAAACGATTTAGATTTTACTGATATTGTGTAAAACAACACTGCCTATCACTGACAGAACTGAAAGCGAATACCTGAGTAATATATCCGCTGAGATCTTGTAACATTGTAAATATTGTTTGACGTCGAAACCATATTAAACTATAAAACGTCTTTGATTACAACATGTACCTACTTCTACTGTAAATCACAGTTTGGTATCAACTCAACACTTCCTCTCAGTGTTACCAATTTAATTTACAGCACGTGTGATGTAGAACTGTTGAAATTTAGACATCTACATTGCACAGCAGTATGTTAGAAAATCATGGAATATTAACAAATGGAACATGCAGTTTTAGTAACATTTTAGACGGGTGTCAATATAACAAACGTGGAAATAGTTTAGCCATATTTTGTATGTACTTCGCAATTCTATCTGACGCTATAACAGGAAAGCTGTAACCCGTTAGCACGTAGTTTCCTCACACTCCGCAAGGTTGTACACCATTCCCCAGCGCCTTGCCTCTATCGCCCCACCACGACTACAATGCAACCAAGCGTTCAGCCGAATCGGTAAAGTCATGGTCGTACGTTATTCTTTATAATCACAGAACCTGTCACAAGAGATGAAATGTTGAAGATGGGAATTTGATAAGGGATAAGGGATAATAATAATAATAATAATAATAATAATAATAATAATAATAATAATAATTATAATAATAATAATACATTATACACATGTTAAATAAATAACTTTATCTTCCCCTTCAACATAGCAAAGAAAGGAAGATTTACCCTGGACCACAGCGAAGAAAGCGAAATAACTTCCACTCTCCAAGGTAGTGTAATATTATGATGATAACACTGGATTACGTCGTCATTGGGCCGAGTGAATAAAGCTGAGCAAGTCCTTTTACTTCACTATTTTGGATGAAATGCTTCCAATATGTTGAATAAAAAAGAGCCCAGCCTCCTGCTCATGGTGATGCAACAGCAGATGTGAGCAAGTGCTTACCGTGGGATCAATTGCTCTTTGATTAGAAAAATGATGTGAATAAAGTGATGGATTTGCTTCAGGGAATGAGCAAAAGCTTCTGAAAACTGTAAGTCTGGTCAGTAGCAGACTCACCTGACTACAGAGCAGATCATGGCACAGTTGCCTATTAATATACGCCATGAGAAACGGTACAAAATGCGCCGTTCTCCTCCAATAGAAGATTATAAGGATTTATACAGATTCAACAAAGAAAATGTGAAGTGGATTGCATCCCATTTCTTGGGAGAAACTCATGAAACAAGAGGAGGTGCTCTGACGATGGAACAGAGAATGAAAATATTTTTGAGATACCTGGCTGACCCCGGCTTTCAGTCTGGTATAGCAGAAGAGTTAGGTGTTCACCGAAGCACAGTTTGTAAGACAATTAATGGCGTGGCTGATATGATTATGCAGAAATCTGATACATGGATTAGATTCCCTTCAACAGCAGATGACATAGCTGCTGCTAAAATTGAATGGTTGGACACATACAAGTTTCCAAGTGCGATTGGTGTACTGGACTGTACGCATGTGCGCATTCCAAAACCTGGAGATCACGGTGATGAGTATATAAACGGAAGGGAATATCCAAGCATTAACGTCCAAGCCACTTGTAATGCAAAAGAATGGTTTACAAGTATTGTAGTTGATTGGCCTGGGTCGGTGCATGATAGTAAGATATGGAAAAATTCGACTATTCGTGAGGTTATAAGGAGGCACACAAACACAGTTCTGCTTGGTGACGAAGGTTACGGCTTAGAACCCTGGTTAATGGCCCCATACCGAAACCCAGTAGAAGATAAACATAGAAGATTCAACAGATTGCTGAAAGAAGAGAGAGTTGTGATAGAGCGTTGCTTTGGACAATTGAAGAGGAGATTTCCTGTTCTACAGTATGTGTGCAGAGTCTCTCTTACAAATGTGCCAAAAATCATAGTTTGTTGTTTTTTGCTGCACAATGTGGCAAAATATTTGCAAGATGAGGATTTCACAGATGTAGACATCATAGGTGACGTGGGTGTGGAAGAGAATGGTGAAGAGGAACAAGTGAATGAAAGAGAAATTTTAGGTGCAGGACGTGAAAGGAGGGAAGAAATTGCTCTTACAATAGAAAATCATGGACTGTGAGTAATCCTTGTGATTATGGCTGAAATTATTTGTGATGAACGCTAGAATTTAATTTCCGTTTAATTTCACATTTTATAGTTGTATATTTTGCTAAAGAAATTGATTAAATATGTTTGTAACCACACAGAATATTAAAAAGAGATGCACCTATTAGTAAGTTCACTAACATAATATGTAACTAGAATTTACTAAAATATACTTTTAAATATACTTTTTACTTACATAAAACTGAAGTATAAGAGAAAATGACAAATTGAATTACCGTACCTAGCTACTTAACTTGTTTTCGAATAGTAATATTTAGTTCAGACTTTATAGAGTATAGGAATTTTATTTGCTTATATTTTGTAGAAAAATATTTTATAACACACCCAAAATATGTGATACTTGTATATTATTTAAGTAGGCCTACTTCAGACTAACTCCATTTATATAACATGTAAGTTAACCTACCTTACTAAAATAGATGATGATGCAAGTGTAATTATTACCCTTAAGAACAAACACGACATAATAGTATGGAAAAATAGTACAGTGTACAGTCCCGCAATTTAAAACATAAAAATGAAAACTTTCATCATTTTCAAGACAGGTTTCATTTTCGTTGTTGTGAGGTGTAGTGTGACGTAGGCCTTCCTTACTATTAAGTCTTTCAATCAGTAATCGTTCTCTCTCAGGCTGAAGTTTTGTTAATTTATATTGTTTCAACAATACTAGTCTTTGTAGTTCTATGTTGGTATGGGTTTTAGTCTTTTTCAGTTTCAGAAAAATCGTGTTTAGCTTTCTTTGAGGGCGGTGGTTTGGGTGAAGACACTGTACTACATGATGATGATTCAGAATGTGCAGATTGCTGAGGCCCCACACTTACAGCTCCTATAAACAATTCAATAATAACTTGTAAGGCGATACTGCGAAGAATTGATTGTATTGTTGTGTGGAGCCCTGTACCTTGTTATGTTTATACCTCCTAAAGTGACACTTATCAAATAAATTAAATATCATAATAACAGCAACTTTAATTAATTATTTAGCAGTAGGTCTACATGGAATTTTGTTCAATGTAGGATTTGTGTCCCCTTGCAGTAGATTGTACAGCTATGTTTCCCAGGAATTCAGGACTATTGCCTTATTTCCCGTTCTGTTAAGATCATTTTTCTTTTTAAGTCTTGTTTTGATGTTCTTGATTTTTTTTAGCAATTCTTTAGATGTGATAGATGTTCCGAAAATAATTTCATATAGGTAGCTTCTGTATTTCCTTAATAGCTGCATTTTTTTATATTTTTTTGCATCTGGTACCTGCGACTTCAGGAGAATATCCAGATATTTGCTTAGTGTTGAAACAGAAATACTGTTGTGCTCTCAATAGATAAAGACGTTTCACTTTCTCCATCAGAGAATCCGTCTCACTTTTATCCACTTACAGATACGAATGAAATCAATTTTGGTTCTATGCAGTTCATAATAATGACACCTGCATTAAGATTAAAGGGATGCCGACACGGCCAACAATGCGGAACACTACAGCTTAGCCGTCCATATATGTGACTAACGGGAGCACGTGCTCATAAATTAGAAGCACAGGGTTGGAGCATAAGGTAATTTTTATTCACATTATCAGAGGCTTATCCTCATGCTCCAACCCTTTGCTCCCTATCATTTCCTCATGCTCCAATCTCGTGCTTATGCTCAAATGCTCTAGTTTTATTCACTCGGCCCATTGTGTGTGAAAATGTAGGACAATAGCAGCTTAATATAAGAAGTGAAGGTATTTGGAGCGGTTTAGGTGGGTTTATAGCTTTCGCAGGACCATATCATGTGTCTGGTATGGTGCGTTACAATTTTGAGATTATTTTCAATTTTTTAGATATAAATACGTTTTTTTTTCTGCAGTGTATGGTGTGTGCGGATATCGAAGTTTCATCTAAATGCTATAAAGTGACACTCCACGCAGTGATATCGATACGTAAAATATAACTCTATGCAATGTCGTAGATTTTTTTTTTTTTTTTTTTTTTTTTTTTTTTTTTTTTTTTTTTTTGCAGGAATGAAAATTTACTTTTTGCAGGATCGTGGTTTTTGCTGTATTTACAGCTATTGTTGTTAGGCCTTGAAAGTTAGAATTCCCACACAGAAACTTGTTGCTAGGAAATCATTCTTCATAACATGAAACTATAGTGAAATAGGCCCATTACAGTACCCTTCATTGTTACTTAGTTACCATTACAATGCAGTTTTGCAAATGCTATGGAATTGTATTACTCTAGATTTTCAATGCAAAATATATTGTTTGCAATTTTAAAAATATGATGCGTGCAAAAAATGTTGTACAATACACTTTTGTGAAGTGCATTCCAAAATCTCGGAAATTGAAAAACTCGCCTCGATTCTGTAAAAATCAATTCCCAAACTTGTATCGTAGAACTATTATTTACATCTAGTGTGAATTATTACATTTACGTATGTTCAGTGGCGCAATCGCAAAGAGAAGGGGCTAAAGGCCCCCCCCCAAAAAAAAGGAAATAAGGAAGAAGAAATGTGTTTATGCCTTGACGTAGCTGTATCTGTTATGTGAGAAGTGCGTGATCTTTGAAATATTTATTTCTGAATAGGCCTGTATGTGAATAATTTTTATAACATATCTTTATTTTAAAAACTCAAACGTTCTATAATATACGAAGTTCTCTAACTTTTATTTGGAGCGTGTCTAGTAGTCCCAACCATTCCCACCAAACAATGACATCAGTGTGATGCTGTCTGTACTTCTCTAACCTCCACACTTTGCCGTAAGGATATAGTTACACAGCATCAATGTTGCTTTATGACACATTATAAATAATCCATTCCAAACCATTTCTGTGGGTGCTCCAATGAAAACAAATAAAGAGTGGTAAATATGAACTCACGTATTATTTTTATCTTCTGTTGTCTAAACAAGGCGCCATATTATCTTCCAGTTGTTCTGTAAGGAAATAAAATAGCATTCTGTAATAATTGGCGATGCATGCAATGGAGAGGAAAGGAACTGGCCACCCTACCTCATTATCTCCTGGCCTAGTTGCCTCATAAGTAGTGCTTTTTGGTATCACTTGTGAGGTCCGGATAGTTGACTTAACAACAACAATACGATTTAAATCGTAAATCATTTGTTCAAAACAACATGGCTTTTGAGAACCCAACACGGAGCATATTTATATTATATCCACGCGATGATTGTCAAAGTCCGACAGGTGGTCTGTGTGGTATTCGTGAACACAATGTTGACAGGCGGGTCATCCTGCCTCAATCCTGACAGACACATGTACCTTCCAAATCCTAGGTCCCAGAGCTGGCCCTAAAGTTCTATATCAGCATTGGAGAACCGTACTTACTACTTCCAAGACTTCATCTCAGCCTATATTTAGCTATTGCATATGAGGGGGTGAGACTCAAAGGGGTACAAGTGACATTTCTAAGTACATGAGTTAAGTGCATACAGGGCAAACTAAAACATTAAAAAAAAAAAAAAATTTAGTGGCAAAACTACAAAATAAAAAAATTCACAGAATTTAGGAAATCTTAAGTACTTTGAACCAATTTTCTCACAAATAACTTAAGTGCACTTATACACTTGCACTTGGTAAAGGACAAAGATTAATGTTACAGGCCACGCAGAAGAAGAAAATGACTTTGTAAAAAATTTTCTGTTAATGTTCTGATCAAAGCAGCAGACGGACGACTATCATGACGTCATAAACACCTCTAATTGCACGAAATAGCTAGAAATTCATGTTCTGTCTAATATGCTTTGTAATTTAGTCACTATGATGAACAATGCGAGTTATCACAGAATGCAGATAAATAAAAAAATTACGAGTCTAAAAGGATATATTTCGGTGGTTAAGGCAAAATAATGTAAAGTATGATGATTGTGACGTAAAATGACCGCAATTTCGGATCTCCAAGATGGAAAATTCCATAGATATGAAAAATAATGTACTCACTATGCGAAGTACGAGGAAAGGACTATATATATATACTGTATAGGCTATTTAATAATGTGAATCAATGAACCCAAGTTTCATGTAATTTCATCACAATGAACATAGTTATCGCCGTTATCGCAAATCACAATCACAGAGGACCATTGTTCAAAGGCCTCAGTCGTGTGATGGATTCTTATTTCGTTACTGTGACTAGAGAGAGTAGATTTGACGAAATTCAGAGCTCCATGAGCCGAAGCTAAAAACGCAGACACAAAAAATATTGCTAACATTGCGAATGCCAAGATCACCAAATAAAATAGGCAAAGTAGCGAAGGATCAAGAATGATTATTATCAAGCTGGATATTAAGAATGGATTCCATACAACCCCGCACAATACAATCAGCCTCTAGAAGAAGAGAGGGAAATAACTAGAGAGGGGTAGTGCGAAGGAAGTAACTTATGTTAGGCGAGGAATGTGAAAGCAATTTTTTAAAAGGAAATAGTAGTAGGTTATTTTACGATGCTGTATCAACATCTAGGTTATTCAGCGTCTGAATGAGATGAAGGTGATAATGCCAGTGAAATGAGCCCGGGGTCCAACACCGAAAGTTACCCAGCATTTGCTCATATTGGGTTGAGGGAAAACCCCCAGAAAAAACCCAACCAGGTAACTTGCCCCGACCGGGAATCGAACCCGCGCTAACCGTTACTCCACAGGTATGGACTAAAATGAAATATGCTATATGAGTGCAAAGAGATTGTAAACCAATAAATAAATGCTTCATAGTATCTAATTTATCACGCATAACAACTTCCACAGCTGGCAGCAATATTGGGGAACCAAGGAGTGTCAAAGTGGAAGGGGAAGACAGTAGAATTCCAGGAGTGAGAGCATTAAAAATTGATAAAATAGTATCATCTTGTGAGGAGCAAAAATATAACTCGCATTTATCTGGGTTTAGCTCAAGACCAATTGGTTGACAAGAATTAATAAGTGTTGCAAGGTCAGATACGACAATATACGGAGGACCACCTAAAATGCCATTGTCCAGATATAAGAGATTCAAAGGACTGTTTAACTTAGATATTACGGATTGAAGAGTAAGACTAAATAGGAGGGGACCAAGAACTCCTGTTTCAAATGAGATTACATCAAGATTATAATAAAGGTTAGAAGGTTCCCGATGCCTTTGCCATACAAAAGCATTGGGGGACACAATTCTGAACGATTTCGAGCATAGAATCGCGTTCGATGCAGTTAAAGGCGTTTCTAAAATCAAGGTTTAAGAGAACATGGATAATAGATTCACGTCCTTTAGCAATGCCATAACCAAGCTGATGAGGAAGTAACAAAGTGCTAATTGATTCTTTGACAGAAAGGCAGGCGATTTTGGAAGTTAGTTGACGAATAGTGTTTCCAATTGCAATGGGTCGTATTCCTCCACCCTTCTTATTAATGGCTAACAGATTGACACCGTATAAATGCGTGCACATGATGACATTGCCTGATAGCATGAAATTAACTAATTGAGTAATAGATTGAAGGAGACGACGTCTAGAATCACCTACAGATTTAGATGTGAGGTTCTTAAAATGTTGAGGTCGAATGCCATCAATACCAGACGCAGAACCAATAGGAAAACTATGTATAGCCTTAAATATCATGCCTTAAGAGAAAGTCAACATAACATTAGACCCAGAAGGCAGAACGGGGAAGGAAAGATGCCGTGAAGGTGGAGGATGTTTCAATTTTAAGGCTTCGTATGTAGCATTTGAAGCTTTGGCTATACCATAATCAGATGAAAGGACTCGAACAGCTCCAGGACTCAGCTTAGGCCAGACGAGAGGGAAAAATCTATGTTTATAGGGCGTAGAATTCAGGGAGGATGTCTGAATGTTCGCTTTAATTTTTGAGATTAAAGATTTATCTGACTTCCGGTTTTCTTTCATGGGAACTTTGAGAGCAATATATGCAAAGAGGAATAATTGATGCCAAGATTGGTCAGAATCGAGAGACACACATTTATCCATAAGTTGTGCTAATTTATCAGTAGCTAATCAACGAGCACCTTTAGGAATTCGACGTAAAATGGGGGGGATATTATTCTTACATCTTGAGAGCGTAGAAAAGAAAGTGTCTTCGGAAGAAGTAGCGGAAAGTTGCTGAGGAAGGGGAGGGGCATTAGAATGGACTTTGGTGGTATGAATACGCAGACCCTTCAGATCTTCGTAAAATTTGTCAGTGTTGTCGGAACACAGAGAGCAAGATAAAAGGTCGTCAGTATGGGCTGAGAAATTATGAGTAGTATCCGATAAATTATTACAAGAAGGACAAATCCATAAAGAATTTTACTCACTATGTAGTTGCACTTCTTCATCAGATAAGAGTATACAATCACCACGAAACTGTGATTGACATTCAGAACAAAATATAAAAATACTGTGACAGCCACATCGAGACTCGATCACGCGTCCCGCAAGAGGGCAGGTCGCGCGGGAGTCGGTACGGGCTCCACGGAGCACTGGGGAGCGGCTCGCGGCGTGGAGAGGAGAGGAGGCGACACGCTGTTCCGCGGACGTGACGAAGGGTGAGGGGAAAGTAAAGCAGCTAGTGACTGAGGGGGAGAAATCCAGAGAATTCGAGAGTGCCATCTTCTGGACATCCGTCGAAATTTCTAGCATTGTACTTTCTCGTAACTATGGTTTGGTTATAAAATACGACACGCGAGTGAACTTGAGCAGTCGTTGTTGTAATCGCTGGACAGCAAGCCAGCCAGTCTTGTGTAGCAGTGAAGCCAGCTTTCGAGACCGGAGTTCGACTTGAGTGTGTCCGCAGCTGTGTGAGCATCCGAAGCCCTGAGTTCGAGTGCAGTGGACTGCAGTTGGGGAACCTGAGTTCGAAGTTCAGTGGACTGTCTCTGAAGGTCTAGGGTTCGAGATACTGTGAACTCGAGAGACCGAGCTAGAAGAAATTAGCCAAGGCAAACGAACTTTGAACTGAGAACTGACAGTTCTGATTTGTAAATAGTGCTCTGTGAACATTAGTTAAGATTAACAGTTCATTGTTGTTCTCAATAATCCAAGTAAATTGTCATTGTCGTCTGTGGAGTGCAATAACGAATACTGTGTTGCTGTGTGGAGTGCAAATCCCATTGTTGACGGGAGTAGAATTAAATTGTAGAAAGTGATTATTATTATTGTCGTAACAATAAAATTACATTATTGTTTTGTATAAAAAGTTACAATACTCTTAGGAGACGAATCAGAAGTGTCACAGAGGGAGCAGATGAGAAAATCATTGGAAATCATAATCATATGAATAAAATATAGCTTTGCTAACGAAAATCGACAAATATTTGTTGCATAATAAAAGTCCATAAAACAAGAATTAGATAAAATAGAATTCATCAACACTTCAATTACATAATGAACTAGTTCTCATCAAGTAGAAAATAAGTTTTAGTCCATTAAACAAACAATTCTTCTATTCCTAGAGCAAAACACACGGCCACAACCACAAATTTGAGGCACTATGGTTACTGTTGTAAATATATTACCGGTATATGCCATATGAAAATCAATCCAAATATTCACAAATATATTAAAACAAGATACCTCTCTGAATTTACAGTATCTTGAAAAAATATCGGTCCTATTACTCGATTTGCTGTTACGACGCACCACACACCAATCTTTTCATCATGCAGGAGAACTTAGTGAATTAATCACGGATTTTTTGTGTACCAGAATCTATTGTTCTGCCAACATACGAGTACATAACCACGTAAATGAAACAATGCTTCATCAAAGAAAATGATTAAATATGGATCAACAGTAGCTACCGTTAACAATGTTTTGTAAAACCCAATTACAGAAATTCACTCGACTTTCGTTGTCATGCGGCCGTAATTCTTGGACTACAGTAACTCTGTAAGGTTTAGATTTTAAAAGTTCAGTAGCCGTATGGGTTCAAGTTTTTGATACGCCTACTTCTTGTGCAACACGACGTAAAGATTTATTAGGAGAACGTCCTAGTGATGCACCAGTATCATCAAGTTTTGCTTTTGTTAGAACTCTTCGTTTTGGCCTACGAATTTTAGAGTTCAGCGATCCCGTTTCTCTTAATCTAATGACAAGGTTTCGAACTGTACCTCTATTTAGAGGTCGAATATCGGGGAATTTCTCTATAAATTGCCTACATACTTGTCGACATGAATCTGTTTTGACGTAAGTTTCGTACATAAATATTCGCTGTTGTAAACTTTTCAGCCGGAATTTCAATTAGCTAAACAACTAATTTAATGCACAGCACACACACTTCAAACGTATTTAAAGGACGTACACAAGCACACACATCTTCTATCATTAACGTCTCAGACTGTACTAGAATAAGTGTGGCAACGACCGGTAACATACAGGCCCGCGCAGCCTTGAAGCATGAAGCAATGAGCAGTTGGGATCTTTCCGCGTTCTTCGGATCAAGCGTGATGCGACCGCATCATAGTTTATTTAAGTTACAGAGTTATTAATTTTATTTCCAGGTTCAGTTCAGAACACTACAATGAAATAATGCGCTCTAGCGGAAAATTACAACCCTATTTTCATTCGGAAATGCGGGCAAGTGACCGATACTATAATAAAAATCCGAACGCACAGAACGAATTTTTTCTGGTAAGTGAGAGCCTACCTTTACCAGTTGAAGCACAGATAACTGTAAAGATGACGATAACTGTTGTTTTTTAGTAGATTATTTTACGACACTTTATCAACATCTTAGGTTATTTAGCGTCCGAATGAGATGAAGGTGATAATTCCGGTGAAATGAACCCATGGTCCAGCACCGAAAGTTACCCAGCATTTGCTCATATTGGGTTGAGGGAAAACCCCGGAAAAACCTCAACCAGGAATCGAACCCGGGCCACCTGATTTCGCGGCCAGACGCGCTAACCGTTACTCCGCAGGTGTGGACCGATAACTATTGTTTCGGAAACTCATTTCAAACATATTAGCACGTTAAATCTTAGATAACTCTGTATGTACAGGTAATTGTCTTTCCAGAAACAGAGCATTAACAATTCTGTGACCGGGAGGAAAAAGGTCTTAAGTCAATTTTTGTGAAAATTAGATTTTTATATATTCTGAAAGCGGAAACAATTCTCTACAATCTGGTAAAACGGCTAAACTCAAATAAGACTCCTGACTGGATTTATAGAACGTTACCAAATGTCCTAAGTACTTTTTGAATCGAACACACACAGGATAAAGGACTTAAGAATATTTAATACTTTATTCCTTACAAACCATCACATCTTTACTTTCCATACTTTCCGTGCTTCCCTATCAAAAAGGTCTAACTTGTATTTTAGCCATTTTATCACATACTGATGCCCTTTCCTTTTAAAACTTTAAGCACCAGGGTAAACAGTCCTATAATTGTTTAAGACCCATTTTGCATTCCTAATAATTTACAATTCTCATTTATTTTGACATGAAAAAGGTCTTATGTTTAATAGTCCCTTCTACTCAGTTTGGCTTCTAGTCTTAAAAGGGCTTAAGTGCGACAATTTTTGGAAATAATCAAGAAAATTGTTAAATGAGCAGCATTACCTATTTTAGAAGAAATGTAAACAAATAATATCCAGAAAAAAACCTCTTAATTAAAAAAACTCTATAATTGACACCAATTTCAATCTTTCTATTGCTTTCCTGAAAAGTATAAAATTTTTACTTAAGACCTTTTTCCTCCTGGCCACAGAATTTATTTCTGTTTACCCTATGGAATGTTTTTTCATAATAAATAAAGACAATATGTGTATATCTGATGCCTACCCACTTCACTTGCGTGATTCGGATTCCGCATATTGCGGCTAGATGGCAGGGCTGTGACCCATTTTCTACAGTCACTGTACCATTTTCAAGTTGCACACCATTTCGGCGGGCCACGTTATGCATGATGCATATCTGTGAAGAGTTCTTATGTCGTGTACTAGGGCGAATGTATGTGTAAATGTTCGTGTAAGTGTAGTATAGGGAATGGATGAGGATGATGAAAGTAAGGAAGGGAGAGGGAGAAACCCGGTGCCGGCACGTAGCCTGCTTCTGTCGAATAGCACCAGGGGGGGGGGGTCGCCAGGCTTAACATCCCTATGCGACGGACGAATCACTATCAACAGTGACATAATATGCCTTCTCTTCAAATGCACTGCGGAGAGATTTGAGATTTAACCCAGGCATATTGGTGCATAATTTAGTGATCAGAAGTTGTGCACCGCCATCTCTCCTAGTCCCAAGGTAGAAACTTTACATCACAATTTCTGACTCTGCCGGGAATCGAACCCGGTCCGACTAAAGGCGGGTTCACAATAAACCGGGAACGAGAACCAGAATGAAAACGAGAAGCAGAGGACGTGAATATGAAAATTTTTGATTCACAATAAACCGAGAACGTAAACGACTATGCATATCGATATGCATGTCAATAACGATATGTAAAGTCGATGTTACGGATTCTGATGTTATTTGTGTATAATTGACCAATGACGTTCTCTCATGAGTACAAAGCAGCCAACATAAACACAGGTTAACCAACTTCAAAATTTCAACTGAAACATTTCATTAGGTATGGTACTATAAATATGTCTACCATAACGTAAAATAATTAGAGAAGAAACATTTGTAATAGAACAAAAATGAACACAACAGTAGTTATTGAATTGAAGCATGAATATGTAGTGTGTAATACAACCAATGCAGTAATAAAATATGATTCACTTACGATCGGTGTTCAAAGATGCAGCTATTGAAAGCCACGTATTCTCATCTTATACGAGGCGCGCCGCTTATCGTAAACGTGAGGATTTTCCTCAACACTCAATATTAGAATCTCATCAAATAAAACTTGCTCCATGATGCACAGCACAGAACAAAATAATGCATAGGTTATGTCACTGTCTTCTTGCTACAAAATATACGACGACAAAGTAACTTTTAGATGGCAATAGAATGAATCTAGTGGGCTGTGATCGGAAACGCGAACGCCAAAGTTGAAACTTGGCCAACTCGCCATTCCCAATCCCGGGCTCCGGCAAGCTTTTCGTTAATTGTGAATATTCACATTTAAATGTACACATTTTAACAATTTTACCGTTTTCGTTTTCGTTCCGATTCTCGTTTCCGGTTTATTGTGAACCAGCCTTAACCTGGAGGCACACGCGCTACCAAAGAGCTAACGCGGCGGATGATGAAGGAATGTGTGTTTCCATGTTGAATTCCCTGTGTTATTCCATTAACAATTTTAGTAAAATATCCTCCATTATTTTGTGATTATGAAAACAATCGAATGACTTTCCTTCGACTAAAGAAATCAATCCATTATTATTCCATCTCTAGCTTCAAGTCTGTAAGCCGCTTGCCTCACCCCGCAATACGCCTTCTCACTGAATGAACTGACTATTGTGACAGGAAAATTTCGAAAAGAGGACGTGACCTACTGGAACACATAAGAAATGAAATCCCAACAAACGCGTGCAATATCCGAAATCTGCATCACAGCCAAATCACCGCGAAAGGTTAAACTATCGTGTTGAATATGTTCATTTATGATGGTATCACCCACCACCTGCGAGCTATTCAGAGCAGAAAGGCGGCTACGGGGGATGACTTCAGACTTTGCTTCTCAGAAAGAAGACAGGAGTTTCGGTGTGAATGGCAGCGACTGTCTCACAAGGAAGTCCGCTCTTTCACAACGTCTTTGAGTTCTTGCCAAAGTGCTGCACATCTGCGCGGCTCCGTGATTTACAAGCCGTAGGCTTAATAATTACCAGCACTAGAAAATTCAGCACAGCAACACGAAGCTTTAAAATTCAGGTTTCTTAAAACTTTAAATTTTGAGTTGTTTCCCTTTTGAACTGGGCCGTCGAAATAATCTTTACAAGTACTAATTCCACAATTTGGGACATCTGGCCGACATCTACGGCTGATCACTAAGATCCAGAATACAAAGCTGAGGTTAACTTAAAAATAAAATACAGTATGATTTGCGGAGAGAATACAGAACAATGATAAGTTTAAAAATAAAGTACAATTTGATTTCGGAGAAACATGAGATGAAAGTACAATGAAGAGTAATGAAATGAAGTAAATAATATTACGTAGTGTTATACAAGTGATTGTGTAAAACGGATAATGAATATATCAATACCATTAGACAAATTACATAATTCCACTACACTTTAAATAATACATAATTGCACTAATTAAAACTACATTAATTACGATATCCCAGAAATTATTGAAGATAAAGTGTAGAAATGTTCTACGATTTCCTTAGTTACATATATTGTGAGTGTGCAAAATTTGAAATCAATTGCTTAATAATTACCAACACTAGAAAATTCAGCACACACAACACAGAAGCACGAAGCTTTAAAATTCAGATTTCTCAAAACTTTAAATTTTGAATTGTTTCCCTTTTGAACTGGGCCGTCGAAATAATCTTTACAATATTTACATAATTTCACTAATTAAAACTACATCAATTACGATATCCCAGAAATTATTAACGATAAAGTGTAGAAATGTTGTACAACAATTTCTTTAGTTACATAGGCCTATATATTGTGAGTGTGTAAAATTTAAAAACAATTGCTTAATAATTACCAACACTAGAAAATTCAGCACACACCCAGCACAGCAGCACGAAGCTTTAAGATTCAGATTTCTCAAAACTTTAAATTTTGGAGTTGTTTCCCTTTTGAACTGGGCTGTCGAAATCATATTTACAAAATTTACATAATTCCACTAATTAAAACTACATTCATTACAATATCCCAGATTTTATTGACGATAAATTGTAGAAATGTTGTACAACAATTTCTTTAGTTACATATATTGTGTGTGCAAAATTTGAAATCAATTGCTTAATAATTACCAACACTAGAAAATTCAGCACACACCCAGCACAGCAGCATGAAACTTTAAAATTCAGGTTTCTCAAAACTTTAAATTTTGAGTAGTTTCCCTTTTGAACTGGGCCTTCGAAATCATCTTTACAAAATTTACATAATTCCACTAATTAAAACTACATTAATTACGATATCCCATAAATTATTGAAGATAAAGGATTGAAATTTTATACAACAATTTCTTTAGTTACAAATATTGTATGTGCAAAATTTGAAAACAATTGCTTAATAATTGCCAACAATGGAAAATTCAGTCCCCGTATCCATTAACTTAAATTTTAATTTAAAAACTGTGCGAGTAAAAAATGATTATCATTCATTATTATGAAAGAGGCTACGTATAATTCATATCATTTATTTATGAAAATCGGCATAAAGGCGATAAAATATTTCAAAATATTAGTGGAATATTATGTCAGGACTGTTGTATATTGAGGTCAACGAAGCAAGTAGTTCAAGACCGGAACAAATTTGCCGAGATCAACAAAACTGGTAACTTTCAGACTCGAAACGAATCAAAGGGTGCAAACTTTGAAAGTACATATGATTATGAATTTATAAAGGTCTCAGAAAAAAAAAAACTCTATATTTGAACTCCGGTAACCGGCGTGGAAAGCCGACGGAAGCTCTCCAGACGTCATCCTGACTGTCGCATTTTCAACTGATCTAATTTCTAAGAAAGAGACAAATTGCGTTTGTCACGTGAATGCTACGGAACACCTGTCTCACTATCAATGACGCATCTTTGGCTCGTGGCGAGATCCTGTTTGGCTGCCTGTGTTTTTCACAGGCACGTCTAGGGTGGTCCATCTGTGTTTCATGACAGCTGTCTGGATTAACTACATCGGTACTATATACACATAATGCTAACTGCGATGTTTTTAACTTTATAAAGACTTAGGCCATCCAAAGACGATGGGATCATACAGAGATTATGGAGCAACGGTGTAATGTAAATATCAGGGTAAACTGATGTAAACGGACCAATTCAAATCTGTCCCACGGGTTATTTTTTTATTATCAAACTTGATTAAATTCTGCAGAATCAAACCAGAGCTTTTCAGTGAAAATCAACCAGCTTATAAGCTAACAACAATCACCACCACCATCATCATCATCATCATCATCATCATCATCATCATCATCATCATCATCATCATCATCATGGCTTAGAGCGCTTCGGCAATCAAGCCTGTGCCCTCTTGACATTTGCTTTCGTTGATTTCAACTTTTTCCTGAGAACTTTTGCCTTTAGGCTAATACTTTGGAACCAGTGCAAGTATCCTTTCGCTATTCACTCGAGATAAGTGCTGTTTCCAATTGTGTTTAAATTAATTTATTTTATCATTTAGATTACATAGATACCTACATTAAATTTACAGGAGAATGGAGAAAGTTACACAACTCAGAACTGCACGCATTCTATTCTTCACGTAACACAATTAGGAACATTAAATCCAGACGTTTGAGATACACAGGGCATATAGTCTGTATGGGTGAATCCAGAAATACGTTTAGTGTGTTAGTTGGGAGACCTGAGGGAAAAAGGCCTTTGGGGAGGAGGAAGGTTAATATTAAAATGGATTTGAGGGAGGTGGGATATGATGGCAGGGACTTGATTAATCTTGCTCAGGATAGGGGCTGATGGTGGGCTTATGTGAGGGCAGCAATGAACCTCCGGGTTCTGTAAAATCCATTTGTAAGTAAGATATATTAAATTGTTTCAGGATAGTTTTTTCCCCCTTATTAAATGTCATCTTGTACATCTTTCACTCTAGAAGAAATCTCATTTCCAGTCCTTGTTAGAGCCTAAATGTACGTATATTCGAAATATGACCCTTGTTCCACGGCTTCATTTTAAACTATTATTTTGTAGAAATATCAATATACTACAGACCAGGCCTAAAACCTAAATATATACTCAAAACATGACCCTTGTTCCATTAGCTTTATTTTGAACTATTAATTCTGTACGAATATTAATACACTACAGACTACAATCTAAATGTATAGTCAAAATGACCCTTGTTCCATGGCTGTATTTTGAACTATGAATTCTCTACGAATATTAATACACTACATACTACAACCTAAATGTATAGTCAAAATATGACTCTTGTTCCATGGCTTTATTTTGAACTATTAATTCTCTACGAATATTAATACACTACAGACTACAACCTAAATGTATAGTCAAAATATGACTCTTGTTCCATGGCTTTATTTTGAACTATTAATTCTCTACGAATATTAAAACACTACACACTACAACCTAAATGTATAGTCAAAATATGATTCTTGTTCCATGGCTTTATTTTGAACTATTAATTGTGTACGAATATTAATACACTACAGACTACAACCTAAATGTATAGTCAAAATATGATTCTTGTTCTATGGCTTTATTTTGAACTATATATTATGTACGAATATTAATACACTACAGACCACATCCTAAATATATAGTCAAAATATGATTCTTGTTTCATGGCTTTATTTTGAACTATTAATTATGTACGAGTATTAATACACTACAGACCACATCCTAAATGTATAATCAAAATATGACTCTTGTTCCATGGCTTTATTTTGAAGTATTAATTCTGTACGACTATTAATACACTACAGAGTACAATCTAAATGTATACTCAAAATATGACTCTTGTTCTATGGCTTTATTTTGAACTATATATTATGTACGAATATTAATACACTACAGACTACAACCTAAATGTATAGTCAAAATATGACTCTTGTTCATGACTTTATTTTGAACTATATATTATGTACGAATATTAATACACTACAGACCACATCCTAAATATATAGTCAAAATATGATTCTTGTTTCATGGCTTTATTTTGAACTATTAATTCTGTACGAATATTAATACACTACAGACCACATCCTAAATCACTACAGACCACATCCTAAATGTATAATCAAAATATGACTCTTGTTCCATGGCTTTATTTTGAAGTATTAATTCTGTACGACTATTAATACACTACAGAGTACAATCTAAATGTATACTCAAAATATGATTCTTGTTCTATGGCTTTATTTTGAACTATATATTATGTACGAATATTAATACACTACAGACTACAACCTAAATGTATAGTCAAAATATGACTCTTGTTCCATGGCTTTATTTTAAACTACATATTATGTACGAATATTAATACACTACAGAGTACAATCTAAATGTATAGTCAAAATATGACTCTTGTTCCATGACTTTATTTTGAACTATATATTATGTACGAATATTAATACACTACACACTACAACCTAAATGCATAGTCAAAATATGACTCTTGTTCCATGGTTTTATTTTAAACTATTAATTCTCTACGAATATTAATACACTACACACTACAACCTAAATGTATAGTCAAAATATGACTCTTGTTCCATGGCTTTACTTTGAACTATTTCGGAGTGGATCGAAAGATGTTAAAAACGTTAAGGAACCGATATGGTGTAAATGATGATGGTGATAATGAATTCATTATATTGCACAACCTGTTTTCAGGGTAATAATTCACACTTGTGTTGAAACTTGCTCTTTACCATTGAGAATTCAGCCATGAAAGAGAAAGAGGGTTACATATCTCTGGTTTTAAATGTGGAATGGGAACGGCAGAGGTGGCTCCTTAAGTTTGCAGCAAGTTTGTGCTATTGATTTCAAATTAATTTATTTAACAAATCGAGGACAACATTAGTCCGCGACATGATCTTATTTGAAGGACTATGCCAGAAAATAGGGGACGAACGGACACAAACTAGTTGAATGTATGACAGAAATTGTTACTTCCTTGAAATAAATAAGAAGATAGTCTTTCATGGCTTATGTTGCGGTTTCATAACAAGGTCTATTTTTACAGTGCTGGGTTGTTAATTCTTCACCCAACTGTCAAGCTGGAGGACCATCCCTTATCGGCTGTCTACGACTGCTTATTCAGTATATTCGGAGCTACCTTACGAAATGGAAATAGGCTATAAGATTGGTAATTTATCCTTTGAAAAAGTGAAAAAATTCAAATACCTTGGAATGACACTCGAGAGGAAATTAAACGCAGAATAAATATGGGAAATGACTTCTATTATTCGGTTGAAAAGCTTTTGTCATCCAGTCTGCTGAAAAAAAACTGAAAATTGGAATTTATAAAACAGTTATATTACCAATTGTTCTGTATGGTTGTGAAACTTGGACTCTCACTTTGAGAGAGGAATAGAGGTTAAGGGTGTTTGAAAATAAGTTGCTTAGGAAAATATTTGTGGCTAAGAGGGATGAAGTTACAGGAGAATGAAGAATGTTACACAACGCAGAACTGCACGCATTGTATTCCTCACCCGAGACAATTAGGAACATAAAATCCAGACGTTTGAGATGGGCAGGGCATGCAGCACGTATGAATGAATCCAGAACTGCATATAGAGAGTTAGTTGGAAGACCTTATGGAAAAAACCTTTGGGGAGGCTGAGACATAGATGGGAGGATATTAAAATGGATTTGAGGGAGGTGGGATATGATGGCAGGGACTGGATTAATCTTGCTCAGGATAGGGACCGGTGGCGGGCTTATGTGAGGGCAGCAATGAACCTCCGGGTTCTGTAAAATCCATTTGTAAGTAATATATAATGGATAATGCTCAGATTTAAAGTTAAAGGAAAATGAACATGAATATAATTATTGTTCAACACATAAGAAAAATCACATCAGCTTAATAACGAACTGTATTATAGTTACGTTACATACAGTCTGCACAATACAATGTACATCAACAAAGATGTTCAGAATGGGTTCAAAGTCCAGAACATTTCACACTTATGCACACCTATTAAAATATTTTAACTCTTATTTTTGTAGCCAACATGATCCATGTTTACCTCTCTAAATAGCCAGCAACGTATCCATCTGCACTTGAACTTTCATGCTATGCCTATATTCCCAATTACGAATTTTCGACAGAGTTCGGTTCGAGTCTGGGCCGATGAAGCGCATGTATGAATAGCGAGCAGTGTGCAGCGTAACAGCGGCAATATCTATCTGTAACCTCTCGTATAGTTCAATACATATAATTTTTATTAATAACTATCTGCACACAATATTATATTTTTATTTCATAAGGAGTACTAACCTGTGTTACAGAAGTTGTTCTTGGGCTACAACGATGTATGGTTTCAGTCTTAATAGTTTAGTAGCCGTATGAGTTGGGGTTTTTGAAACGCATGCTTCCTATGAAACAGGACGTAGAGATTTTTGTAAGAACATTGTAATGATGCATTTATTTCATCGAGCGTTTCTTCCGCTAGAACCCTTCATTTTGCCTTTGGAATTGTAAGCGATCTCATTTCCCTTGATCTAAGAAAAATATGTTTGTTTCTCTACTTGGAACTGTAACGCAAGGGAATCTTTATCTAGATTGCCTGCAGACGTCTCGATATGAGTTGGTTCTTGCATAAAAGTTTTTTGTTCTGGTATGACTTTTCTGGCTGGTATTTCAACAGTAGGCCTGTAACAATCTATTTAATGAACACACACTGAAATTACATTTTAAAGAACTAACACTACAAGTAAACACACGTCTTGACTTCTGAGACTTATCACACTACACACTGCACGATGAATGCAACAGCTACGGAAGCAAACACGCATTACGTGAACTTGAGGTGGCGTGACATCAGCTGATAACGATTCGGCGCAGTCTCTCGGCCCAGACACGAAGCGAACGCTCCACAACAGTGGGTTACTACGGGTACTTTGACATGCACCACCCAATCTAAACATCAGTGTTTACAACAAACACAATTATTTACATTTACCAATTTTTACATTCATTAAAATAGATTTTATATTACGCAATAATTCAAGAGTGGAATAGCATATTTTTGACACAGCAAGAAATGTTGAATTCATTGGTATTTATAAATTATTTCATATGCTAATTAGCACACCAATGCTGCCAACATTAATTTTTCTTACTAATTTCAGGTTTATTTGATTAATAAATATAATTACACATCTAAACTCTTTATTATTTTTGGAAAACATACACTACAACAAATATCAGGTACTAACACAAAAATATGGCGTTACATTAAAATACTTTTATGTGACAGTAGTTACGAATACACATACAATCTTTATATACTCCATAACAGCTGTTCTCCAAAATATAGCCCGAGAACCGGTAGTAATCTTCAAGTTATAGCTTTGTGGACTGCAATATAAAATTATTTAGCAGAAATTTAATTTGAGTAACACATTGCAATTCTTTAATTCTAAAAGTATTTACGGTCCCGGTCCACATGTTGGTTGACATCTGGGATAAAATGAATACTGAAAAACTACAAGTAACTTTGACGAGAACTTTTCTCTGAAGGCGGAATATTTGTAACATTGTCATTTCAATAATTCCTCGTGATGGAGCAAAACTGAATAGTAAGACATTGGAAAGTTTCCACATAAGAATATGTTTTTTAAAGATCTGGATGTATAACACTGTCAGTTGCCTATGAGTAGACTTCGTGGAATTGCCACGAGAATCGCAAGGTTTACTGCACACGCGGTATAGACTGTATGAGAAGGGGGCGTGCAAAGGATGGAGTAGGCCTATGCCTCTAATGTAAAACCTGTATCCTGCATTCAAGAAATATAATGAATGATCATTGAAGTAGGAAATGTCTAAACATGTAAATAAGCAATTATTTTGTAGTGAGATATATTAACTCTTAATATTTAATATAAGATACTCACATCATCCTTGAATATGTGCATTGCAGTGAGGAGTTACGTGCATTTTGAGCGACTGCAAGGTAACCTCCTCCGATGGTCACTTAAACAGTTTTTATTTTGGGAAAATGTACATTCAACATCACATGATGTAATACGTACATATTTGAAGAACGGGAAGTCACTAAATTTTAGTACACCAACTTCAGACGTCTTGTCATGACCTGATGGTACATCATTTATAATACGAAGTTGTGAATAGGCAGAATTTTTAGCAATAATGTTTCTCAACTTACATTTCACTTTTTCTGAAATTAGTGAATTGTTATTTTGGATAACGGTTTGTGATACTTTATCCACTATATTAAGGGCTTCTGAGAGTTGTAGTTTAGATTCTAACAGCATGATGCTTTTGGACACGATTTTAAATCTAGAATCAATGAACAGAATATCTTTCAATTGTTCAGAAGGCAATGATTTTACAGCTGCAACAGCGGAACTGTCTGTGCTATCCAATGCATCAATTACCTCCATTATTTTTCCGTAATGTTCTGCATAAAAATTAACAGAATCCAACCACGTTCCCCAACGGGTCAAGACTGGCTGTGGGGGTAAGGGTATTTCAGGGGCAATTATTTGAAACAGGGACACTCTCATTGTAGTATGTTTGATTGAATTCTTGTCTGCACTGAATAAATGTTAAGCTTTGACTATTCCAACCACAGTAATGCAAAAACAAGTGCTTACATAGGTATACATTAGCTGTAGCTGCTCTATCTATTTGGACCGGTCACAACTCTTAACATGAACTGCTTATACTACGAGACGGGCGGCCGCTCACCTCCTCTATACTACCGTACATCGGCAACCTGATTGCTTGCTGCGTGTGGCAATTTAACGAAGTCTACCTATGAGCTTCCTAGCAATCTGCTACTGAATACTAAAGATATTATCTCAATGTAGCGTATATATTTCTGTAATACATAGGCCTCTTCAATATTACTGTGGAAATAATCCGACCGCGATATAAGAAACATAATTCTTTATACACTGCTACCACTAACGAAAATCTAACTCTATTACTACATGCTTGAAAATAGAGAGTGAATCAGCCAAATATTTTTGACATTGTCTGAAATTGAGGGAAAGGCCCTTTTACTTCATTCTTAAAGTTTGGAATAACTAATCACATATGTAAAAATTTAACTCTAAAAACTATTGCACGCTTAGTTACAATATTTTTCTTTTAAAGGTCGTGCCTGACAACTATTTAGAAAGTGATTTCCACCCCACCCTTTTCGCTGCACCCTATTTCAAGGTCGACAGAAGCTTATTCTTAGAACCAATATCCGTACGGCACTCTTACAGCGCGAATGCACTTACAAGCAAGCATTCTCATGGGCGCAGATAAAATACGTAGTTAGGTAATTCTTTTCCTTCCACGATGTTCTCATACAAATTTTGGCCACTCAACCGCAATTACGAGAGCGGTAAAAATAAATTTTCCTTGGGCCGTTTACAGAAAGAAAACAATTTCATTGAAAAAATTGTAACAGACACAACAACTGTTGAGCTATTTTTCAACATATTTCCACCTGAATTGAGACATTTGTCATATCGTGGGCTCAACAGAGAGATGCAGACTGCTGTCACACGCTGGTTCCGATCCCAGGCGGCAGATTTTTACGACCAGGGATACAAAAGTTGATCCAATGGTATGGCAAATGTTTCAGTTCCGTTGGGGAATATGTTGAAAAATAGCTCAACAATTGTTGTATCTGTTCCAATAAATTAATCTTTCGTGAAATTCTGTTTTCTTTCAGTAACACAAAAGAAGACTTTTTTACGGGCCTCCTAATAGCGCTCGAGTAGCCAAAATTTGTATAAGCACTTATTTTGACATTATTAACATGGTGAAAGAAAAATAATTAACTCTTTTTTATCTGTCCCAATGATAATGTATGCTTGTTAGTTTATAGAATGCATTGTGCCCATAAGAATAATTTATTTAATAATCCGATCATAGCGAATTTATGTCAACAACAGTAATTAATATGAAACCAAGTCGAATCACATAATTTATTGAAGGTACAGTAAATGTAAGTAAAAATTTAATTACAGCGATATTTCATTCTACTACCTTTCTTTTATTTGGGAATTTAATTTAAATCGTTAACATTTGACCTGCTGACACATCTGTTCACAAGTAAAAACGTTTTGGTTAGGAACTAGCCCTCCCATTCAGATAAAGGTTTTCCTTCGTGATGTAAATCTGCAATACGGAACTCCCGGATTTATTTTCTTTCCAACTCTAAAATAACTAGTGTCCTCGGCGGGATTTAAACACGCAACTTTTGCATGCAATAACAACCATCGACGAAAGCACAATACCACCGCAAGCTATAATAGTTTTTAATTAATTCTGGACAGGCTGGAGCTTCCTGTAACACACTGAATACCCGCAAATTCTGAAATCAAGCTACACAAATTACAATTCACTTAATTACTAACAATAAGATATAATTTTTCGTGATTGCCGACTGTACATAATTTACAAGACTTACAATAAATAATGTCTTTACGCTGCATACCTATATACATACATTCCATATCCTACTACCAACCTATCTCATACAAATTTACCTTCTTCATGGAGCTGCATTACTGATAAGGTCACACACATTTTTAAAAAGAGATAACAGTAAATTACACAAATTAATAATGTAACTTGTCTAGTAACAATTTTTCGCTATTTTAATATATGCACACGGCCAGAGTTAACAGCTCTCTCTAGGAGTATACTGTGAGGTCACAAAGTGGGTGTACGCCGCATGTATTCTTACTTCACTTTGTGAATGTTGGTATCTCTATGTATACGTTGGTACCATGCTATCATGGTAGCACACTTAGCATTGCAAGTCCACCGATACCTGAACACAACCTTCCTCAATCGGTGGATTGGAAGAGGATCTGCAGACGATCAAGCTCATTTTGCCTGGCCTCCACGAAGTCCCAACCTCACAATACCTGATAATGCTCTCTGGGGATTCCTCAATGACAAAGTGCGAAATCACCTCTATAACACAAGGGCACAATTACGAGCAGCTGTGGAAGATGTCTTCTACGAAGTGACCCTTGATTATCTCCGCAAAACATCTGCCAGGACATGGCGCAGAATTCACCTGTGCTATAAAAATGAAGGTCTTCATACCGATATCTTCGATCGTAAAATTATCAGGTATATGTCCATATCAATCACTCAACCATACTCATCGTAGTGTCGTAATGCATGAAGGGTATGCCCACTTTGTGATCTCTCTCTACAATTATTACTCGTATTATTAAGCTACCCATTGAAGGATTACGAGAACAGGATGGTAAAGCTCCTAATGTGATGAGAATTCGTTCCCGAACGAATAAGAATTACACAAGACTTTTACTTGAAGTTCTCTAGAAAATGGAAAATCATTTCCTACTAAATAAAAAAATAACACACATTCATCTGTTTACTTTGTCTTCCAACATGATAAAAATTACTTTTTCAACAAGAGAGAAAATTATAGAAATTCATTTGCTGAAAGTTAAAACAATAATGACAATGCATTCCGTAACAAGAGATAAAATTACACATATTCACCTATTTATTACCATCGTGATAACATTCATTCGTCAACAATCACTAATACGACACACTCGACTGTTTATACATCAAATTATGATGGTGGATGCTCGTTTCTTGATGATCAAGAAAATAACACATAATCTGCGTACTTGATATTACCACAGTCTAGTATATACAGTCACGAAGCTCAATACGTAGGGAATATGCATCCATAGATAATTGCTAACCACTAGGATCGCTAATATCGCCTCATCACAGACAATGCGAAATAGTACCGGCACAGTCTATTGTTCCTAGTACTCTCATCACCTCAACTTCGTGACTGTATATACTATAGGTATCTTACAAACAAAACTCAGCTCGAACTCCTCGCGTCGCGCATGCTATACTCCTCTTACCCCCCTGCAGTAGGTGTGAGAGCATGCTGGAAACGGGAGCATACGTCATCTGCGCGAGACAGTCACACCGCTGGTTTCTGCGCACTGAGTTTTCATTGTTGGATGCCTATAGACTGTGATATCACTATAGTTATGAAAGTTAATTTTCCGGCAAGAGATAAATCTACACACATTCACTGGTGTGGGCCTACTTCAGATCAACGTCATGATGAAAATTCATTACTCAACAAGAGATAAAATTATACAGATTCGGGTGTTCCATCCCGTTAACATGACAATGACATTCATTCTCCAATAATAACAGACAAAACTGCACACATTCATTTGTTTACTTTAGATTAACAAGACGATGAAAATTATTTTCCCATCGATAGAAAAAGTAATACATTCAAGTGTTTACTCAAGGTTACCATGGTCATGAATATTCTTGAATATTCATTTCTCGACAAGGAAAGAAATTACACTTACTTTTACATCAAATTCAACACAAGTCTTTGGTATAATTAAATTCAGATTGTAACTACCAACACTACGACGGAAGTGGCAAAAACGGACAGCTTATGCCACAAAAAGTCTTGCTTACACTCTACCGCGTATCTTGCTTTCTCTTGATAAACATACGTAATTATATGTATCACGCCATTACATACAAGAAGATGAAAACTCAATCGCCGACAGGCAGAAAGTAGCTTACCAATCGAATGCTGCTTAAGGTCTGAAGAAGGAACGAAACACTTCAATACAGGATACAGTGGAACCTCTTTTATACGTTATTCGTTTTTCGTACGTTTCCCACACAAACGCCATACGCACTTATACTTCTCCGGTTTCAAAGTTTATCCTATTTATACTATATCCTAGCTTAAAACAATATTTTCGATGACCTACGCTACAAAGCATAGGCTACATTTTTTCGTACAACACACTTCTGATTATTGGATATCTTTGTTTTAATCTGCAGCCGTGTTAGGCTTACTAGTCAACGTTGAGAAATGAATATAGAATGTCCCAAATTGATGTATACACATTTCGAAACACTATTTACCAGCAACGAGATGAGACAGAAATACCATTTTTGTGGTTTTGTATTAAGCCCGTACATGTTTAAAATGGCCCCTTTCCACCACAGTACACACCCAACAACGACGTACAACAGAGCAACATACCAACTGGATTTTTGCTAATGGAATATTATTACAGGCATGTTCAATTTGAACTCTCAGTTCCTCCAGTGTATGTCGTTTTGTGGCGTACACTGTGTCCTTTAGAGCTCCCCATAGGTCTGGAGGGGTTAAGTCCGGAGATCGAGGCGGGAACTCCGCAGCACTTCCTCTTCGTCCTATCCATCTCTGCGTCGTCGTCATTTAGTGCGTGGACAAGTTTCGGAATGTATGGCTTCTATTTTTTAGCTCGCAAAATTCGATGAACACTGAATGTGCCGATACCAATCTCACGAGAACATTGCCGCAGTGGAACTTCTCTTTCTTCCGCACCGCCCTTTCAACACATCTTGCACCGTTTCGTCGATTTCAAACTTGTCTCGGATTCTTGTGATAGTTAACCTTGTTGGTGGTGTGTTCCAAATTCAACCTCCAACGTCGTTGAATCTCAACATTCTCCACTTTCCAATAACATTTCAGTATCCATTTACGTTCATCGAACTATAATTTCACCGCCATGTTTGTTTCGAAACAGATGAACATGTTTCCATGCTTTCCACTGCCTTCTGAATAATAAACCGCAAAAATTATATTTCTATCTAATTTCTTTGCTGTGAAATAGTATTTCAAAATGTGTACATCAATTTGGGACACTCTGTACATTAACTTCAGTCACATTAGGACCTGCATAATGTGACTAGACCACTTCGGTTGAAAACTAGCCCCAAGAGCTGATCTAACTACCATTATATAAAATATATGTGTAGAAAGCCGTGTTTAGCTTCAATGCTGTTTGAAAACCTTGGTCGAGATACCAAATCTTGGCTATGCATGGTCTGAATTCTTATTTGCCGTTATGACACGTTCACTCATCTATGGGCTTGAGGTAAAAATCCATAACGGAACATAAAAATCCTTCACCGATAAAGAATATATTGAAAAGAATGATGTTAATGGTCTTTGGACTAATTCGTTATTTTGTACATGTTTTTCGGGAAACGTATAAAGAAAGCTCCACTGAAATTAAAACACTGTGACTTGCATCCATTTTATGTACAGTATATCACCTCTCTTAATACACTAGCGGTCTTCGCCTTCTATCTGAATAGAAATCATGGTAACCATCTGCCGTATCACTATGCTGATCACGCAACAACGGCATACGTGCCCAGAATCTTATGAGCATGGGTTGATGCCTCGTAGGGTCTAACCTCCAACCTGGAGGCAACCACCAGAAAGTCTGTCTCTGCTGTATTTCACTGGGTGAGAAAGGAAGTGACGGCATGGCGTAATCCCACGGTTGCGGGAATCTAACAAGATTTTGTCTGACTCCCTCTGTCTCGATCCTATCTTCGTCGCTCAAACTGTTTCTCTCCGTTGGGAACCTCACAAAGCCGCGCTGTGTCGTCGATTCCAAACCCACTTTCGTCTCCATGGCAACCTGAATTTCATCTGACTCAGTTGGTGTGTTAGGTTTCTTCATAACTGTTTCTGTAGTTATTTGTTCAATTTCTGTTGATGTGGTAGATTCTGTTGTTGTTGTTTGTCTTTTGTGTTCTGTGTTTGATGCGTTCCGTCGACTCGTGTTTCCAGTTCTTCCGTCTTCTGAACTGATGTCACTTACTTCTTCCAGGAGATCCATTGCCGATCCTTGAGTTTTTACCTTTTCTGGGAAGCTTTCAACATCACCTTCCGGCAACAAGATAGTAGTTGGTGCCGTTGACAACAGTTCCTCATCTTCCACAAATGCTGGTTTTGCTTTCGGTGTAGTACCGTTTTCCCTGTCGTTTACGATCTCGTATTTCGTTGTGTTAGATTTATCACTTTGTTGCGTATCAATTTGTTCGTCCAAGTCGCTGGCATTCTCTACTTCTTCAAGAGAACTTCCATTTTTGCCAACATTCCAAACTGCAACAATGGTCTGAGGTTTATCAACTTCACTTTTCTCATTATTGTTTTTAATCCCGTCTTTGAATACATCTGCCATAACGACTGCTACTTCTACAGACTCTTTGGTTTCTTCTTCCGGTTCCGGCGGGATTTCTAATGGGATTGACACGTGCAGAGGTCCTGATTGCGAATCCGACGTCGTGAGATCCTCATAACCTCTTCTAACTACAGGAGATGCGTACATAGCGTTCAGTCGTTGGAGTAGAAACTCTAGTTGGGCGGCGTGGTTCAGTTGTACCAACTTGACGCATCGACCCATAGAGTCCGCGCGGTAACCTTCGGCGCAGTCAGGCAGAGGGGAACCCCCTGAGAACGCAGGTGCGATGAACACTGACTTTGGGGTTATTCTTCGCCTCTTGCCTTCCTCATTCCTTGGTTTGGGTGCTGTATCAGGGTCCACTAGCAATAAGGCACGCCAACTTAGTTCGTCTCGGGAATTTCCGACTCTGTTGTTGGTAGGCCTGCAGACACAACTCTGGTAGCAGAGCAGTGTCAGAATAGCTGCGATGATTAGAGGTCTCTGCATGGCTCGTTGCTCGTCTGATTCAGTCCAGATCGTTTACTTCATCTCAGCATTGTTGCGATGTTGATAAATACATTTGTCCTGAAAGAAATAATGAAACATCTCTGTTACAACATACACCAGAAGCAAATCATGCACAAGTAATTTTAAGCTACCGTATCTATGGCAAGAGTCGAGATTTTTATGCTATTACATCAACAGTATAGTGACAAAATTAGTCAAATTTCAATTTCGATTTTCAACTCGCCATTACTTCCAGGTTTTTAGGTTCACTTAACTCCCACAAAACGTGAAAATAGCAGGGGAAACTGGCGTTACTCTAGAACATAAAATATGTTGAATACCGGCATCTGATTTGAATAGCTTAAGAGAGTCTGGATTCGATCCCACGATAGATCTGTAATACGGTGAAACTTCATTAACAGATACGCCCCAATAGTGGTCATGTTTTATAAAAATAATTTCAAGTACTTACTTATGCTTAATGTATAAAAAAAGACGAAGAACCTATGGTTTACAACTTCTCCAATAGCTGATATATTAAAAGCACGCAATGCTCTTTATTTTACAATTCTCATTACTCATTAACTATTATTCGTTACTGTCATAATTTTGGAACTTTTGATAAATAAATGCACCCAGAAACATGAATACAAATAGTGTAGAAAGTAAGCAACAATCTACAATTTCAATATAAAGAAGTCCCTTTTTACGAATATCATAGGTCTATCATGTGCTAAAATGTGCCAGTACTTTCTCTAAAATTAATAAAAGAATAAATGTTTATTCATAATTATATGTGAAATGCATTTCAGAATTGTAGGAAAAAAAATATTGGTACTACTTAAAGCACTGAGCATTAAAATGTTTTCCCAACTTTAATTTTATAAAGTTTCACCTGCTATAACTTATCGATTATGTTAATATATAGACTAAGGTTATTCAAACGTAAGTTCACATCTTGAAATGGTAATAAGTTTGTCAAATATTTAGATTCCACTAAATAATAACACCAATTTGTTCATAAAGAACTGGAAGTTCATTAAAACACGACAAAATTAAATACAGTATGACCTCCACTGTATTGTTCGATAAGAAATAGTTTTCTTCTACGCTATAAACGGTATTAGTAAGCACATTCCTAAGGATATGTTCAATGACATCCGATACTGACTGTTTCAATTCCTCACGTGCAGTAGGTCTACTAAGAAATGCCTCGTCTTTTAGACAACCCCATAACCAGTAGTCATCTGGATTTATGTCTGGTGACCTAGAAGGCCAACTGTTCGGAAAATGCCTACTAATTACACAATCACCAAATGTGTTGCGCAATAGTGTTTTTAAATTATTGTGTACGTGAGATGGAGCGCTGCCTTGCATGAATATGATTCTGTAACGCTGGTATTGCAAAGTCTTGCAACATTTAACAATATCGCTGCCTGGTTACAGTCACTGTTTTTGTTTGTCCATTTTCAATTTCTTCATAGAAATATGATCCTATTATGAAATGTGACATAAAACCACACCAGACAGTATCCTTGATATCATGTAAAGGTAAAACCATTGTAAAAATTATTAAAATTATTCTCCTACTGCCGTCTGTAATCTGAACAATACGTATTGTTTATACAAGCGTGACACAGTTACCATAGCAACGAATCATGCATCGATAAAAAGCCCCAAACATTCTAAACTGTAATGGTACCTATATGAAATCAAACTGTTGATATGTACAGAAGATACAGTTGTTTCAAAATGTGAACTTACTTTTGAATAACCTTATATTATACAGCATGTAAGATTTATTTTTATTAATTTCTTCTGATTCTCAATAACGGATACTTCACAACAGCAGATATCTTAATTGCCGGAAGGTACTGCTATTGGAAAGTTCTACATGCATTTATAGTGGACAAGACTCATTTCAAGAAATTCTCGAATTCATTTCGTCAAGTACCGTCTCGCTACTGACGCTAGAGGACTACGCAGTTGATACAGTATCGTTCAGTAACGAAAGAAAAGATGCGGGAAATTATAGGCAAACAACACGTAAGGCGAAGATAGACTTGGGCCTATTCCATGAAGAACAATAAGTGAAATTACTCGAGATGATCATCGATCAGCAACACATACTCGCAAACAACTCTCCTGAGAGCTAAATACATTCTAAGAAAAATTCTGATGTGAAAGTCTATATTATTTCTACAGAGCGTGTTTCTATAAATAAGCACTTAAACTCAAAATATATAGATTACTATCTTTACTAGTGACAAATTTATAGATAAATAGATAAAAGACCAGTACTCAAAATATATAGATTACTATCTTTACTAGTGACAAATTGATAAATAAATAAAAGACCAGTACTCAAAATATATAGATTACTATCTTTACTAGTGACAAATTGGTAAATAAATAAAAGACCAGTACTCAAAATATATAGATTACTATGTTTACTAGTGACAAATTGGTAAATAAATAAAAGACCAGTACTCAAAATATATAGATACTATCTTTACTAGTGACAAAATTGTTAATAAATAAATGACCAGTACTCAAAATATATAGATTACTATCTTTACTAGTGACAAATTGGTAAATAAATAAAAGACCAGTACTCAAAATATATAGATTACTATCTTTACTAGTGACAAATTGGTAAATAAATAAAAGACCAGTACTCAAAATATATAGATTACTATCTTTACTAGTGACAAATTGGTAAATAAATAAAAGACCAGTACCGTACTCAAAATATATAGATTACTATCTTTACTAGTGACAAATTGATAAATAAATAAAAGACCAGTACTCAAAATATATAGATTACTATCTTTCCTAGTGACAAATTTATAGATAAATAGATAAAAGACCAGTACTCAAAATATATAGATTACTATCTTTACTAGTGACAAATTGGTAAATAAATAAAAGACCAGTACTCAAAATATATAGATTACTATCTTTACTAGTGACAAATTGGTAAATAAATAAAATACCAGTACTCAAAATATATAGATTACTATCTTTACTAGTGACAAATTGATAAATAAATAAATAAAAGATCAGTCATTTTCGTTGCACAAATCTATATTGGTAAATTTGTCACGATTAGTGATAAGCACTAATAATAATTACTAAGATTCGGATAATGTAGCTGTATAGCTCTATAGGATAAGGCCTTGAATTGCTTCAGACTAAGTAAATACTATCTCCTTTCACTAGCTAAAACTCTATCTGCTGGGAAGAGCACTCCCCACTCCCTGATCTAGCTAAAACATCAGTGAATGGACGGTACAGCGTCACTACTGTCGACTGGGGGACACGCGAAAACTAGTTAATGTCTGTAAACAAAACGCACCGACGGACCAAGGATTTTTATCTTGATATAGCTACTTTATCCGAACTTCAATAATTACTAACAGTGTCATTTCTTTTACCACCTAATTGTTGCATAAAATTTGTCATTTGTAAAATTGTTAGAATCGCGAGCACGTTTTCTACAAATCTATTGCCTTTCGTAAACTTTGTACAGTAATATGATTTTGGAGGCCACGCAACGCACATAACAGTAACAATATTCAAATTATCGGCAAATAAACTGTATTAACCTACACAGCGCCCTCACAACGAGGACTACAGCTCGTGTCTTGGCTAACTTGTACACAATCCCATAGTAACAACATGCGAAGACCTCTTAATCGTCCATCACAGAATTTTGTTCACACAGTTCATCTTGTATCCTGCCTAAAAAGTTTCACTTCAATAACAATGATAGAAGATGTATTAATATGTGTTGCTGCCAGGAAGTCAAAAGGAGAATAGCGATGGCAAAAAAAGCTTTTAATGGAAAAAGGAGCAGCTTCTGCGGACTTTTGGAGAAAGAACTAAGGAAGACACTAGTGAAGTGCTTTGTGTGGAGTGTGGCATTCTATGGGGCATAAACATGGGCATTACGTTGATGAAGAGAAGCGTAGAGAAACATCTGAAATGTGGATATGAAGAATGGAGCGTATGAAATGTACAGATAGAATAAGAATTGAAGCTGTGTTGGAAAAGAGTGGGTGAAGAAAGAATAATGCTGAAACTGATCAGGAAGAAAAAAAGGAATTTGTTGAGTCTGGGGAGAAACTGTCTGCTGAAGGATGCACCGGAAGGAATGGTACACGGGAGAAAAGTTCGAAGCAGAAGAAGATATCAGATGATAGACGACATTAAGATATATGGATCATATGCGGAGCCAACGAGGAAGACAGAAAATATGAAATATTGGAGAATGCTGGATTTTCAGTGAAAAACCTGCCCTTGGACAGAATACTATGAATGAATGAATATTAATCAAAATTTCACCAACCAATTCATGTCTTCATTTCTTTAGAATTTGCATTATAATCAGTAAAAATAGGAATTTACCCACAGAGGTTACAAAGTTAGTATGCATAGAATGTTAGCTGTACGAGAAACATATCTCCATTCAACTGCTGCGGTAGAAAACACATTTCAGTTGTAACCTGGCCATACCTCAGGCTTCATTCACGTCACTCATGACTAAGTACAGTCTAAGCACAATTAACCTAATATCCTCATGTCGTATAAATTCCTACTTTTAATAATCAGTTATTTTATTTTTAAAATGAAATGCCGGAGAGAAAAAAAAATTACTCTGAGCTGAAAATGTGTTGACATCTGTGTGCGGAGTTCTTTAATTTCCAGCGACGCATTGCCGTAACGTCAGTCCCATTTGTTTTCTTTGAGGTTGGGCACTGGACGCTGACAAATCAGCCGACGGACACGGACGGAACTGGTCGGTGGGGACGTACAGAGGGGTTCACTGACGTGCAATTGTTTGGGAGTCCTGCTCTTGATTGCGGCTCACAAACAGAGCACCACGGTCACAGATGGAAAACCCCACAACTTGGCGCGCATACACGTCGCAGCAACCCACTGCCATTGAGGACGCTCGAAATAACAGCGTGACGTCATGCCTCTGTTCGTCCCCCAAACCGTGGAGCAGGTTGTGGTTGGGAGGAACAAGAGGCAACAACTGAGACAGCCGACAATCGCAACGATGATGATGATGATGATTACGCTGATCACAGCGAGACTAATTATCTACATTATCACTACTGCTCGGATTTCTATGACGTTATATTTTTATTTTTTTTAGTTGGTTATTTAACGTCGCTGTATCAACTACTAGGTTATTTAGCGTCGATTATATTTTTATCCAGGCGCCTATTTCACCTATGAACTTTGCAACTTCGCAAAATTTCACTTTTCAACTTTTTAAAAGTGAAAAGTCTTTCTGTTCCTCCATTAATTAGAAACTGCTTTACACTTTTTATTCCATTCTGAAAAGTCTTTGATGTCAGTAGCCTTTGCAACTCCATGTTATTGAGTTCCATTTCGTAGCCAGTAAATACAGGGTGTCCTTAAACTATTATCGGGTTTTCAAAGTTGTTTAATTCCTCTGACTTGTAATATAATATAAGAACGAACTTTACATGGAAATAAAGAGCAACTCAACGAGTTTTTATACATTATTTTTTTTACTTGGTTATTTAACGACGCTGTGTCAACTACTAAAGTCCATTTCGGGTAACTGGATAGGGAAACAAAACAACTTCCACCCTCTCCTTGTAGTCTCTTCGTGTCTCCAGCGTGAGTAAAGTTCCTCTTACCACCTTCTACCCCCTTGCTTCGCCATAATTCACTTACTTTTAAAAAGTACAGATTTTGAACTGCAATCATAATATGAATATATATAATAGAGATAAAAGTGATTAGATGTCCTTTTCTCAATTAAAAATAATCCGTGGCGCTACAGCCCACGAAGGGCCAAGACCGACCAGCCGGCTGCTGGCCTCACGGCACATGCCGAAGCAGAGGTGGACGATCATCCAACCAGAATGGAGGTATCGTGTGGTTAGCACGATGAGCCTCCCAGCCGTTATAGCTGGTTTGCGTAACCGGATTTCGCTACCTATCGTAGCTTCCCAAGTGCATCACGATGCTGGGTGGGCACCGGTCCCATACACTGGCCTAAATGTCATGAGAAAATTTCTTCCCCATGAGGACTCGAACCAGCGCGCATTCCGCAACTCGAGTCCTAGGCAGGATGCCTTAGGCCACGACGCCACGGCGCGGGATCCTTTTCCCAATTACATGAGTGAAATAAATACATAAGCCTTAATTTTAATTAATGATGTTTTCTTTATTTAAACTTTGGGGGGTGTAAGAAAAAGGAATGCGGTAGTTCCCCTAGAGTTGTGGTAACTATCCTTGAAGAAAACATTGTGTTTCTGCAGTCGAACGTGCTCGCGAAGTAATTTATCCCAACTGTTTGCGTAAGTTATATACTAGTAATAAAAATAAATTGTATACCGGTATATAGCCTAGTTCAGTGTGTGTATGTGTAAATAGTGTATCGTATATAGTACATACAGATCTACGAGTAATATAAATACATTACGGAATTGTAGTGTTAACAGTGCAGTTTAAACAGTATAGTAGGCCTAGTGAATGAGATGTGTAGTAGCAGAAAACTCGATCATAAAACGTAAGCCCGGTAATGCGTTAAGAAATGGGGAGAAGAGGTGCATTTTAAATTCATATCCTACTATGATTCTTGAAGAACTGGCTGAAATGACGGGAAAACAGACTCCTTTAATATTAGTGATTGAAAAGGTACGTAGGCCTAGTTATTATATATAAATATTCCTACTGTATTATTTTCTGACGTAATTTTTTCAAATGCTGGTTTTTCATATGTAGGCTAGATTCTTATTTTGGTTGGATTAATTCAACTTTCGTACATGGAACATATGAAGTACTTCTCACATCCTTCTTTTGATATTTCAGTGTGATTGTTCTTACAGTATAACATACACACTACAGAGTAATGAATTCATATGGACAGTGTTTTAGTGTCCTCCCCTCTGCCGGTAGCAAAGGGAAGGAGTCCCTATCAGGTTATCTGGAATAGACTTTTGGTTATTTAGCGTCGATGGGAGTGGTGACAGCGAGATGGTATTTAGCAAGATGAAGCCGAGAATTCGCCACAGATTACCCGACATTCACTTTACGGTTGGAGAAAACCTCGAAAAATCCCAACCAGGTAATCAGCCCAAGCGCGAATCGAATCCGCGCCCGAGCGCAACTCCGGATCGGCAGGCAAGCGCCTTAGCGACTGAGCTACGCCAGTAGCTCATACAGTACCTTATAAGAGTTCAATGTGAACACCATTTGTCACACGACAGATATCCAGCTTTCACAAAATTGAGACAAATTGAAGTTATAGAAATGTATCCTGTTTTTATATACTCTTTTCTTGGGTTCTTCATCACTTGAATCACTTAATAGTAAATTTTATCTTAATATTATATTTCTTCTCAAAACAAAAATATACTAATGACAAAGAAACTAGGTTTTTTGCAAAACTCTCATTCACTTTTCAGCACATGACTTTGCACTTTGCAAAATTGTTTTAATCGTGGAACAGAAATATTAATATATTTGAAACGTTTCTTCTACTTTTCCTTTTCACTTAGTGAACCAGCTTTGAAAAGTGACAGTGGAACACAAACTGCAATGAAAAGTGCAAACACCAAAGTGAAAAGTTGAAAAGGTTAATGGTAGAATAGGCCCCAGGTCTCTATTTACAAATTTAAGTTAAATTAAAGACATTGCTAGCTTTTCTGAACACGATGACAACGGTTTTGTCATATAATGCATATTTTACCATATTTCAGCAAGGTTATATTTGACTAAGCATATTTTTAATCATTTACAATATTGTTTCAATAATTCTCCAAGTGTTAGTCACATGTTTTGTACCAATAATGACAAGGGATTTTGTTTGCGTTTGGTTATTTATTTTGGATTCCCTTTCCTTAAAAATAGTTTGTGGTTAAATGTAGTTTGAAGGCAACGGGATTCTTCAGCAGTAACTTGTGGTTGGTTTTGCCTTCACCCTGCCCAGACATGTGTCAATTAAGTGTTTCCAACCCCGCTGCTGCCATGTACTGATTCACAAACATTCAGTGACCCTGTTAACATAGGGTTGTAGATGTAAAAGCATAGTCTCGCAGATAACGGGCACTGGACATTTTCACTCCTCTCTTTCCTTTTTTCTCAGAATCCTTTCGTCTTCTCCTAGATCAGGGATGTCAGTCAGAAAGGTGGTATATATTTTCAATCCGGTATGCTTCTTATTTTGATTTAGGAATTTTGTTGAGATATCTGTTTATTGGGAGAAAACTTGTAATTTTTCTGTCTAGGTGCATTTTGTTCTTTTCGGTATGAAGCGGTACATCCACGATAGTTAAGTGCATATTTGCTCATTTACTTTAAGATGTATTACAATTTTACTTCTAATTGGATTCTTTTTTTACTTGGTTATTTAACGACGCTGTATCAATTACGAAGTTAATTAGCGTCGATGGGATTGGTGATAGCGAGATGTTTGGCGAGATGAGGCCCAGGATTCGCCATAGATTACCTGACATTTGCCTTACGGTTGGAGAAAACCTCGAAAAAATCCAATCAGGTAATCAGCCCAATCGAACCTGCGCTCGATAATTGGATTCTTTCCTTTGAAATCCATTCATTTCGATTTAGAAGTAGAAATGTTTAAACCACAGCTATATGATATTGTTTCTAATTTGTATATTGATCGTTGCAATATATTCTTTGAGTCTGCCATTATAATCTTGTCAACTGCAAGTAAAATGGTCTAAATTTCTTTGTTTCTTGAAACACAGTATTGATATCTTTTATATAGCGTTCTTTCCATTTCAATATATGATATAGGGTAAAGATTGGTAATATTGTGATAGGAGTAATAATATGATAATTATTTTTGAGAATTTATTATAATTTTACTGAGCGAGAGGAAAATCGTTTTTTTGCGTCAACGTATTAAGGGAATGTTCATGGACAAGTTTCTGCACAAAACCGGTCCTTCTCTCGCTCAGTAAAATTGTAATATATTCTCAAAAAGAACTATCACAATATTACTCGTATCTACTTTTTTTTAGTAGGTTATTTTACGACGCTTTGTCAACGTCTTAGGTTATTTAGCGTCTGAATGATATGAAGGTGATAATGCCGGTGAAATGAGTCCGGGGTCCAATACCAAAAGTTACCCAGCATTTGCTCATATTGGGTTGAGGGAAAACCCCGGAAAAAACCTCAACCAGGTAACTTGCCCCGACCGGGAATCGAACCCGGGCCACCTGGTTTCGCGGCCAGACGCGCTGACCGTTACTCCACAGATGTGGACTTATTTGTATCACAATATTAACAACCTTTACCCTAATGTTGATAAACACACAGCCATACATATATACAGAGTGTTTCATAATTATAGGTACAACTGCAGAGATGAGTAGAGGGCAATGTAACAAGGCAGAAGTCTAATAAACATACGTAAATCCAGAAACCAACCGTATTCGAAATCTATGGCACAGCTCTTGCATTTTGTCAAGACACTCGCGATGTGCATTACGGGAATAACGTTTCTGTGGAGGGGATTGGAATAGAAGGGAAGGTCGGGCGTGTGTCTACCGAGTTCAAGGCAAATTCATCTATAATTCGTAAGTAGACTAATCCGATCTCGTGCGCAGCTCTGTAGGAAGAGTGGGGGAGTGTCTGAACATAATGCATGCGCTGTATTTTATTATGCCTCATAAATAGAGGTAAGCTACTCAGGGGTAACATAATATTCGATATGCACTGGAGGAAGATCTCGTTATAACATGTGCTCAATATGACCACCATTCATGATAAGGCAGATATCAGCAGGTTTCTTCATCGACGTTCGAATATCCCTGGTGTGTCTGTAATGCATTGACAACCATTGCCAATGCGTTCCAGGAGTTCGTTATTAATATTATAAATAGTACTGGAATAATACTGAAAACATAAAATATTCCCAAAAAAAATCCAGATTGAAGTCGGGGGACCTGGTAGGCTGTGTTGATAAGCCTAGGCCGATACACCAGCTGTGAAAGCTTGTGCGTAAGAATTCTAGAACGTTCTCAAATGAAAGTGAACCGGTCCTCCGTCACACATGTACCACAGCTTCTGTCTTTCCCAAACAGGCAAATTTTCCAAAAGTTCTCGTAGCTCATATTGTAAAAAAAATAATAATGCAGGTACGCACAACCATTGAATCTAAAAAGTAAGAAATGAGGTTGCGAATGTACGAGGTTTACTGAATTGGTGACCACTCTGACATATTTCGGAAACGGGTGGTTATCGGACCTATGTGTTATTTTAGTACCTTCCTTCATTGCCCTGTAGTCACCACTGCAATTTATACCTGTAATTATATTATGGAACATTATATATATATATATATATATATATATATGTGTGTGTGTGTGTGTGTGTGTGTGTGTGTGTGTGTGTGTGTGTGTGTGTGTGTGTGTGTGTTTTAAATAAAATTGGGGAAAGAGAGCCAATGTTAATATTTATAAAATTTGTTATCGTCGCCATCACCATAATCATCATCATATTCATCACCGTCGTTTCGTTACGAGCAATGTTACTTCGATTGTCCCCATATTGTTCATTGTGGCCTACTTAGTGTTCAAGACAATGGTAATTGTATTCGTGTCTGTTGTGTAATGTTTGTCTTTATTTTTCCCCCGTTAGCACAGTGTTTAAAAAAAAATAAGCGACTCTTGTGAACACGTTTCTACAGAAAGTCAAGTCATGATGAGGGTGCCGGCATGTGGTCATTGCATCTCTCTAAGGGTGCTGTTTGCGCGCGCATCAAACGGGTTTGAAGTCGGTCAATCGAATGCTTGTGAGATCGCGTGGAATCGAATCATTACGTATGGAGAAGTCACGGCCAAGGACCCCGCGGCGAGACGACAGGAGCGAATTAATTAACAGGAACTACACAACATACTGTCCCGCGCCGTGGCGTCGTGGTCTAAGACATCCTGCCTAGGACTCGCGTTACGGAATACGCGCTGGTTCGAGTTCTCATGGCGGAAGAAATCTTCTCACGAAATTTCGCCCAGTGTATGGGACCGGTGCCCACCCAGCATCGTGATGCACTTGGGGAGCTACGATAGGTAACGAAAATAATAATTCTTCTTCTTCTTCTTCTTCTTCTTCTTCTTCGATTTTTGGTAAATATTCCTGGAGGTCCAGCAAGTCGGCCAAAGGCGACCCCGCTCTTAATGCGTCCGCCCCCATTACCCTTTTGTAGAACTCCCTCACATAGACGTATTTGTGTTGCTTGAGTTTACGAAGTTTATAATCATCAAAATCGGTGACTTTAATCAACTTTTCTGATGGGGACTGTAGATTTTCTTCCTTTAGTTCAGTCTCTCTTTTTCTGTGTTTGAACAAGACGTCTTCTGTGATGATGTTATACTTTTTTTGGTTGTATATACTGTAAGCCTAATATCCAGTTAGCCCCACGCTTCCAAAGCCAATTACTTTGGCGACATTTGCCAGTAGGCTTTGCGAATTCCGAAATATTTTTCTTACTAAACGAACAATGTCCATAACACAGCAATGGCACTGCTATTGTTGTCTTAACATTGTCTATATTTTCGCCACGCACAATAGTTTTAGCGATCTTAGCTGTTGTTACGCAAGTATCGTTCATATAGACGCTTCCTCTTTCTTTATAATATTCGTATTAGGATCTATGAGTCCACACCTGTGGAGTAACGGTCAGCGCGTCTGGCTGCGAAACCAGGTGGCCCGGGTTCGAATCCCGGTCGGGGCAAGTTACCTGGTTGAGGTTTTTTCCGGGGTTTTCCCTCAACCCAATACGAGCGAATGCTGAGTAACTTTCGGTGCTGGACCCCGGACTCATTTCACCGGGGTTATCACCTTCATATCATTCAGACGCTAAATAACCTAGATGTTGATACAGCGTCGTAAAATAACCCAATAAAATAAAATAAAAAATAGGATCTATGTTTTGCTTGTGTAGTAGGCATAACAAAAATTGAATGTTATGGATCCATTAACACACGTAACGGCTTATATTCCAAGAGTAGGCCTACATATTAATGAGCAGTTTGTTACTTCGCGAACCTGAGTTGTTAAGTTAAATGGATCTGTTTTGAGTACAGTACTTGAGAACCAATTTCAAGTTTATCATGAAGTTGAGACATTTGTAACTTATTTCTAATGCCCTTATTAACGTCCAAGAACAATGGAATTAGTATATGTGTGCACGGGCCATACAATATGGCTCATATCCTTCATTACTAGGTGACCATTTTGTATTTGGAAGGTAAACAGCGGCGCAGCGATCTCATGATTTACTATATGGGTAAGAGAAAGACTTGGCCCGGTTGCAGAAACATCGATCAGATATGATCAAAGATTAAAGAGGATTTCATTGGCCTTCAGTTCTATTTTAGTTGCAGAAGAGAAAGTGGACCCTGTAGTGTGCGTTACTGTCCACGCAACGCCACAGGCAAACTGTTCCTGTAGCGAGCCCCTCCTTTTCAAGTACTATGTGACCATTTTGTACGTGGAACGTAAACAGCGAGCCTGCTCACAATCACAACAATAACGCACACTACAGGGTCACTCTAAAACACGTTCCTTACTCCTAAACAAGTACAGTATACTTCAATTCCGCAATGTTTATTACATAGTGTTCTGCCAAATGACAGGTGTTTCACTGCAAACCCAGCATTCTCCAATCTTTCCTATTTTATGCCTTCCTCTTTGTCTACGCATACGAACCATATACCTTAATGTCGTCTAATCATCTGATATCTTCGTCTGCCTCCAACTCTTCTCCCGTTCACCATTCTTCCAGTGCATCCTTCAGAAGGCAGTTTTTTCTCAACCAGTGACCCAACCAATTCGTTTTCTCTCTTCCTGATAAATTTCAACATTATTCTTTCTTCACCCACACTTTCCAACAGAACTTCTGTCCATTTCACACGTTCCATCGTTCTCCATATTCACATTTGAAATGCTTCTAGTCGCTTCTATTCACTTCGTCGTAATGTTCATGTTTCTGCCCCATACAATGCTTCACTCTACACAATGCACTTCACCAGTCTCTTCCTTAGCTCTTTTTCCAGAAGTCCGCAGAAGATGCTCCTTTTTCTATTAAATCTCCCTTTGCCATTGCTATCCTCCTCTTGACTTCCTGGCAGCAGCTCATATTACTGCTTATAGTACACCCGAAGTATATGAAGCTGTTCGCTTTCTCTTCTGCCTCATTTAGTATTCGCATGTTAACCTTCTTTATTTTTCTTCCGACAACCATGCTCTTAGTCTTGTTTGATTACGCATGCTCCCTTCTTCTCCTTCTCAAATATCTCTTCTACCTTTTCATAGCTTTCGTCCACTTCCTCGTTTGCTACTTAACAGGACCGGGTATTTATGGAGATCGATAAAATCACGACATAATAGATATACAATAGATTTTTACTAATATTTACGAATTAAGTGATTCTGATTAATAGTCTATGTGGATAAAACAATCGCGATAAATAGCGAAATAGAGTTCTAACAGTGAAATATGAACACATTCGCGAATTATTACTATTGCGTCGTTTTATAGCGAATTTCATATTCCGAGTTGCTTTTTCGGATTTATTTTTTTACTTGAATGTGTTATATATCCAAGTAGGCTACACTGCATGGTATTCCAGGCATTCTGATTATATTAGTGAACTCAAAAGGCGAAGAATTCAACATTTCACTAATAATTTGAAAGTGTTAATTTGAGGGCTGCAAGTTTATTTGTTTGTTTTTTCTTTTTTTTTCATTTTTAATGAATGTGTGTTAAATACAGAATTAATCCAACAAAATAATATTGTGTATTGGCCATACAGCACCTTTACCAGAATCCAACGAACCTTTAATGTTAATTATTTGGAAAGTAATATTCATACTGAGTTAATACTCCAATTCGAAAATAATTGAAGGGCCTGGGGCAAAAGGGAGGTAACATAAAATTCACAAAATTACATTTCTTGTGTCTATATATAGAGAAAAATTAGTGGCATATTTAGTACAAGAACGAGGTAGATCCGCTGGAAATTGAGTGTTTTACAAGAATTTGAAACTTATCTCACGTGTTTTTGCGCAAGAGGAACGTACTTAATTGTCTCTCCTGAGAAATGTGGTAAAATGGAGTTCCCCCCCCCCTCTTGCACAAAACTCAATTGTATTTTCAAAAATTTCCATTAATCTCCGCCAAGAGTACAAATCAATCTCCAACAATCTCCACCCACACCAATATTATAAAACACAAATGATAAAATTAATCTCCACAAATACCTGCCCCTGCAGTAATTCACTACGTGGCATATAAATTTGCACTAGCACTAAGTCCATTTTCTTCCCTTGTAGTCTTACCATTATCACCCGGTCATCTACATAACGTACTGATATCACTTTATCTTTCACACGTGGTCCCAGTAATACACCAACACCATGACTTCCTTTGCACTCACCATTTGAACAAAACAACCTAAATTTATCACTCACCAACTCACCACTATTTCCCCACATCATTTCTTATAATGATAAACAGCATTAAAAGAGTGAGTATAATATAATTTTTGTGATTTTCCTTTGCTAATAATATTGCTGTTTAAAAATGTAAATATAAAAATACAGTTTTTTAAAAGAACCTTATCTACAAAATTAAAAGCGAGCACAATGTTTTTTCATCACTGTACAGTAAATATCAGTAAATATGGACTTACAGAAATCGTTATTTCTGGGAGGGGATGGGTCGTCGCATTATGTTCTGTAAAGAAAAGAAAAGACAATCTGTATTACAATTCAAGTCATTAAACCATTTGTTTAAAGGCAGGCAAGTAACACTAAATAAATTTGATGCGTTCGTTGAGGTGTTAGGTGTCATGGTCGTATATATTAATCTCCTGTAGCAGTTCTGCGAAAAAAAAATAATTGGCAATCTGTAATACAATATTGAAGTCTTAAAGCCAGGTTAAGTAACACTACTGCGCTTTTCAAATGACAAGCGGTTTGTCCTTGAGAGCCTGACGACCAATGTCCAATCAGAACGAGCGAAAGAAAACGAGTAGACACACTCTTTGCACGGAGCCGTTAGGCTCCACTAATAGTGTCCATTGGCTGTTGTGTAATTCGCTTCGCATTTGAAACGTACTTTAATTAGGTGGGATTTTTTTTTCATTGTTAGGAGGTCTAGTTCGGGTATATATTATATTGTTTCTCCTTGTGGTTCCGTAAAGAAATAGAATTAATCTGTGATATCATTCAAGTTATTAAATTATTTGTTTAAAGCCAGATAAATAACACTAAACAGGAGGGATATCTTCGTTTAAGTGTTTAGGTGTCTTGTCAGGGTATATTAATCTCCTCTGTAAAGAAATGAAGTGGCAATCTGTAATACAATTCAAGTCATAAAATCATATTGTTTAAAACCTGTCTGCAAAGAAAAGAAATGACAATATGTAACACAATTCAGGCTATTAAATCATTTGTAACACTAATTAGGTGGGATGTCTTTGTTGAGGTTGGGGTGTCATATCCGGGTATACTATCTCCTTTTCGCTTCTGTAAAGAAATAAAGTGGCAATCTGCAACATAATTCACTTGTTTAAATCCACGTAAGTGACATTAATTAGGCGGGATATGTTCGTTTAAGTGTTTTGTCGGGGTAAATTTCTCCTCCTGCGGTTCTGTAAGGAAATGAAATGACAAGCTGTCATGCAAGTGGTTTCTCCTATTTCATCTGCAATTTTTCAGTGACACGAATAGTTGCCAAGTAGGCTATAATCTCTCAAAGCCACCGGCATAGCTCAGTCGGCTAAGACTCTTGCTTGCTGATCCGGAGTTGAACTCGGTTCGATTATATCGCTTGGGCTGATTACCTTGTTGGATTTTTTCCGAGGTTTTGCCCAACCGTAAGGCAAATAATAGGTAGGTATCTCGCTGTTACCAATTCCATCTACGCTAAATAACTTCGTAGTTGATACAGCGTGGTTAACTAATCAGATAAAAAAATAAATAATCTCTTAATGCTTGCATCCCGTAACATTTACGACTCGCGGAACTGCAAGATATCCATCCCGTCCTTCAACCCAGAAACTGTTGTTTTTAAACATTATGAAGATAATGCAATGTTATTACTCGACCAAGGCGAGTGGAGCCGCGGGCGTAACGTGAACTATCGCGATGCGGTATTACGAACGCAGGAGCAGTAACGCCACGGCTCCGGGCTGCAGGACTCCACGGGCCTTGGTCAAGTAATACCAAGTATTCGAGCCATTTATTATCTAATTTATCTGCCCTAATTGCATACTGAATTAGTGTTGCTACCTGCCCAAAACTGAGGTTCGTTTGGCATTAGAGGCACTTAACAGTAATACTTCTAAATTTAGAGCCAGATTTATTTGGCGGGAAAGTATTGAGAAATAGATATGCCATTAGTCAGAATTTCTCCCACACAGATGCTTGTTTTCACTGGATGGTCAGTCGTTGAAACAACATAAAAAATTTAGACAGGATTGTACGTTTTTATTAAACATAATAAACTTCTTCTAACATAGGTGCAATCAGTTCTACCAAGAATATTCAACGTTCTCGCCACTCAATAACCAGTGAGGCAATGAGGAAGTCCGCGTTCACAATATTTTATTTTCAAGTCCCGAGAGAATGAATTTCAAGAGAATGAGCTGTCTGCAATTAAGGACCGTTTTTGCAAAACTTGCTAACTGCAAAATTGAGATTTTGGTGGATTCGTTAACATAAACCAGGCCTCTACACGATGTTAAAGGCATCTTAACAAAATTGAATTATTTCTCTTCATTGTAGTGCGTCAAAGTGTGATGGTTGCACCTGTAACCTATTAGTCTCCATTCAGTTTTTGTGTCTTCTGTAACATTTATTATTTTTTTTTTAGTTAGCAAGTGTTGTAAAGACGGTCCTCAAATATTGATGCAAGTAACTTACATACAACACTAGTTGTTGTTTAGTCAACTGTCCGAAGACAGGTCTGAACATCACAAGTGACACCAACATGGCACCACTTATGAGGCAACTGCTAGATAGGTGTTGAATTCATCAAAGAATTAAGATATACATCAACACTGTTAGGATAAACATCCACATTTCTTTCTTAATGTCTTTGAAACTTTGGTGACATGATTCTTGGGAGTAAACTAAGCAATTTATGTAATTCAAACTTAAAAATCGAATTTTGGGGCCCAAAGAATTTTTTTTAATGTTACTAAAAATTTGGACCGATCTAATTCCATTAGAAATTGATCTAGGGTAAAACTTCTTTCGTCAAAATGATTCCTTACATATGGAGAATGTTAGGCCTACATACTAAAATCACTTTAGTATATATATATATATATATATATATATATATATATATATATATACACTTGCATATTTTTCGGATAAAATAATTATAATGGATTGAAAGTAATAATAATTTAGTTTACAACATAGCCATATGTTTAAGCTTAAATTTCATACCTCAATGAAGTCCTTTTGTCCAATTGGAAGTCTACTTCCCCCCCCCCGTTGGAAGGATAATAAATGTCGGAAAATGAGAAATAGGAGAAAACAAACAATGAAGATAGGTCTGGGCACTAAGAACGAATTCTACTCTCTCACGGGGATCCATATGACTTCTCTTCAATCCCTTTCTTCCCCGCCGAACACCGCGCAGCGTTGATGCCTTAACGGATGAATATTAAGCGTCCCCGTTTAGAGTTTGGATTCGCTCCCGGTGCCCAGCCCTGGCTTAAGGTAAAGAAAGTATAGTGCGTTTATATTGTAAATTCCCAAATAATTATGAAGTTGTTAAGATAATGGGTACAAGTAATATATTTTTGAAAATTAGAAGAAACGAGCTTCCAGATGAGGCAGAAACATTATTTACAACATTTTTAATAAATCTGACATTTCTAGAGTCGTATACCTTAAGTGTTCAAATTGGAACACTATTCTGTCGTCTGCAGATAACCTAATATGGAACATATCTCTGAAGAAGAAACTCCACTTGAAGGTCCATCAAATAGGTTATAGGGAAAGTGCAGTCAGGCAAGCAGATACAGTCGGTGCGAGAGTAGTTTGACAAGTGGGTCACAGCGCTGCGTGCTAGAAGGGCGTAGGTATGCCTACTCAAGGGGGAATGATCAATAGGTATTTTATTTAACAAAGATTTCAACAGGACTTGCTGATTAGAGTCGAAATGACGTTGAGAAACGGCCGACGAATTTCTCCTGGAAGCATCACGGACAACACGCTATATTCGAGGATGTACAATTTTTATTTGTTTCAATATTTACTTTTACAAAGTTTAAATTAAATGTAAATTTTCAACAACTCTAATTAAGAATTACAGTAGATGCTGAATACAACACTTGCTGATAATATAGGCTGCTAACATTCGGAAGTGACTGTACTGTGCAATCATCTGCGAAACAGGGCGCGATGTCGCCTCGTTAGCGTAATGGTACGGTGTGTAACTCGCTTCCAAGCTTTCAGTATAAAAGTTATAAGCCTATACAGAGTGGGCGAAAAGTCCCACTACACCTTTTCATTTTTACTTCAAAACAAATATATGCATGAAAATTGTGTGCATGTTACTCGTATGGCATTGGCGGACGTATTTCGAGGTATGATCATGGTGGAAGACATCCGGAGGATCTTAGGGAAGCTATAAAGCATGGAAATTCCTAGTCATTCCTAGAGTGCAAGATGGCGAAGTGAGTACGAGAGATTTTAGTGTGGAGGAGAGACATGTGGCTTCCACGTGGACCTACGAGCGGCCACATACCGGAAAAACCATGAATAACACCATGCAGGATTTAAGGGCTGGTATTGATAAGGCGCCACCATGCAGAGATATCTTGATGAATTGGGAGAGAATGAAATATTTTCGCCCTGTGACTGTCAGTAAATTAACAGGAAAGATTTCGACAGGCGCATGACATATGAATGCATATTATTACTCGGTTTTTCCGATATGTGGCCGCGCTTGTGAAACCACATGAAAGACAAAAGATTCTCCTCCACACTGAAAACTCTCGTATTCACCTCGCCATCATGCACTCTTGGAATGGCTGGGAATTTCGTGTGTCTTGGTCTCCCTCAGGTCCGCCACTACGATCACACCTCGAAATACGTCCGCCAATATCATACAAGTAACATGGACACAATTTTAATGCACGAATTTGTTTCACAGGAAAAATAAACGGGTGTACTGGGACTTTTCGCACTCTGTAGCCTACATCAAAATCTCTAGCGCTACTTTAGCTTGTGCTTGTTTGACGCTTCCATGGAGTCTGGGTGAGTGTTCCTAGTTTGTCTTTGTTCTGTATTTATCTCGTTTGTACAGGGTTTGGGTGCGTGTACATATATGTTTATCCTACATTTATCTCGCTTCTACGGGCTATGGGTGCGTGTACCTATTGTATGTTTGCCCTTAATTATCACACCTTGCACTGGGTCTGGATGTGTGTTCCTAGATTATGTTTGTCCTGCATTTATTTCGTTCCTACTGTATCAGAGTGTGTACACAAGTGTGTATCATAGTGTATTCAATCTCTCTTTTTTATTTCATTATTATTATTATTATTATTATTATTATTATTATTATTATTATTATTATTTTAAGTTAATATTTGGATACCGGTATGTATTTTTCTGTATGTGATTTGATCCTGGTTGAGTGGAAGAGAAGGCCTGATGGCCTTAACTCTGCCAGGAAAAATAAAAATATTATTATTACTAATTTATGTTTATCATCTCGCTTCCACAGGATTTGGATTAATATTCCTAGTGTATGATTGTCCTACATTTATCTCGCTTCCGCGGGATCTAGGTGCATAATCCTAGTTTTTAATTATTATTCTCCTGCATTTTTCTCGCACTGGAGTCTAGGTGTGTGTTCCTAGTTCATTATTGTCCTACATTTATCTGTTTGCAAGGTGTGTGGATGCATGTTTCAGTATATGTTTATCTCGTATTTACTTCACTTCCTTGTAGGTGCCAGCTTTTGTTTGTCCTGCATTTATTTCTGTTCCACGGGGTCTGAGTGCGTGCATCTAAGTTGTGTTTTTCTTGCATTTATTTCCCTTTCATGGTGCCTGAGTGCGTGCTATCTGTCTTAAGTTTGCTCTGCTCGCTTCCATAAGAGTCTGGTGGGTATTACCCATGATCACATATACAGAGTGGGGCTTGGGAACCAAGTGTTTTTGGAATGGCTTATACTCGATTATCATGAAAGGGAGAGACGTGCGGCATGTGACATTCCATTCCGTGGCTCGTAGCATTTCACCTGCAGTCGGCATCATGGAGCAATGGACGCGTGTTTGCGTATGATTGTTTTGTTAGAAATGGCGAGTCGGTGACCGCGATACGGCGTGAGTTTTGCTACAGATTCAATATTAATCGCAATGATTCTGTTCCCGTGCGTGATACAATCTTATGTTGGGTTAACAATCATTGAACAAAAGGCGCAATACTGAAGAATAAACCGCCCGCCCCCAACGCAGAGTGCGTACTGTACTCCAGAAAATGTTGAAAGAGTCAGACAAGCGATACTGCGCAGCCCAGGCCGCTCTGCTCGAAAACATTCAGCTGCACTTGGAATCAGCAATCCCACGGTAAGACGGATTTTGCATGACGATTTACATTTACACCCATACAAGATGGGTGGTTGTGCAGAAATTCAATGTAAGGGATTACCCCAACAGATAACATTTTCGGTATTGGGCTGCTAAAAATCCGCGTCATTTACACGAAAAACTTATGCATACCGGTAGCCCTAAAGTAACAGTTTGGTGTGTGGTGGGACGGTTTGGCGACATTGGTCCCTACTTTTTTCAAGAAAATGGGATTACTCTGTGTGTTACATTGAGATAATTAAATCTGTGTGTTGCATTGAGATAATTAACACCTTTTTCATCCCTGAGTTACAAACAAGAGGTACTGATCGTCAACGTTTGTGGTTTCAGCAAGATGGTGCCACGGCGCATACCTCCAGAGCGTCAATGACAGTTCTTTGCCTAATGTTTTCCAATCGTCTCATTTCGAGATTTGGTGATGTTTCATGGCCCCTTCGGTCCCCTGACCTGTCCACGTGATTTTTTTCAATGGGGTACCTAAAGGCATGTGTTTACATTAAAGGACGCAATACGTCAACACATCACCCAAATCAACAGAGATCTCCTGGAAAGAATAGAGGTCAATTTTCGTCAGCAACTTCAACAATGCGTCAACACAGACGGACATCACATGCCAGATGTAATTTTCCGCTCATAATTGAAATGGTATGTTCACACAAATGTTGTTCTACCAATAAAGTGTGTTGAAAACAGAAACTAGCTATTTTATGATTATTTTAAAAACACTTGGTTCCTATGACCCACTCTGTATAACAGATTGGCCATCCCCATGTTAAAAACGGTGACATGTGAAAGAGAACAAGCACCAGGATCGCCACCGTCGATTGGGAACGACGCTAGATGGAAGTACAGTTGCTCCATGCAGTTCAAATGAGAGTTACAACGTGACTTCTTACGCAGTAGCTACAGTAGATGGCAGCATAGTGAAATTGATCAAAGTTGTTGCCGTTAAAGCCTATAAGGTTGAGCTATCTATTATAAAATATGTGATCAGGGGTGTTACTTTCTTGGTTTGTTACGTATTTATCTCGCTACCGTACAACTTGGTGAGTGTTACTTGTCTTGTGTTTATATTCTGTTGTAAAAAAAACAACCTTGTCCTGCATTGTATTAAGCTGTAACAAGCTACACAGCTACTGCAGCTGGATTATCGCTTCGTCCGGAAGCAACTTTATGTTGTTTACAGATTTTCTTAGTAATCTTTCTGTTTTTTTGTCAGTATTCAAATAACATAAAAAATAACAATTTCGCTCTAAATACTTCGTGTTCAGTCCTGTGAAATGTTCAGTATGAGCGAATAGAAAGAAATGTATTGCTTCTATCGTTTATAAATATAGCCTCTTTACACTAAATAAGTGTGTAAATCCATCAAGTTATACTAATGAAATTTTACTGCGTATGCAAAGTATTCACTTGTAACAGCATAGACATGAGTGGTGATTTTTAGCAATTTCAAATTAGATATTTAGCATTTTGTAGCATTTATGCATTCGTCATTAGCGTTTTGATGGAAAACATGGACTATAGGCTAATACAGGAAGACAGGTGATGTTTTTTTTTTAATATCCATGTGGAATTAAAATCTCTCTCACACACACAGATACTTATTATTTATCAACTTTTCAATCATTTTCATAAATCAGCGAAACCACTGAAAGAAAGCAAGGACGTACCTTTACATTTTGTCCTGTCATTCCTGTTCTATTCCTTACAATAATAAATTGTAGACTATTTACTGTAAAATCTTTGAGCATCTACGCTGTTGGTACAATCCCAAATACATTACAGAGCTGCTTGGACGAACTCTTGGGTATTTAAGCTTTGAAACCAACAACATTTGCACGCAGTCCACATCATTTCTGTTCTTATATTTTGAACAATGAGTATGAAAATATTCATATTCCTGAATAAAGCTATTTATGTCAAAATCTTGTGTTTTGCTCTTTCACAAACATTTCATATCAACTGATAAGCCTAATACCTGGTTAGTAATGGTAATGTTAAAAACTTTACCAACTTCTAGGAAAAAACTATATTTGTGCAATTTTCTACCATATAACTGCTCCACTTTTTGTTACACTTAGCCATAAGCACTGTAACTAGTTTTTTTAAATGTATCCTTTCACATTTTTTAACAAGAGTTTAAGAATTCCAACATATCTGTTGAAAACCATCATCCAGCACATCTTTTGAGGACAGTGCATAATGCTAACAGCTGGTCCCAAAGTTTGCAAAAGGGGTAAGAGCCCTCCAGCTGAATGATTAACTTCCTGAGATGGAAACCTACTTATAAACTTAGCCCGACAGTATACTTCAAAATAATTACATTCATTTGAAATATTAAGGAGAAATGAAGAATTGCTATTCACTAAATTAAGCAACCCTACGTCCTCGCCTTGGAAGACGCTCGAACAATCATCATACAGCCCGTGCATTTCAAAGACTCTCTCAGGATAACACCATATGGTCATAGTTGGCGTTATTTGGCAAATCGTGTTATGGAACTTATTTTTATGAAGTACAACTAATTGATTGTCGTCAATTTGCTAACCAAAACTTTCTTTCTTTTCATGGTACACCACCGCGACGAAACATCAGGAGCACTTCCCAAACTACTGGGTCGCCGGTGAGGATGGAGGTAACACACTTCAGGTTCGTTCCAACAAGCGGTTCATGCATGAGTTCATGTACGAACCAATGATCATCTAATGCGCATGCGCTGGTTGGGTATCTGTTACGGGATTGAAACTGAATTGATGTTGGAACGCTTTTTCATATTATCGTGTACTAAAATCCAGAGAAGCTATAACTGTGATCAGCATTGCCTGAGAACGAGCTGCTTAATTAGTATAGTTTCGCAGCTAATTAAAATCGCAGAAAATAGAATTTCGATAGTTTTCTATAAAAGGAAAACAAATAATATGTAAGGTAAGAATTCCGCTAATTCGATGTCGCGTACTGGGGGACTCTTTTATCTAAAAAGAAAAAAGGTTTTTTTTTTTTTTTTTTACTTATCCATTTATTTTACTTTTAGTCAAAGTTGCATGTTGAAAAAGTAATTAACTACTTCAATATCCAAATAATTTTCATTCTTTTTATTTTTGGAGAAAATTTAAATTAAATCTCTAGTTTTATTATTCATCTGCACTGTCACTTTCCACTTTAACCTCATTGCTGTGAACAGTCGATCATGTCTTTCTTCAGTACTCGCATATTTAAGACACGCACTTACCAGTACATGCCTCAGTCCGCCGACTACTTCCGACCGTTCCGGACCCGTGTCAAAATTTTGTTGGAACGTCCGACTGAAGTACTACACGTTTCCGGTCCAGAACTGGTTTGGTGTCTGTTGGAACGTCTTTTCTGTACAGCGCATGCTCACGATAGTTACGGACGGTTACTGATTGTTGTTGGAACGAACCTTTATTGATGTTAAAGGTCGATTCACACTATACATTACGTAATCTTTCCGTTTACATTCTGTATCCTTTCCATTAAAATGTGCTGTATTCACACTTACATTCTCTTTCAGTACATTTAAAACCGTGAACCTGTGCACTTCTCAAGATAAAAATATGTAGTCAACAAAGAATTTTAATTACATGTGCTATTACTTTAGACGAGGAGGAACGTAGGACTAAACGAAAGAGGAAAGGAACAAAATGGATTCATGATATGTTAAAATAACGACATACTGTACAGAAGGAGAATAGTTTACTTTATTCAAAGAGCTAACAGATGATGATGCAACATTTTTCCAGTATTTTCGACTGTCAAAATATCAATTTTATGATTTACTTTCCAATATAGAAGAACAAATTCAGCGTCAAAACACTACATTCAGAGAAGCTATAAGTGCAAAACAAACGCTATATTCTCGCACATTGTTTTAAACAAAGCAACACAGAACATCTAGCTGCAATTGAGACGGAACGGAAACGTTTGTTAGTGCACACTGTCAAAACATGTCCATACACATTCCATAAACATTGCTGCGATATAATACTGAACGCAAATGGAAAGCTCACTGAAGGTATACAAAACGTGAAGTGTGTATATGCTCATTTAAACACTAGTAAATATTATTTACGGATAAATGATGTAACGTAAACGGAAAGGTTACGTAATGTATAGTGTAAATCGACCTTTAGGGTGGTGGGAAAGGGTAGAACGGAATGGAGTGGAATGGGGTGGTGAGGAGTGAGGGTGGGTTGCGTAGTGGGTGGGGAATAAAGAAGGGGTGAGGACTGCGTGTGAGGTGGGGAATGGAAGTTTGGAGAGAACTGAGGTTGGAGTGGGGACTGGGAGGAGGTTGGAATGTGGGCCGGGGGTGGGTTCTGGGAAATGGGTGGGTTGTGTATAGAAAAATTTTCTACGCTTTCATATAAAAATAGATCGGTATCAATATTCCAAAATAACAATGATTGCAAATTTGACAACCACATATTACATATTTATCATTAATTTCATCAGAAATAATCATATTTATATGAACAAAAATAGCACAAAAATAATGCAGTGCAAACTGCACACAACCGAACTACTGTGGAAACATCAGTTGGTATGGTAAATAACTGGAAGGTGGCTGAATTTAGTTCCCTCTGAGATAAAGAGTTCATGGAGGGTAAGGAAGTCTGCTCCGTCGTGCACAAGGGATAGAGAGACAGCATACCCGCCAGCAGCTACGAATGCATGCGTCTTGTCCGCAGGTAAGAGACGCTAGTTCAAGTGTGCAGTGTTTTGATGACCGCTGGTCTATGCTTCCAGCCTCGTCTCAATGGTTACCGGGTGTCTCTGCCAGATGACTGAACATGCGCAACGAGATTATAATGTATGACTCAGTCTCGCTCTCGAACAATACAAAAGGCATGGAGACCTAACTGTGCTTTCTGTAAACACTACTCTTCGTGGTACATAGGAAACGAAATTATTGTATTACAAAATTGTAATACAGGTGATTGAAAGTATTATATCGTCGGCTCAGAGTGTAAACCTGCTAACTAAAAAAAAGGCAATTTTACAAGAGAAACAAAAAACTGAGTATACAGTAAATTAACCCTGAAACTCTGATAATACCACATGTACTTTGGATTTGATCCTTAAGTTTCAGGGTTAATTTATATTCAGTCTTTTTGTTTCCCCTGTAAAATTAGCTTTTTGTTAGCAGGTTTACACTCTAAGCCGACGATATGTATGTGTGCAACAACTCAAATTTGAAAAAGGAATTTCAATCTTCACCACGTGAAAAAAAAAATAATTTCCATAAAAATATCGCCACCACACAAAACGTCTAAAAGAAGTCACATAATTACCACGTGAAAAAAATTCATCTCCATAAAAAAGTCGCATAGCCACCATATGAAAAAAAAATCCATCGCAAAAAAAAAAATCACATCTCTCAATTACAAAGTTGTCTTCACTTTTTCTTGAATAAAAAATATTGTGCTCTGAAATTCATCACTTCTTCTGAAGTAAAATGTTCAAACTCTCAAAAACAAAATAATAATAATAATAATAATAATAATAATAATAATAATAATAATAATAATAATAATAATAATAATAATAATAATAATAATAATAATAATAATAATAATAATAATAATAATTCTGCAAAATATCAACGAACTTCTCATATAGCCTTCCTCTTTCAATGAAAAGAAATAAACTCCTTAAAAAAATAACCACTGTTTCCTACAAACATTAATAAATACAACAATAAATTACAACTTCTTCTCATATGAGAAATGAATCCAATTTATCGCTAACTATTCCTACTTCAATCAATCCTCCTCCTCCATCATTGATTAACAAATGAACTCTTAATAATCATCTATTCTTCAAGACAACATCAACTGAGGAAAGAAATATTCCTAAAAATATCACAACTTTTGCCCACAACCTTCCAAGAAGAACAAATGTCTATTCTAATAAGGAAATGAGGTAGGCACAAAATATTAAACATAATTTCGATGCAGGAAATACGCAGTTTCAAGGAGAATAGAAACTATTACAACTTAGAAAAAATTTAATACAAAATAACAACAGCAATGTCGTCTCAATTGAACATATGAAGATGTAGGCCTACTACACCACACCTCAGCGAATTGCCGGGTAACACCTGGAGAATACAGCATCATATCACAGTGAGTTGCTGGACGACATCTCGAAATTACTAAATCACATCACAGGGAATTGTTGGGCGACATTCCGAGATGTGCTACATCACAGCGAGTAGCTGGGTGACATCTCGAGAACTATTACATCACAGAGAATTGCTGGGTGATATCTCGAGATCTACTACATTATATCACAGGGAGTTGCTGGGTGACATCCCGAAATATATTACATCATATCATAGCGAGTTGCTGGGTGACATCTCGAGATCTACTACATTATATCACAGCGAGTTGCTGAGTGACATCTCGATATCTATTACATCATATCATAGCGAGTTGCTGAGTGGCATCTCGAGATCTACTACATTATATCACAGCGAGTTGCTGGGTGACATCTCGAAATCGATTACATAATATCATAGCGAGTTGCTGAGTGGCATCTCGAGATCTACTACATTATATCACAGCGAGTTGCTGACTGACATCTCGATATCTATTACATCATATCATAGCGAGTTGCTGAGTGGCATCTTGAGATCTACTACATTATATCACAGCGAGTTGCTGGGTGACATCTCGAAATCGATTACATAATATCATAGCGAGTTGCTGAGTGGCATCTCGAGATCTACTACATTATATCACAGCGAGTTGCTGAGTGACATCTCGATATCTATTACATCATATCATAGCGAGTTGCTGGGTGACATCTCGAGACCTACTACATTGTAGGATCATAGCGAGTTGCTGGGTGACATCTCGACAACTACTACAGCAAACCACAGCGAGTTGCTGGGTAACATCTCGAGAACAACTCCATCATACCGTAGCGAGAAGTTGGGCGACATCACACAGCGAGGAACTGGGTGACATCTCGAGAACTACATTACACCACACCACACCATATCACACGACACGACACCACACCACACCGCACCGTTCGACACCACACCACATGAATATTGAAATTTGTAATTGTTATAAGTATGCTAGTCATGCAGAAATTAACCATAAATTTGTTTGTAAATTCTTGTAACAATTTGTATTGCCAATTTTAGGTGGAATGTTATTAAATAATGCACACTGTATATTAGAATCCTATTATTTCATAGAATGTTACTTTAGCAATTTCTGATTAATATCAATTACCTCATTATTGATGTTAAACATTTTTTCATAAACAGTTAAATTTGTTACGAAATTTAAAAAGTCCATATCAACATTCAGTTTCATGTGATGATCGTTTTTGCGGATGGGTGCGTAAGTGATCAGAGGCTGCGATGTAACTATTAAGCAGTTTCCATGGGTATTATATGAAAAACCTAACGATGTTATTTTCTGTAATAAAATCTGTAGGGAAATTTTTAGAAACAGCAATTAAAATATTCTCGGATTCTGTGCAGAGTCCTGCTCCCCAATATTTCAAAGAATTTGGTGCCTATGATCGGCCATACTACGTATTTCTCTCCAGCCTTCATATTCACATATACCACGCATCTGGTGATGATCTGCCGTTCCTCATACAACTATATAAGTCCTAATATCCTCGTCAGGGGGTTAAATTCTGTGAGGACTTCAGTGTCTCTTTATACAAATCCATGAGCTGTTTAGAATTCACCATCTACCAAACTTTGGACAGACCGCAAGGAATATCCATAGTGACGGACGGTGGATTCGACGTCACTCAGCACAGGATAAGCCCTACTTTTTAAATGGAGATGATAATGCAAGAGGAATTGTGGAAAGTGCTGGTGGAATGACTAGGAAAAACGAGAGAGCCCCGAGAAAAGCCCTCACAACCTTGGTTTTGTCCACCACAAATACAACAGTCATCGTCGAGATTTGAACTCTGGTCCGCAAGACAGCGCTCTGCTAACTAAGTTACCAAACCGGCTATCAGATAATGATATGGCAGTAATGGAGCAGCAGTGGTTGGCCGCTTCACCCACCACAAATTTCACATAATCTACCAAGAATCTAACAACAATCTATTTGGTAATAATGTTTTAAAGGAGGAAGATGTAGCTTGGATTCTGCTCACTGATCATGATTATAATGATCTAACAATGTTTGGTAATTGAGTTGCGTTAGAGCCAGCACTGATCAGAACTTCTCTGAATACAACTTTGTGAAAGAGGTATTCTTATTACATTATATAGTCCAATGAATTTCGTTCGTGTCGTGTTTTTTAAGGGAACATTTGTTGATGCTTGAAAAGTTTATGTAAACAATAAGAGGCTTAATGTTTTATGACAGACACGCGCCTTTGTACAGCTTCCTTATCTCTCTTTTGTGTCCATACCTTTCTAAGAGACTCATAATTGCTTAGCGCTAGCTATATAGGCTACCATTCGAAAGAGTTGTACGTGTTTTTGTCAACATAATGAGAGCGTTCAAAAATAGAGACCGCTTCAGGCTACTTGAATGACTTATTGTGGTAACAATCTGTCATGTTACTTTCAAAACCACAACTTAACAATGCCAAGGAAAATGTCAATATACAGTATCCCTACTGACCAGATTATAATAGACAAGCACGTTCGATCCAAAGTCATGAATATTTTCGATTCTTTCAGTGCACAATAGTGCTAATTGAAATTTTGCGTTGTCGTTTTGGAGAAGAGTTTGCAGTACAGTAGGATTATTTAGTCTTGACAGTCGCCGAAGATGTGCACCTGGTCAGGCAAGTCCATTTAGTTACGTCAAGGGTGTTTGGGTTAGTCTCTCGCTTGCCTTCGGAGCGATCGGATGTCGTGCGTGCGGTATGTTTCTAGTACAATGTACTGCATTCCTTTACCGACTGTTTGCCCTTATTTCTACTCCGGAACTCTCACCACTACTCCTATTACTTCCCCTCTTTCGCGTCGCTGAGCTGTCAGGACTAAATAATCGGTCTGTACGTGGGATGTTTAATAAAACTGTAATAAACTTCGTAATATTTGTAAGAAAAAGAGATAATAAACGGAAAAGGAGAAGTGAAATAAAAATGAGAAACAAAAAGATAGTAAATAATGAAATAGGAGTTACGACGTATTTACTCGCGTAATCCTCCCCCCCTCCCGCAATTTTCATGATTTCTCTCACGACGCGGAAGATGATCTGGATTTTTTGTTTGAAGTAGTACAGTATAAAGTATATAGGGGAGAATTGGTTAAAACAAGGTGGTACGGCAAAACAGGATACCACGTTTTCCACAGGGAAATGCTGACATCTCCCAAATGAGGCATGTATTCCCTTCGTATACGCAAGCTCTTCAACGAGCAACAAATACTTGGTGAGAACTTCCTCGTGTGTGTGTTGTGTGGATTAGAATTTAGAAAACGCCCTGTTTCCTAAAATATTTCCTTCGTGTTAAGGTGTTCATAACGAGGCACTGAACTTCGACAGTCAGTAGGTAGGCCCCTTACTTACTTACTTACTTACTTACTTACTTACTTACTTACTTACTTACTTACTTACTTACTTACTTACTTACTGGCTTTTAAGAAACCCGGAGGTTCATTGCCGCCCTCACACAAGCCCGCCATTGGTCCCTATCCTGAGCAAGATTAATCCAGTATCTATGATCATACCCCACCTCCCTCAAATCCATTTTAATATTATCTTCCCATCTACGTCTCGGCCTCCCCAAAGGTCTTTTTCCCTCCGGCCTCCCAACTAACATTCTATATGCATTTCTGGATTCGCCCATACGTGCTACATGCCCTGCCCATCTCAAACGTCTGAATTTAATGTTCCTAATTATTTCAGGTGAAGAATACAATGCGTGCAGTTCTGTGTTGTGTAACTTTCTCCATTCTCCTGTAACTTCATCCCTCTTAGCCCCAAATATTTTCCTAAGCACCTTATTCTCAAACACCCTTAACCTATTTTCATCTCTCAAAGTGAGAGTCCAAGTTTCACAACCATAAAGAACAACCGGTAATATAACTGTTTTATAAATTTTAACTTTCAGATTTTTTGAAAGCAGACTGGATGATAAAAGCTTCTCAACCGAGTAATAACAGGCATTTCCCATATTTATTTATTTATATTAGATAGGCTCCCAAGTGCTTGAAATAATTCTATAGTTATTAGTCTTCAATTATTGTAGTTCAGTTAAATTCAATATCTTTCTTCGTAACTATCGATGCTTCATATTCTAAATTTCAATGCGGGTGTGACAAAACGAGATATCACGCGGCTGGCCAAAACGGGATAGTGTCTTGTTTTCCCAGAACAATTAAGTACAACCTCATGTACTCGTATTCTATTTGTGCCCAATGCCAAGAGTCGACTCACGAGGAGTGTAGTAGCATGGATCCAGAAGATTGTGATGAATTCATATCCGATTTTTAAGTGAACATTTCTCAATCTGAATAATTGTAATATTTATAATAATTAATAGCAATATAATGTACAATTTGACATGGAACTAATTTGTTTTGATCACACTCATGTTTTATGTGCAATTTTTGTGACTTATTCATTAATATTACAACAATTTCAATTGATTTATATAACTATCCCGCTTTGTCCAACCAGTTTGGCAAAATGAGACACTTGCACAACTTTCAATAAACATTATTTTCCTCTTAAGCACTGTGGTACAGAGCACATTTCCAAATCACTTATTAAAATACATTCCTTAAGGGACTCATAAACAATAATTGTTTTTATCCCTTTCAGTGATCTCGAAGAAATGAGCTATTCCGCGCTAAGTATCTTGTTTTGGCTAACTCTCCCCTATATTATATGTCTGACGTTTATTTTCTTTACGAAATTAAAAAGTTAATTTTGACACAATTATTTTACGCGCGCAGTTTAACAATTAACGCCATGATACGAGATTAGTAAAGCTCGGGCTAATGACATTAGAACTCACAGCGTTACAAAGTAATAGAAACCGCAAAAGAAACATATATATATATATATATATATATATATATATATTCAATATTATGTCTAAACATTAATTTCGTTAGTAGGTCTACATGGATTATTTTTTATGTTATTTATGACTATGTTATTCTCAATATATTGTCACAGCGCAACTCCCCCCGTTCTCCTCTTTTCGACTTCGAATTCTGTGAAAATGGAATTACGGGAGTAGATACGGTGAAAAACACAAGAAGAAAAACATGACAAAAAAAGAGAGATAGAAAAATAAACAGAAAAAAGCAAAGAAGCATTATAAAAAGGAAAAGAGGAGGTAGGGAGAGAAATAAAATGGGGGAAAATGGGCCTATAAGTAGTGAAAAGAGTAAGGTAAAAAATAAGAGGTAAAGGAAGAAAGAGAAGACAGGAGACATATAAAAAAGGAAAACAGAGTATAAAGGAAGTGCATAGGAAGAAAATACATAAAATAGGGAAAAAAAAGTAAAAGAAGAAACAAGAAAGATACTGTATATTATGATCATAAGAAAAGAGAGGACGAGAACAAAAATAGCCTATAGAGAAGAAAAAGAAACAAGGGCAGTTAGAGAGAACAGAAAAAGAGGAAGGAAGAAGACAAATTAGGGGAAAGGTCAGCGTAGATAGAAAGGAAGAAAAGGAGAGAATGGAAAAGATAGGTTACAATTTTCTCACATGTCGTCATATCCCCATTATCTCCGAACAGTCTTTGTGGCTGAAAACATATTCTAAATAATTACAATTATAACTTTAGTTAGTTAATGGAAAGGTGTTTAAGTTGGTTATTTAACAACGCTGTATCAACTATCAGGTTATTTAGAGTCGATGGAATTGGTGATGGCGAGATGAGGCCGAGGATTCTCCATAGATTATCTGACATATTCTTGGAGAAAACATAGGAAAAAAACAACCAGGCAATCAGCCCAAGTGGGAATCGCCTACGCCCGAGCACAGCTTCGGATCAGCAGGTAAACGAGCTATCGTTTGAGCTACACTGGTGGGTTTGGAAAAGTGCTATAAATGAAGAATTACAATTATTACCATCTCAATTTTTTAATAACTCCGTGGTTGAAAAAGTGCGCTAAATAAAGAATTACGTAGAACATTATAATCTATATACTATATTATAAAAGGCAACCCTCAAATTATTTTGCTTGGAAGGTACAAATACGTCACGGATATGGCATCACGTGACTCCAGCAATCAACAAAACCATATGATTAGCCTTTTTCAAGTTGGCGGACTTGCTACATGTGCACTGAGCAGTTCCGAGGTTAAGTACGACGAATGCACAAAGCACCCGTGTAGAAATGCATTCCTCCATAGGAAGAGAGGGGAGGAAGGTGCTTAACTGGTGACAGAGTTTAGTGTGACCAACATTTTGCAACTTGTCGCTTTCAGTCATGATGATTAAAACGGTAGAATGTTATTAAAGATAGATTTTTCTAATAATATAACTATGTTGTGATGTTAATAATTATGCTAGTATTTCATATGCATACAATTTTGAACCTTACATTGAAGAGTGAGTTATAAGTGACTTTGTTGCTTTGTTATTGTCAATGTTAATTCGAAAATTGGCCTGTAAGTTATAACTTAATGACACAAGATAAAATTATAACTGCCTTTCATGATAATTATAGTGATGGAAAAAGTTTAGGTGGAAATAACAAAACTAAGAGGGTTATACCATGGACAGCCATAGCACCAAGTGATGCAAATGTACCCTTCAAATTGAGAAGAAAACAGTTTCCAATAATTCCAGCTTTCTTTATAACTATAACCAAAGCACAAGGGCGAACATTCAATAAATTTGAATTTCTTTACTGTAACCTTTACGATGGCGGGGGGGGGGGGGGCGAGGAAAGTACTACAAAAACATGTAACGCAAAGTGAGGAAGAGGGCCATCTTTCAAAAGAGTGCAGAATTTTTACGGAAGCGTAGTCAAAAAACGATGCCTTTTATGCTTGAAGCGAATGAAATATTGCTTCTATGTTGATTTCTTTATAGTCAATTGAGGCGTTCTCTCGAACAAGAACTTAACTGCAAAATATTGAATTTGAGCTACAGAGCATCGAACATTTCAGATCTCTTCAACATTGCACAGGACGACATTCAACATGTTTCTGAAAGGCGCTGTGTTTGTTGAAGGGAAATTATATTTTGTCAGGAGGTACATGTGTTATTAAGAATTCAATAGCCTATATGCTGGAAATGGAAAGACGACGTAATAGAAGTTAAGTTGTTATTCCAGAGAACGCCTTAATTATTATGTCGTGGCCTTGGTTTGACAAGGTTCTAACTAACAAAATTGGCAAAAATGTGTTTTCCATTTGTAATCATTCTTTATAATACTGTCTAGCTTATAAATACATTTCAGCACAATTTGTTGAAAAATGAAGGAATTAGCAATGTGACAGAGTTCTATCTGATGACAACTTTTGAAAATATTTGTTTTGACAAAGTTCTAACTGCAAGCTGCTACTATTCTCTCGCAAATATCCAGGAATTCAATTTGTGCGATGCACAGCTAAGCATGATATCATATTTTATTTGTAACTTTCATGACGTATTGATAAACATATGAGTAATGTGGTCACATTATTTATAATTAATTGAAAAGAAATACCAGTATACCGATACTTTTTTTCTATGGGGAACAGCTATCAGCATAATAAAAGTGAGATATCAAAGTTCTGATGACTACCCTGATGATTACATTCCTCCTACTTCATCTGATAATGATTATGAAGAAACAACCCCAAGGACGTAATTATCGTATGTAATGAACCTAACCTCAGTGGTAACATGTGGTCTACAATGAATTTTGTGAGATCTGATAAGCTATTACAAATTAAGATCCTGCCTTGAAGAATGTATAATTTTCAAAGAATATGGTTTCTTTACCATTAAATTGTCTGCTTACCGTTATATGCCTCAAATAAGACAAAACAGAGGTCTAAATGAGAAGGAAACAGAGTGACGTTGGCCACAAAGTTTCCGGTAATTAAATCTGAAAAAAAAAATTAATGAAGAGGAAGGAAATGACAAGCAGGCAGCTTTTGGAAAGAAGACTTGACTTCAATAATAAATTTTCAACATCTCAGCAAATTTCTTCAATTGAGTGACGTACTGTTTCACAGAGTTATAATGCCAACAATAGCATTTCGATGGACAAAGATTTACACACTGAAAAAAGTTTTGCGTATATAAGCTGCTAAACAATACGTAAGATGATTTTTATATTCAATCCCTTCGTCTTCCACTTAGCCATTTTTTCACGTGTTCATAACATTTACACATCACTGAACAATCAATGAATTTGTGATCAGGGATTTCATGTACAATTACAGCCCAGGTTGGAATTTGTTACAAACTACAGCGCAAAGTGAAAGGGGCGAGCGACAGCATGTCATTGCCTGACAGGCCTGCGGGGTTGCGGTCGCCGCCTTTGTGCACACAATTTTTGTGCTTCATGCAAGGACTCTTTACCCGTTATTCTACATTGTCATGTTACCTTTTGTCAAGTCATTTGTAATTCCCTTTCCCATTTCACTTGCCTGTCATCTCATTTCTTTAGCATTGCGAAATGTAAACGACTAGTCCAAGTGTGGACTTTGACAGTTTGCGGAATGTGGGGAATTTAATTAATGTATTAACATTTATTCCTCTCTGTATACGTAATCAACTGCATACTATCATTTCTATCTACTGGAATTAGATGTAGAAGAAGCAAATCAAAGCTACGGCGATCTGGGAAAAGATTTTAATTATCGGTACATGTACTACTAGGGAAATAAATGCACATGTCGTGTTCTGGACTCCATTCTCTTACCTTTAAGTTTCATACAGTTCCTCAGTGCAATAGCCTACAAGTGTCTTTATTCCTGTCATGTAAATGTCATTTTAAAATTCAGCGAGTCAAGTCTTATTAATTTATTACAGTGCGGGCACTTTAAAAGTCCCGAAGCATTGCTCGGCTCGTAGGCGGCCCAAGCCCCGTGCAATCGCCGGCATTCCCCTCCATGAAACTGCGGCGTTCTTACCGCGTGCAGTCAGTCGTGATTCGTGAGTGAGATTTCATTAGAGAGTACAGTAGCTTTGTGCAATGGTGAGATATTCACTGCGTCATATACAGTGTTGCCAGGAAGTTTAGGGACATCTTATAATTCTTATAAATTGCTGCCCCGACCTTAAATTATTAGAGAAACTAACAATGTTTTAACCGTTGATTAACAATAGGAAAGACTAATTTTTAACTCAGAAGGCTATGGCGCTTGCCTGCCGATCTGGAGTTGCGCTCGGGAGTGGGTTCGATTCCCACTTGGGCTGATTACCTGGTTGGGTTTTTCCGAGGTTTTCTCCACCTGTAAGGCGAATGTCAGATATACCACCTTACTATCACCAATCCCATCCACGCTAAATAACCGAGTAGTTGATACAGCGTCGTTAAATCACCAACTATTAAAGAAAACATCAATTATCACATTTTGCTCAACTACAGCTAAATAAAGTTGATGAAGCGTGAAAGTAAAGGAAACATCGAGGTCAGAATCTCAAGAAATAAATGTCACATTTAAATGGGTCTCTAGATGGTATATATCCAAATTTAATCCCATTACATATACGCTTACAAGTTCAAAGAACCTGCAGAAGAGGCCCTTGATCTGTCTAGAAAGATCAACTGATAGAATACCTACTCATTTACAAGTTTCATGTTTATGATGGAGTGCCGGACTATTCTAAAGGTCCACCAGACATGCGTTTATATATAGGAATGTGAACCTTACGGATTCATTTCAGGGTCGTATCCTGGCAACAAACTGATTATATTTCCGAGAACGTGTACGCCCGGATTACAGTGACGACGTGCATATGATCGAAGTGATCGAACCCTCTTCAGCTACAAGGATTCAATGTATTATCTGAACCTAGTCACCAAACGTAGTTTTAGTAGGTTTATCCAGCATTTTTGTACGTATATTATACATGTTTCTGAAGCCGAGAACAAATATCAGATGTGGACAAAACCCGAAAACATTCACTAGCCAGCTCCTGTCAGAAGGCAGCATATTCTTCCAAGACGCAAGGTAATTAAAAAAAATCCGTGGCGCGACAGCCCATCAAGAGCCATGGCCGACCGGCCTGCTGCCTTAGCAGAGGTGAACGATCATCCAACCAGTACGGAGGTATCGTGTGGTAAGCGAGATGATCTCCCCGAGCCATTATGGCTGGCTCGCAGAAAACTAATTATTAGAGCCCGGAAAGTTAGGCATTTCTAACAGTTAAAATAAGCAAGCAAAAAAGGCAATAAAAAACCTAGAAAAAGGCACAATAATCTTTTAAAAAGGCATTATAAATTTTAAATATATTTTAGCAATAAATTTAAATTATATCAACATAACTCACATATTTACTTCGTACGTGACACATGTTGACTTATAAAATGCTTTCTTTCGTGAGTAACTGTCTTTTCACAAATCTTACATAACAAATCTGTTCCATCGGTTGAAAACACATGGGCATCAAATTCACTAACGTAAGCATGAACTTTACTTTGCAATGGTTTACTGAATTTAGACATTCTAAGCTAACCCATGGTTGTCACCCGACAATAATTGACAGTTCCTCACTCAAATTTCTTTCTCCTACAATAATAAACACGAGTAGCACAAAACTGTAACAGAGGATTTGAAAATATGAAAGCAAACAATTGGAAATGGTACGTGGCAACTTCTATGAGAGCGAGCTTAATATTTAAAATTATAAAGCTGATTATTGGTATGGTGAAGACATGACAATATATTTGTAACTGTGGATCGTCGATCATTATTCATATTACAACTTACAATAGTATTAAAGCACGATTATTAGCAGATTAAGCACTGAAATAAATTACTTTTATTTACTTTTGTTAGTAAAGTTAGTCATTCATACACATTACAATTAATTAGAAAATTACAAATAAACAAGAAATATTGCTTTAAAATGAGAGAAAAAAGGCATATTATTAGTAAAGGCAAAACAGGTAAAATAAAAATTAGCACTATCACTCTGATTTACTCCAAATCACATTTATATCTATGCAAATAATGATTTACTTCCACCCAGTAAAAAAGGCATTTTGCCAAACATCCGGGCTGTACTAATTATTATCCATCACTCGCTGTAGTTCTTACTGACAAGTGAAAAATAGTGAAAATGACGGGTAATAAGTTTCAGTTCTCTCAAGATATGTGAGTTTGTCTTCTACACAACATATTTTAGAAGATGATAACCATTATCACAAGAAATACAGAGCATTTCTATGCAGACTCGTTCCACTCCAGCTTGTACCTCAAAACTGTTAGCGGGCGGCTAGTGGTCATACGCCGGCATACACGCTTCCCTACTCAGGTCGTTCCCACTCCACCACCCTCTACCTAAGCGGGACGGGTGCTTCGCCCGTCGTAAGCCGACGGAACATTACTACCTGGGACAACTGCATAGGAACGTTCTGTACGCGATGGTTAGTTTCTTTTAGAGGTGCCGAAAATGTATGGACAACGAAGGCAGCTAGTTTCTGCACTTCTTTCATAAAACAACTTCTTAACTGCATTTATTTTATAAATTGAAGATCTCCTCGGAAAAAGGATGTAACATCAAATTAATGAAATATGTGACTTCGATGTAAAAAGTAATTTTGAAGCATTCATTTATAACAATAAATTACTGCATCCAATAGCTGAATAAACTTTTATCCTTGATTAATCAAATGATTATAGGCCTAATAAAATATGTCTCTGAAATTATTTTCTTTTCTCCTGAAACCTATATTATACATTTTTTGGTTACATTCTTATTCCTGGAAGGTCTTCCATTATTGTTAAGGAAACTGTAGAACCTGCATGTATGCTTCACTCTACAATAACCGTCATGCAACTGCGAGAAAGATTATGTAACATACTGTGAGAAAAACAAAATGACTTGTTTTCGTGATAGACTAGGACACTGTTTGGCTGTGAATGGTTCTCATTTTCAGCATATGTTGTGAAGTTTGGTTAGTGATAGTGTTTTGTTTGGTTTTATGGCCTACTCAACATGATTTTATACACTTATACTTGTCTCAAGTTTGAAGTCCATGAAACTAAATAGTTAAAAGACACGAAACGGATGAATGTGTAAAATTTCTACGCATTCATACGTAAAATAAAATGGAGATTCGGAATATGTAAATCTTAAAACAGAGTATTATTATTAATATTATGAATTGTACTTTATTATTAACTAAACGTACCCGTGCGCTCCGCTGCACCTGTTAGAAATAAATGTAAAGTAATTACGTAATTAAAATAGGACGTTTGATCCAGGGAACATTCGTGTTTGTTAGAAGGATAAATCGTTTAATATGTTACTTAATTGAAATTGTATTTAAATAATTAAATTGCGATCATTTTGGTCCAGAGAGCACTCATTTGGTGCAATGACAATTCCTTTAACATGTTTCTTATTTGTTATTACACACAACTATAGTTTAATGAAGATTGACATATAATTTAGTTTTAATGTGTAAACTTTATATTACTTGCTATATGGTTCCATTGAATTAAGGTAATTACTTAATTTTAACCCTTGTTTTCTACGTCTTCAGTAAATGGCGCTTGGCCCACTATGGTTCTGAAACCTTCAAATAACTTAAATAGTGATACAGCATAAACAGTGATATGTAATTATATTTCTTTCTTTCGAAAATGTAAGAATTCACGATCTCCTATGTACCATTGCTATGGAATGAATAAATGTGGTTTTTCTTCCTACTCAAAAAATTTTATATTTTGCACATGGGAATTACTGCAGGAACAACAACGCTACAATCTGAGGCGGCGGTGAAAACGTATTGTATTATTATTTTAAAAGTTTATCAGACCTACCAAATTTTGCATAGAATAAAACTTATCGGAAATCATTTTTAAAGAAACTTTTGTTATGTAACATTTTTCACAAAAAAACAATAATAAGCGAGATATTTCGATTTAATTCAGGCCCCGTTAAATGAAATATTTTGAATGCCATATAGCCTAAAATCTAAATTACAACGAACTTAACTTATATTTCAATTTTCATCGAAATCCGTTCAGCCATTATCGCGTGAAAAGGTAACAAACATCCAGACAGACAGACATACAAACAAAAATTTCAAAAAAGCGATTTTCGGTCTCAGGATGAATAATTATACATGTTAACACCAATTATTTTTGGAAAAGGGAAAATTACAGAAAATTTTCGGCTACATATTTATTATTATATTATATTATATTATATAAAAAGTGCGTTGATAACGGATGTACTCCGATAAGAAAGTTTTTAATTTGTTGTGGGGGCTCTTGAATCTCAGAAGCAACAACCTTTACAACAGCGCAACATAATCTGCTTGGCTCATTACCCAATTTTTTTTTGCATTGCATTTATTGCATATATAGTCTATTTTATGTATTTTAACACGATTCAATTGAGCATAGTTAAAATTTGAATTATAAAATAATGGATTGCTAAGCTAACGTACTATCACTGCATACTAAATCAATACACTCTCGTTGTTCATTAATTCTCTGAGATTAAAATGAGTGTGTACATAAATATTATTTTAAGAAATACAGAAAAAGAATGTACAAAAAAGCCTATCAAATTTTCTGTGCATAGGAATAGTTTAATAGCTTTCGATTGTTGCTGTCCAAGGCCCCTTTTTCGATTGTTGTTGCCCAAGGCCCCTTATAGACGAAGTCATTTATTTCATTGCACCGTCTTAAATGGCGTTATTTTAATTTTAAAACTCATTTATCTCATTAAATATCAGTCCTATCAAAATTTTGTAAAGAATAAAACTTATCGGAAATCATTTTTAAAGAAACTTTTGTTATGTAACATTTTTCATAAAAATCAATAATAAGCGAGATGTTTCGATTTATTTAATTCAGGCCCCCTTATAACCCCCCTTTTAAATAAAGTATTTTGAATGCCATGTAGCCTAATATCTAAGTTACAACGAACTTAATTTATATTCCAATTTTCATATAAATCGGTTCAGCCATTATCGCGTTAAAAGGTAACAAACATACAGACAGACATACAAACAAAAATTTCAAAAATGCGATTTTCGGTTTCAGGGTGGTTAATTATATATGTTAGGACCAATTATTTTTGGAAAATCGAAAATTACCAGAAAAATTTCGGCTACAGATTTATTATTACTATAGATGTAATTATTGACTGTAATTAGTTATCACTACCACCGGGTATTTACCAATTTTCAGTGTGAATAAATATATGCATACACTAAAAAAAATAAGTTTACTGTCCCACTCTGTATACCTGAATAACTTTTATCGAACACAGGTACCATATTGTATGGTTTATCCTTAAAAGCTTTTGCATAAAACCTTTTTTAAATTAAAATTTAAGAAGTTATGAGTAAATGCTGATTCACAATAAACCGGGAACGGAAACGAGAACGATAACGGAAATAATGTTAAAATAATGTATTTAAATGTGTGCATTCACAATAGTTAATTGTGAATCCTTACGTTTAAATACATATATTTGAACAATATTGCCGTTCTCGTTCTCGTTGTCGTTTCCGTTCCCGGTTTATTGTGAACCAGCCTTAATGCTTCATACTTAACACACTGTATATTTTTCGTTCTTCTTGAAGTATTTTCCTCTACACACTGCATTCCACCTCACAGAGATAAAATTAGTACGTCGTGCAGCAGGTAAATTTTTATCTCGTAGAACTCCGTCCTTAATTTTGTATCACAGGAAAATTAAATGTGTGGAAATCTAAAACCTTCTTCCTATTATTATCCTAATGTATTTAAACAATATGTACAAATTTATCATAATTGAAGGGGTCAGAAGCAAAGGGTTATAAGTGCACTTAAGTTATTTTTCAGAAAATGTGGTTGAAAGTACTTAAGCTTTAGTAAATTTCGTGCAAATTTTTATTTAAATTGGTTACTGTGGTTAAAAGATATATAATATCCCTTTGCTACTACAATTTAGATGTTTTACATAGCTTGCTCTGGATGCACTTAACTTATGTTCTTAGAAATGTCACTTGTACTCTTTGCTTCTGACATCCTCACTTACAAACTAGATACACATTTGGCTTAAATCAGTGTAGGATTATTTGTTATTTACAAAAAGGTAAAGGTATCTCCGTCACACGCCATGAAGGCACTTGGGGGGGCATGGAGGTAGAGCCCCATGCTTTCCATGGCCTCGGCAATAGAATGAGGTGGCGTGGTCTGCACCACGCTCTGACCTCCTTTTACCCTCGGGAAAGACCCGGTACTCAGTTTTATAGGAGGTTGAGTGAACCTCGGGGCAGTTCTGGTTTTGTTACATGAAGACAAAATAAACGAATAATAAATGCGTTTGAAACGTACATTTAAACATTATTATGCTTTTAATAGCCTATGGTTTTTAGCTTTTGGAACCAAAAATAAGTAGATACACGGCGGATCCTACGTAATATTGGTCTATTTTGACGCAAGCCGTCCATTGTCTAAGACAGTAGTTTAGCTATTGATATCGATAACAGACATCCAAGTTCTAAGCGAGATTCGAACGTACGCTTATGGCTGTCATGCAATGACCATGTTTTGCGTAGTAACAGGTACACGTAAAGACAACAAAAACAACAACAACAATAATAATAATAATAATAATAATAATAATAATAATAATAATAATAATAATATAAGAGGAGAAGGAAGAAGTATAGGGGTCCGGAAGGAGGAGAAAAAGGAATCGAAGCCTGGTCTGTGACAACACGCTGTCATCTATCTCACTATGCAAACGGATCCAGAGTTCACTCACGTCGCATTGTAATGGTCGCTGGCGCCACCTGCCGACGACAATGAAAGTGACGTCACGGCCCGACAACTCGGCACCTAGGTTACGCAACACGAGATCGACACAGGTGTCTGCTCGCGGACCACTGCTACAAATCCAGCAAGTCTTTCTTCTTCGTGGTCGAATGTGAGTCGTGATGATGATGTTGAAGTGGTCGTGGAGAAATGGCGCAATCGGTTAGTAGGAGAAACCAAAGTGAATCAAGTAAACTTGCAACACAGACCTTTTATCATGCGCCAATCTAGTGGAAATTGAACCCGCGACCTCACTGAAGATGGAACTTATGGTGACTAAACTGTAGAAACAAGAGTACAGAAAATAAGCAAGCTCGCATGCACAGATACACAGTATCTAGGTAGGCAGGTGGGCAGACTAGAATATATCAGACAGAGACAGACATCGGATGTATCGAACAAACCGTACAAAGCATACATAACGTAGGCGTATAGGTCGTTCGTTATCTCGTTAAACCAAATGGATGAGTGCGCCGTAGCTGATAGTAGAACCTTACGGTGGGGTAAGTGAACTAGCTTGCTACAAGTGGAAGCGTAGCGAGGGAGGGAAGCATACCAGTCCACTTTTCTTCCCCTCACGCGCAAGTAGGTTTCACGAGATAACGAATGGCCTATTTATACATAGGGTAGTCTCATAGCCTCGTCATTAGAAGTATGTTTATCGTTTGTCATTTGTAATTTGTTATTTGGAGTTGTAATACTTGTAAAAACCCTTGAATTTTGCGGATTTGAAGAAAGTTTGTGCTATTTGTGAACTACGAAGATGAAGTGTCAAGTGGAAAAAACTAAAACTTCCTATATATTCTTTTGTTTGAGCTTAATAGAGGAACAAAGGCAGCGGAGACGGCTCGAAATATTTGTGTCATGTACAGGGAGAATGCCATCTGAGAAAGCACTGTCGTTTCAACACACAACAAACCATAGTTAATGTCCATTCACAGAGGATTTATTTTATTTTATTGGGTTATTTTACGACGCTTTATCAACATCTAGGGTATTTAGCGTCTGAATGAAATGAAGGTAATAATGCCGGTGAAATGAGTCCGGGGCCCAGCACCGAAAGTGACCCAGCATTTGCTTGTATTTGGTTGAGGGAAAATCCAGGAAAAAACCTCAACCAGGTAACTTGCCCCGACCGGGATTCGAACCCGGGCTACCTGGTTTCGCGGCCAGACGCGCTGACCGTTACTCCACAGGTGTGGACTTCACAGAAGATGATATGCGTCGGATAGGATAAAGAAGGTATCGTGTACTACGAATTGCTTCTCAGGAATGTAACCATAGCTGCTGACATTTACTGCCAACAACTCAGACGTCTTGCGGCCGCAATTGACACGACCGCACTCCGCTAACATGATTAAAGCAGCTATCCAGGAGTTTGGTTGGGAAGTGATTCCATATCCCCCATATTCTCCCGATCTTGTCCCCTCAGATTTCTACCTCTTCCGTTCTCTATCCAACTGTCTTCGAGGGAACTACTTTGATAACGAAAATGATTTTGAAAACTAGGCTTGACGACATTTTTAAACTACAAACCAACAGATTTCTTCAGAAGCGGAATCGAAAAATTACCCCAGCGTTGGCAGAGCCTCATAGGTAATGTAGGAGAATATATTACTGATTAATTTCGCTCTCCTATTCACCTCAAATAAAAACTTTATTCACAGCGAAAAAACGCTACTAATTTTGCAACAATGCAATAATTAACTCTCAGTATGACAGCTGCACGCCACTGCCGGTTCTGCACGCCGCTGTTCAGCAGACGTGTGTTTGTTTTTGTAATGAGGCACGAACGCAAGGTCTGCTTGTTTGGCTCGCGTTCTGTGGCGTTGCATCAGCTGTTATCTGCCTGCACAGACTGAACAACACTAACAGCGCGTGCCGCGTAGGGTGCGCGCCCCACAGCGTGGCAACTTTCCCTTTTGAATGGCAGGGTCTGAATGTCGTGCGTGGCGCCGGTAACAGGAAATTGACCTTAGAGCAAACAGGAAGACTTTCTCTATCGGAAATGCACCAATTTTTATTTAACGTCCATTGTTAACTGCGGAGGTTATTCAGAGACGATGAGAAGGAAGTTGCTTGCTTATAAGTAGGGCCAGGATTCTTAGGAAAATAAATATTTTATTTGCACTGTAATAGAAACTCGTAAAGTTTTCATCAAGTAATCTTCCACAAAAGCCCCATTTCAGATTAATGAATGTTCAGTGAAGCTGCTTAGACGTAACAGCTGGCAACTGTTTTTCGGAATTGTCTATCTGTGGACCTGTGGAACTGCAGTCTGCTCTCTCACCACAGACGATAAGAACTGCCACCACTAAAAAACGTGTACTGTAACTAACACACATAAACATTGATGTGTCATTTAGGAGTGCCTTGTAAGTTATCGTAACGCTGATTCAGAAAGCAATTATAATTTCATAAACATCAGCTGCCTCAGTTGTCGTTTCCAATCATAAACATATCTCTATGGAGTGCATGTTGTTTCTCATTGGCCAGGGCGCCCTTTTTCCCCAGTCCAAGGCAGTGTTTCGCGATAATCGTCATTTGTAATGGACAACTTGGGAATGAATCTCACTGTGTACTGTAATTCTTCAGCAGTTGGCGAGATAGCATAATTTATACTGGTGAGTACTGCATATTGTTTATACTCACATAAAATAATTGAAATGTAATTAAATATTTTTCCTTTTTTGTCACATATTTTCCCGATTTTTAGCACATAAAAATAAATATTTTTCCGACTTTTAAAAAATTCGAGCCTATTTATAAGTAAGAGGCACTCTTTTTTCGCATGAACGATAAACGCAACAAAAAATATAATAAAGTCATTTGAAGGTATCTTTACAGATCATATGATTGTGATTACTAAAATATAGATATTATTTTCGCGAATTACAGCAAAAGTTCAATTTGAAGCTAAATTGAGTAATTTTGCGGAAAGTGCGAAATTCTAGCTATAAATTCTGTGGTGTTCGGGTAAAGGGGGATAAGTTATTTTTTGTGCAGATGGAATTTAGTTCCCCAGATGAATACACAAGTTAAATTATACAAGTGAGTGTGCAAAAAGCAAAAGAATACTAGCATTTGATGTATTTTATTTGTGTAGAAAATTATTTGCAATAAGTATCCGAAGTTTGATTTTCATTCATCACCAAACTCATTGTTATGACTTATCTCCCTTTACCCACATAGCACAGAATTATTCTCAGAAAATAAGTTTCAAATTTTGTTCCAGGTTTGTGTATGTGTGTGTGTGAAAAAAGAAATTCCAGCTTGACAAAAATATAAATAGCTATGGACAGAACATGACGTTCTTTGTTCCAGGACGTACCAGTAGATGACTATCAACCTTTACCTGCATACTTTGATTAGCTTTTGTATTTCTATACTAAAAGCCAGGTTATGAACCGACTAAACAGGAAGTAGTTGGCAGGGCGAGAGGAAAGTGCGGGTTAGAGGGGTAGCCTGTGCAGCGATGACACGTTGTGCATGGCGGGGTGGAGGGGGGAAGGAGAACGGAGCTTTTCATTGGACTTCACGTGAAAATGTCGTCTGCTAACGAAAATCTGGCAACGTAATCACGGAGACAGTGTAGCCAAACTTCCCAGTTCATTTACAGTACCACGGGCAATACGAGTCGCATTTCGTACCAGCGTCATTAGCTCGTGCTTTCTTAAAACAGTAATTTTAATTACTAATATTGTTGATAGTGTTATCGAGAACTATATGCAGTAGTTATTTTAAACATATCGGTGACAAACGCTTAACACACTTTGAATCTCGCGCCACTATGTGGCAATAGAGCTCAGAAAGCGAGCAACAGAACGTTGCTTCCGGTTTAGTCGGTTCATAACCTGGCTTTTAGTATAGCACCATCCATGAGTCCATGTGCAAATGTGTAAAAGTAAGAATTAATTCATAATTATTGCTAGATAATAGGAATGAAAAAAATAATAAAATTATAGGTATTGTATTAATTTTTTATTTATATTCCTGGAAAATTTAAGATAATATAACGATAATTTTCACAATGTTCTTTGTCTAATATTTAAATAAAAATAAAGTGAAATTAAAGTGATAGCGCATGTAATACTTAGCGAAAAATCGCGCAAAGGTAATTTTCTTCTCACAAAAATGGGCAAAAAAAATGCGAAAAATAATGCTTTTACTTCCAATGTAAGGTAAAGCAGGTAACATTGCTGGTATGGTAGGATTACTTATTATGGTAGTAGGCACGATAAATGAATATGAAGGTGAATATAACGACGAAATGAGCCCTGGGACAGGCGCCAGCATTTCGTTCTTCCAGTTAAATAGTGTTGTAACTCGAAAGTTGTGATGTGTAAAGATATGCTCTTTCCTAGTAAAATACTGTCTTAAAATATTTTAATAAAAAGGCAGCAAAGCCTTTGGTAATTTACTATTTTATTATTAAAATTTCATACCCTCAATTAGTAAAACAGAGTTGAAAATAATACGAAAGTAATATGTGACATTCGACATAGTACAACAATATTTTACTGAGAATGCGATTTGCTCTTAATGAGTTGAAATCCCCGGAAAATACCTCAACCAGGCAATTTTTTCAATCAAGATTCGATTCCGGGTCCGCTAGTTTCGGAGTGATATAGTCATACTGATCATTGTACTGTAACAGTAGTGGGCAATTTGTCCCAATCAGGATTCGATCATAGACCCGCTAGTTTCGCAGCGATACAGTCATACTGACTACTGCATTGCCAAAACGGTGGAGCTTAGTATAATATTCTAAGCCTTGGAAAATTTATGGGATAAATATATGTTGATAAATAGTTTGACATAATAGACAAGTAAGAGATGTAACAATTAACAAAAGGTGTTTCTGATATACGTAAAAATCCCCAACAAGATTTACAATTTGCATACACAACCAAAATATCAATTAGTCACCTGAATGCAAGAACTAGGTAACTTGAAATTTGATTTTTTTTAGTTACCTCTGTTATAGCATAGCAAAAATCGCACAGAATGTAATGCAAGAACTAGGTAACTGATCGAACGATACCAGCGACATTTATTTTCCAATGTAACAAATACCTAGGTAAAAGAAAACGAGACATATTCCTTAGTGCAATAAATAAGTAAATAGGCAATATCTAAAATAGGAAAAATTGAGTTACCTAGTTCTTGCATTCAGATGACGAATTTATATCAGTATGATATAGTAACTGAAATAAATTTCTAAAACTATTACACTTTTACTATGTCATACTACTTTTGACCAATAAAACGGTACGAAAGGATGTTTCAATCAATCATGACTGTTTATCGGTACAATTTTATCACTTCCCTAGCATTTGTTAGTTTTTTATCACTTCTCTAGCATTTGTTTCTTTGTTTGCCAACATTTCAAAATGCAAATTCTTTACGGTACTATAAAATATGCTTTGCGATCGTCATTTGTTTCCCCCCTAGACAAATGAAAATGGCGGCTCCGTTCAAACATTTTGGTACCGCTAACATTAGTGAAATTGAATTTAATAAGTCAATTAATATTTATTTTATTCTATTAGAGTACTTTATTTCTTCTAATCTTTATATACTTTCTTCTAATCGTGTAATAGTCAATTAAATCCCTTCGATTTTTGATTTTCTCCAGATAAATCAAAACCTCTAGTGATATTACTATTGATAAATTATGTGCAACTCTTTCCAGTAGCTTTAACAGTAACGGGTAAATATTCTTCAGGAGGTTCTTCAATGTACGGACGTCATTCATGATAATACTGACGACTGCACTATTGAGTACTGTAGGCCTACAACATCGTCACAGGATTACTCAGCAAAACAGTATGTAGGTCACAGTCAAGAAGCGGGCATAGTAAAAATACAATAGTTCACTGATCTTCAACTCCACGTATTAAGTCGGAGATGGTGAAATGTAATAACATAATAATAATAATAATAATAATAATAATAATAATAATAATAATAATAATAATAATAGTCCCAAGTATTGTGGGTCCCTATGACCACGGCATGATGCGTCCTCAGGTTGTAGATAGAAGAGACTGCCTCCAGATATGGAGGGTGGTTGTTGTTTAGTCAGTTGTCCGAAGACAGGTCTGAAAAGCACCACTTATGAGGCAACTAGCCCAGGAGGTAATGGGATAGGGTGGCCAGTTCCTTTCCCCCTCCATTGCATACATCGCCGATTAGCTACATGTTACACTAATCAGACTTCAGATGCATACAAACAATTGTTCTTCCTCTGACACATATCGTCAAGTGAGATATACTGCCTGATAATAGATGTACATATCAGCCAGAACCTCAATCAGAGAATAATATGGAGGGTAGCTGCGAATATATTGAATAAGGAGTCGCAGGCAGCCGATGGGTATACAGGGTGTTTCAAAAATACGGGGCATAATTTCAGGTATGTATTTCCCACATGTAGACAATCAAAATAGTTCATTACAATATGTGTCCGGAAATGCTTTATTTCCGAGTTATGGCCTTCACAACATTGAAATTCACCGGAACGTATACTAGTTCGGTCCCACGGTAACTATAACGTCATCGGTCCCATCAGATACAAATCTGAAAATAATATACAGTACTAATTATGTCCGGGGTTCAGAAAGGTACAGTACAAATTCGGTCCGAACTATGCAGGTATAGACAAGATATATCTTGTCTATATATCAAAGAGACTGTTACAGTATATATTATGAACTATACAAAACACAAGAACCAATAGAGATTCAAATTAAAAGACGGAAATGGAGGTGGATAGGACATACTCTGAGAAAACTTAATGAGGCTGCAGAAGGACAAGCATTGGAATGGAATCCCCAAGGAGCTAGGAAGGTGGCGCGACCAAGAGGGACATGGAGAAGAACGGTTAATGAAGAGGTGGGAAAGTCTGGAGAGAAGTGAAGGCTACGGCAGCAAATAGTGTCTGTTGGAAGGTTCTCAGTGAGGCCCTATGATACTACTACTACTATACAAAACACAAATTTCTTCCAAAAACATAGCTCCTAGTATCACTGACAACTCTGAAGTTTAAGAAGTTTGGACTAAGGTTTATACTGTACAATGCACATGTTAATCAACATTTTAAACAATGCCTTAGATAAGGGGCAGGCAATTTTGTAGTTTGCTGTCTCGAGTCACGAATTTACCCGTCCCTGCCTTATGACAGTCCTAAGCCTGCATAGAAAGGGAAGGAAAATGTTGATTTTGTAGTTTGCTGTCTCGAGTTACGAATTTACCCGTCCCTGCCTTATGACAGTCCTAAGCCTGCATAGAAAGGGAAGGAAAATGTTGATTTTGTAGTTTGCTGTCTCCAGTTACGAATTTACCCGTCCCTGCCTTATGACAGTCCTAAGCCTGCATAGAAAGGGAAGGAAAATGTTGATTTTTTAGTTTGCAGTCTCGAGTCACGAATTTACCCGTCCCTGCCTTATGACAGTCCTAAGCCTGCATAGAAAGGGAAGGAAAATGTTGATTTTGTAGTTTGCTGTCTCGAGTTACGAATTTACCCGTCCCTGCCTTATGACAGTCCTAAGCCTGCATAGAAAGGGAAGGAAAATGTTGATTTTGTAGTTTGCTGTCTCGAGTCACGAATTTACCCGTCCCTGCCTTATGACAGTCCTAAGCCTGCATATAAAGGGAAGGAAAATGTTGATTTTGTAGTTTGCTGTCTCGAGTCACGAATTTACCCGTCCCTGCCTTATGACAGTCCTAAGCCTGCATAGAAAGGGAAGGAAAATGTTGATTTTGTAGTTTGCTGTCTCGAGTTCCGAATTTACCCGTCCCTGCCTTATGACAGTCCTAAGCCTGCATAGAAAGGGAAGGAAAATGTTGATTTTGTAGTTTGCTGTCTCGAGTCACGAATTTACCCGTCCCTGCCTTATGACAGTCCTAAGCCTGCATAGAAAGGGAAGGAAAATGTTGATTTTGTAGTTTGCTGTCTCGAGTCACGAATTTACCCGTCCCTGCCTTATGACAGTCCTAAGCCTGCATAGAAATGGAAGGAAAATGTTGATTTTGTAGTTTGCTGTCTCGAGTCACGAATTTACCCGTCCCTGCCTTATGACAGTCCTAAGCCTGCATAGAATGGGAAGGAAAATGTTGATCCGAGACCGAATTAGTACTGTTAATTTAATGATCCGGGACCGAACTACAGTAGTATTGTTTACTTACTTCTTGGCTCCGGACCGAACTAGTATATATTTTTGATCAAGGGACCGAACTAGTAAACTCCGCAGCCGATAAGAGGTGGTCCTCTAGCTTGAAGATTGGACGAAAGGCTAACAACCTATCACCGTAAAAAAGATCTTGTTACGAAACCCCAACATAAGCCTTGGAATGGAACTGATTCTTTGGTGCGACCACAGCAAAGGAATAAGGTTACGAGATTTGGTATTTGGAAAGACATGAGTCTATATAGAGTAGGAGGGGTAACATTAGCAGCAAAAGAACTAGCGAGCTACAGAATAGACTGTGGGAGTACAGGAGGTTAGGTTAGGTGGGAATGGAATAACATGGGGAAGCAAACAATTATCACCAATTAGGAACAGGATTCTTTATTCATAGAAGAATAAAATCAGCAGTAAAAAAGGTCGAATTTATCAGTGACAGGTTATCGTATTTAGTACTTAAGGGTCGATATGGTGCGATATCATAATTATAAATTCTCACGCCCCTAAGAAGAGAAAGACGACCATATAAAGGATAGCTTCTATGAGAAATTGCAACACACTTTTGATCAGTTATCTAGATTTCACATGAAAATTTTATTTGGGAATTTCAATGCTTAAGTAGGACGGGAGGATATCTTTAAACAGACTATTGGAAAAGAGAGCCTACACGTAGGCCTAACTAGTAAGGATAATGGAGGTTGGTTAACTTTGCCACATAAAAACATTAATTGTGAAAAGTACTTACAACATTCCTGCATAAGGATATATAGGTACACAAATACACTTGAACTTCTCCAGATGGTTTGACACAACTAAATAGGTCACATCTTGATTGATAAACGAAGACATACTAGTATAGTAGACATTCGAACCTTCAGGGTGCAGACTGTAATTCTGGCCATTATTTGGTAATTGGAGAATTAAGAGAAATACTATCAGTAGCCAAGCGAGTAGAGCAACAAGTTAACATTAATGCATTCCGTGCCAATAAGTGTTTAAAAATGTTCTCTGTCTGATCCCAAAGATTGTCGGACTAATTAAGATACATGCTATATACTCAAGTCCTTTGGCTTCCCACTTGTTCGACAATTTTTTGTTCATATTTCAATGTCGCAACCTTATTGTTAGTACGGATAACTTATTCTGTCTATTTTTTGTGCAGATTTATGTGCGCAGTTTGAGAGAAGGTTTCAACATCAGCTCATTAGCAGTTCCCTTGTAAGAGTGAAATTACCGGCGGTTTACGGAGTAGGAAAACAATTGAAAACTACTCTCTATTATATTTCATACCGAGGTCGATATATTTTTACTGAATGCGACTCCACAGCCCAGGTTAAGAATATTGCTGGGCCTATAGATATAAACAAGCATTGAAACCTATTCGTATGTCCCTGGCTTGCTATGCATTTGTATCTTTTCAGTGTAACAGCAGCTAAGTGCTAGTCCTAATTGCCTTGGTAACAGCAGCAATTATGTAGTAACAGGTTGCTTTACGTAAGCGCTGCACAGTCGAGTGAATCAATCGCATTTGGACAGGTGCGTGACAACACAAGCCCTCATCAAGGGTGGAGGACGAAGAAGCGTATAACGGTATTTAATGTTGTGCAGATAAAACTCACGTGATTAAATTTCCGGCTACCAAACCAGCGCACCCGGGCTCAATTCACAACATGAAAGTGCAGACATCTGTATTCAACAAGGACTACAGTCCATGAGGATTTACTTGTCTAGTCCCTTTTAGAAAGAGAGAGAATGCTCACCATCTCTCTCTACCCTCATTTATGATGGTCGACACTCCTTCAAACGACCACGAGTTACCAGTGGCGGCATTCTCTTCCTCTTCAAATTCTGACTCCACTCCGCCAGAAAGTTCGTCCATGTCCGTGTCGTCCAAATTGAATACGAACGAATAATAAATTTCCATCTACAAGTCCATCCTTCGCCCAATAAAATTTTTCAACTTCTTCTACGTGTTTACAGGCCTTCCTCTAATTTTCTTCCGTCACTTTTGCAAGTGCGCTCATTTTTAACCTGTCACACACGTTTTTTAAGAATCCTATTCGGGGATTTCTTTCCTGGAGATTACAGCATGCTTCCAATTCCGCTTCCGCTTTCTTTTTTCTTTTTTTTGTTTTGTTTTTTTTTTTTTTTCTATTTTAATCCTGTTAACACCACGAGATGATATATCTGTCGCTGCAGCAGTTCTTTCGATAAAACTCGGCATAGATATTGTTTCTTTTCCGCATTTCAGTGCCTCATATTCTCCAGTAAAGAATTTATATGCATTAATAACCATGTTCATACCGTCCGACTTCAAGGCTTTCCCGCGTTTTCCCATATTGCCTACCATTATTATTAAATACAAGAGCACAACACTCATTACAATATTTAAGGTATCAGTGAAACCATGCATCTCCGAAAACATTTTAATTTGTGAATTATATTATATTAAATTGGTACAAGATACAAACTCGTCCACACCTGTGGAGTAACGGTCAGCGCGCCTGGCCGCGAAATCAGGTGACCGGGTTCGAATCCCGGTCGGGGAAAGTTACCTGGTTGAGGTTTTTTCCGAGGTTTTCCCTCAACCCAAAACGAGCAAATGCTGGGTAACTTTCGGTGGTGGACCCCGGACTCATTTCACCGGCATTATCACCTTCATTTCATTCAGATGCTAAATAACCTGAGCTGTTGATACAGCGTCGTAAAATAACCCAATAAAAAAAAAAGACACAAACTCACTTCACTATTCACAAAATACTACTAACTAATGAACTCAAACAACCCCGAGACGCCACTGAGAGGTCCACTAATTGGGTTTGCAAAAGTGTGAAGGGAGAAGGGAGGAGAAAGGGAATTCCAAGAATTGTACAAAAGGAAACTCTTGCCCGTCACATCTGGTGGCAATCGGTAGACAAGGACCTCAGACAAGGACAGTAGAAATCACGCCAACTTAATCCTCATGCACTGTACGTCTCCAATGTACTGTGGTGTTTTCTCCAGAGGTCTTGTGAGGCCCGTTTCACAATGTTAATAAATTACTATTAACAATTTACGAGTATAAACCACAAGCAAAAAATTACAAATTCTTGTAAATTCCATCAATCTCATTAATTTGTAAAGTTTGACAAGATTTACATACTCACTTCATAAACGGGATTATGCAAATGTTTCAGTTGCCATCTTTTAAAAGTTTAATTATCTCAGAAGGTATGAGGTTCAGAAAAGTGAAATCAATTCTGTTATCACTACAGGTCAAGGGACTCTGTGCCTGAAGATACTGTGAAATACGCGGGTCAGGCGATCGAAGTGCCATAGAGCACCGTCGTGCAGGTACCACATACTGTACTCCAACCACGAGAAAGTCTCCAGGGAATGAAACGAAGCGGGGTGATGCTGTGAATGAATGTTGATGTCATAAGATGTCATAAGGTCACACACGTGGGTACTCATATCTCTATTGACTATCTCTCAAAGCACAAACCATAACGCATTTTTATACTACCCTATTTACAAAATTAGATCACTGTTAATCTCTTGGTCTTTTAATCCCTCCATACTTACTTACTTACAAATGGCTTTTAAGGAACCCGAAGGTTCATTGCCGCCCTCACATAAGCCCGCCAGCGGTCCCTATCCTGTGCAAGATTAATCCAGTCTCTATCATCATACCCCACCTCCCTCAAATCCATTTTAATATTATCCTCCCATCTACGTCTCGGCCTCCCTAAAGGTCTTTTTCCCTCCGGTCTCCCAACTAACACTCTATATGCATTTCTGGATTCGCCCATACGTGCTACATGCCCTGCCCATCTCAAACGTCTGGATTTAATGTTCCTAATTATGTCAGGTGAAGAATACAATGCGTGCAGTTCTGTGTTGTGTAACTTTCTCCATTCTCCTGTAACTTCATCCCGCTTAGCCCCAAATATTTTCCTAAGCACCTTATTCTCAAACACCCTGAACCTATGTTCCTCTCTCAGAGTGAGAGTCCAAGTTTCACAACCATACAGAACAACCGGTAATATAACTGTTTTATAAATTCTAACTTTCAGATTTTTGGACAGCAGACTGGATGATAAGAGCTTCTCAACCGAATAATAACACGCATTTCCCATATTTATTCTGCGTTTAATTTCCTCCCGAGTGTCATTTATATTTGTTACTGTTGCTCCAAGATATTTGAATTTTTCCACCTCTTCGAAGGATAAATCTCCAATTTTTATATTTCCATTTCGTACAATATTCTGGTCACGTTTAATCCCTCCATACAGGAAATAACATATGGAGGAGAGCGCATGGTTTTTAAACTGATGTTGTAACTCTAATATTATCTATCTACTTCGCTCCAATAGATGACGCAATAGTAAGGACATTCCTTTCACGGTTTATCTCCTGGTTGGAGAACAGTACTAGCGCGCAAATTCAAAACTGTTAACTGCACACACACACAGACAGCCAATAAATACAAGCAGATGCTTAACAAACGTCCACTTTAGTTACAGATCAGGCTTTCTACTTTTATTGTCCCCGTCATTTAATTTCTACTTTGTTTAGTTATTTTATTACCCTATCAAATCATCATCTCTGAACATACTTCATAATTTAAAAGGTACGTTAAATAATTTTATATGAAGCAGGAGGCAATGGGAGTAAAAGACTTACATTGCTATTAGTTTGCTACAGAAGTAAGGACCGCTATAACAAAATTTGGTGCAAGTGAGGTGTGGCCACTTCCTGTCTGCGGCTTGCGGCCCGGATATCGACAGGGAAGTTCGCGGAAAGGTCTCCGGCGTGGGCAGATAACAAGGCAAATCCAATATGTTGGGTCCTTCACAGGAAACGCTACTTTCTCCCATTTACACTTTCTATCAATAGAACGCCGTTTATCCGAAACAATGTGAGCGAAGTGATTTCGGACAAGCAATTTTTCGGATAAATCACATTTATACTTACAGACCTATGTGAAGGGAAAACATTACAGTATGATTAAAGAATTGAATTGTCCTTCTTTTGGTTATTTTACGACACTTTATCTACTGCTATTGTTATCTATATCTAGCTTTTACTTCTTGTGGACCGGGAACGAGAACGAGAACGTGAACGGAAAACTGTTAAAATAAATATATTTAAATGTGTGCATTCACAATTAACGAGAAGTTTGGCGGAGCCCGGGAACGGGAACATGAGAGTTGGTTAAGTTTTAACTTTGCAGTTCTCGTTTTCTACCACAGGCTATTAGATTCATTCTGTTGTCACCAAAAAGCTATTTGGTTGTATATTTTGTAGCAAGGAGGCCGTGACATAATTTCTTGTAACTAACGCAGAAATTCAGTAGAATCACTTTCCACATATGCTACGTGTATATGTGACCAGACTGCCACGTGAATTGAATTCTTAAATATTCCGTCTTAAATTTCGAAGTTGGTTAACCTATGTTTATGTTGGCTGGCTTGTACTTTTTAGAGAATGACACTGGTCAAGTATACACATATAACATCAGAATGCGTAATATCGACTTTATATATCGTTATTGACATACATATCGATATCTATAGAAGTCTCCGTTCTCGGTTTATTGTGAATAAAAAATCTTTGACCAGGATAAATAAAACCACTATTATTATTATTATTATTATTATTATTATTATTATTATTATTATTATTATTTCGACATTTTTCGTGCATTCTGTATATACAGATGTACAATACATGATTATATGTCTACTTGGCTGAACAATACGAAGACTTCCATCTCTAGTTCACCGTCCCTATTCCTACAGTGCCACAAACACCAGGTCAAAGCCACTATAGTCACAATGACCTACCTATATACCTCCCGACCCACTGATATTTGGCATTTCTACAGTGATAATAGACAGCAGGTCTGCCGGTACAAATGCACTCACAGATCCAAGATAAGGGTACAGAGATAGGACACTGTGAGGACAGGTAAAATCTTTAAACTAAGTCCAGATAATTTCATAAACATTTTAAATCCTTCAACATTAACATCTTCAACATCTTAACAATGGAAACTCCATAACACAGAACCCTTCAACTAGTGAAAGTCCTACGTTTGGTAGAATTTACTTAGATTAACTCCCTGATTTCTAAAGCAAAGATTTCTGAAAAAACGATCAGACTAACTCATGTAGAAGCTCTCGCGAAAGATCTGAAATCCTCGCAACCGTTGAAATTTAAAAGGCAGGTAGCAGTTCCCGGTCAGTCATGAAGTCCACTTGCAAAACATTTCTCTTTGCCAGTCGTTCGCTTCCTAACAGGTGCTTGTAGTGAATCTCTTTGTATTAATTTACGGAAGTTTTGAAAATATTCTCTGGTAGCATTTATAAGTGTGTGTATCAGTGGCGGCTGATTAACTGAGGCAAGTGAGGCACTTGGCTTAATGGAAATGAAATTTTATGTTTTTATATAATACATTAGTGATTTTAATTAAATATATATCGCTGTAGAAGTATTTGAAAACTTTGTGATGTATATAGACCTGTTTTGCAGTAAAATTTGTTCCTGAGACCAGGATCACTCGTGCCGGGTCTGGCTTCTGCATTTCGTATGTTTTTGCGGGCTTTGAGGTTGCGCTTGAAACGTTGTAGCTGAGGCACAATTCGTCTGGCCTCGTGGCCTGGTCAGCTTTCACTCCTCCCATCCATGGACCGGTCTCAAGGGTGGAATTGGGTGGGTATAGCAGTGATGACATGTCTTCCTAATAGGCCATAAATAACATAAAAATTCCCGCTGTTCAGCAGGCAGAGACCCACACTGTTCTCTCTCATCATGTCTTAGTTTATGAGATGACTTAAGCGAGGGTGTTGTACTATTGTACTTCGTAGTATACAGTAGTGAGAGTGGTTCAATATTGTTATGTATATCGGGAAAATATAAACGGAAATAGAAGCAAGAAATAATGATGATGTAGTTAATCCATTGTTAGTGTGTCCTTTTTCGAGAAGAAATGATATTGAAAGAGAGGAAGTTTTAAATAAAAATATAGCCTACCGAGATACCTACGCCATCGGTGACAACTTTTCTGACAGATAATCTCAAAAAGCGAGTTTTAATTGCATCCTGATATGGACAACATAAATGATTAAGTAATAATGTGGTGCAAAACAAACTTAAATAAAAATAAACCTTGTTTGTTGCTGTCGGAGGAAAAAAATAAAAAGGAAAGAAAGAAAGAAAGAAAGAAAGAAAGAAAGAAAGAAAGAAAGAAAGAACAGTGTGTCTACTGAGAGGTTCAGTGATCTGAAAAATATTTCCAGGGGAATTTCAACATATACTTCTTCAGCTGAGCATAATATGGGTTGCTTCATCACACAATCACTTAAACAAACTCACAGCATAACTTATTTGGTGAGTGACATTATTTTTCATTAATAATAATAATAATAATAATAATACAGTAATAATGATATTAATAATATAATAATAGTACTAATTCATATCATGAATACACATTTCCTATCGGAGGCACTTAAACTAGTCGCATCTGGCCTCACCGAGGACTTCGGTCACCGGCCGCTACTGGTGTGTACGTATTTAAATTGTGTATAAAGAGTTAGTTTGTTTGTAATTTGCAATTTAGGTAAGGAAATGGCTCCAGCAGTTATTTCATAATTAAAGAGAACAAGCATCGTAGTGAAACCAAAGAAGTTATAAACGATGTATTCGTGTTTATATCCAAAGAAGCTACTCAAGGAAATGAAATTTCTCTACACAATGTTCAAGAGCGAGTGGTAATGGCTACAGGCGTGTCCCGTAGTATTTTATATGAGACCTCGTGTTGATAGAAAATAAGTTGGCTGAAATTCTCATATATCTCCCCATCTCACTTACTTGTGAGTAAATTTAGTGAATGCAGTTTTCAAGCATAATTCCCGCATTTTAGTAATACACATTAATGTAATCTTGCTTGTATATTTATGCGGATATTTCACGGACAGAGAGAGGGTCAATACGATACTAAGCATTATACCGTACTGATTTCTCATTACGCTAATTATATTACGAGAATAGATCAATTTAGCACTGTTCATAATTTAAGCTCCGTAATTCCGTTGATGATCCATAAACGCTGAACTAAACCGGTCGCGGTGTACACAGCAACTAAGGCGCGAAGCCCTAAGACCGTTCTAACGTCCATTAGAACGCCGAATTAGCGATACAAACGGGGGCAGTTGTAAGAACAAACCGTGACACTTAACTGTGTCAACCAAAAAAAGCGTCTGTCTGCTGCGTCGAAATTAAACACGGAGGAGTAAAGGCCCATTCACAATGAAAATTAAACATGACCGTAACATAAACACAGAAGTTTGCTCCCAGGCTACCAAATGGGATCATTCACAATGATTCACATAAGCATTGACATAAACATTACCGTAAGACGTTAACATGAAAGTTTGCAAACTCCAAACTTTCATGCTTATGCTTATGTGATTTGCAAACAGAACACAATCGTGGAGCGCTGAAGTATACGACAGAATATGAGGAAATGGCGTCGTTGTTATGTTTCCATGGTTACCAATTATGTTTGCGGTTAGGTTTATGTTCCCATCGTGAATGATGGTATGACTTCTCGATTTTACCGTAACATTTATATTCTTAAGTCAACGCTTACGTTATGTTTAATTTTCATTGTGAATGAGTCTTAACAGTCGACAAATTTTGCCTGTAGCTCTCGGTGAGATACTTATCCTAAGTAGGGACCGTACTTCGTCCCAGGACTCAGGAGGCTACAAATTTAAATATTACTGGAGTTTTTAAATGGACGGCGCATATGGATCTAGCAAGCGAAGTACTTGACTGATTTCTCACGCGACTCCTGTTTGGTCAAGTTGAACAGAAAAAGAACGTGGACCATTTTAACAATTACACTAATATTTAATATTTATATTATTTATACGATGTACAATACAATACGATATTTTTACTATATACACTATAATAAAGAATGTAGGTCCACACTGATCAAACATTATTTGCACTATTATGTACAATGTTGTGTACTGTAATGCAAGGCATTTTATGCAATAATGCTATACCCTACTTATTTTATAAATAGTGTATAATAGTTTAAAAATGTTTGGCCAATGTACGCCTATATTCTTCATGATAGTGTCAATAGTAAAAATAGCGTAATTATACACAGTGTAAAGGGGCTGCCAGACATTGACTACTGTACTTTGGAAATGCTTTTCGTCTTTAGAATATAATCTTTTTTCAAAGAATATTACTTTTGTACAATATGACTTTTAATTCTAATATATCAATTGTCTTTCATTGTGTTAATCATTCCTTGGTCCAAATTATCTGATTTAACACCAAATTGTACTTGTTTAACTCTTAGAATTACATGTAACTAAACACATCTACATTTTGCTGTTACTATTATCATCGTGATTATTATTATTCAATTTTTTCTATATTGCTGTTATTTATATTTGCTATATAGACTATATTCATACTGGTTGGATGGAAGAGAAGGCCTTATGGCCTTAACTCTGTCCGTAAAATAAATCAATTAAGGAAATAAATAGGCATAAATAAATAAATAAATAAATAAATTGGGCGGAGATACGCAACAGACCAACCGACATTTTGAAAAAAAAAAAAAAAAGAGGAGATATTTACGCAAATCTGTTGTTGGCTGGATTATTTATCTTAGCAAAAACAATAATGCGATTTGTGCACTTTGCTGCCATTTATAAGCAAAATTCTTTTATTGAATAAAATTTATTTATTTATTTATTTATTTTGCTTTGCAATATTAATTCAACTGCTGGTATCTTGTTAAAATCGGTTACTCCTTTTTATTATCATTAATTGTGCTATTTGTTTTAGTAACAGATGAATTTTACAATACTTCTTGTATAAAATATTTAATAGATAACCAAATTTACTTCAATGGTGAGTATCTCGAAAACATGATTTTGTCGGTTGGTCTTTTATTAAGTAACTCCGTCCAATTGTAAGTAAGGTTACCATAATATAAGTCTTCATCACTAGAATGCATTGTAAACAGTCTGAGAGGTGCAAGTTTTGAATCATGAATAGAACGCCAACTGTAGCAAGGTTCCCTGATAGTTCCTGTGGCACGCGCCAAACACGACGTCACGTCAATATAGTCTATATGAACACGACAGCGAGTAGCACGCGTGACCCCAGACTACATTCAGAATGAATTCGATTTGCTCGTGTTAAGTACATGGTTGGGTTCTTTCCGCGGTTTTCCCAACTGTAAAGCGAATGTTAGATAATTCCTTTACAAATGTTTGGACTTTTCTCACTGTCATCAATTCCACCGACGGTAGATAACCTCTCAGTTGATATAGCGTCGTTAAATAGCAGACGGGAAAAGCGGCCAATCTCCATGACGCGACGTAGAATGTGAACAAAACTTACTACCGTATTTCGGCAACAACACAATCGATTCCACCCAACTATACATACTATCAATTGACAATACCAATCGAACATTTATTTATTCTGGTGTACTTAAGGTCATCAGGCCTTCTCTTCCACACACCAGAAATACAAATACAATAATAGAAATAAACAGAAAAATCATACTATAAACGAAGTAAAGCTGCACAAGAATATACACAAATTGCAGTGACACAAACTTTAGATAAGTGGTTAAGTATCATAATTAATTATATCCTAACTAATTAAGGAACATAAACAAGAAATTTGCAATTTTAATCTCCAGTAAAAAACACAAATCAACACTTCTAGCAATACCTAAAAACTATTAGATAAGACAACATTGGCTAATTACTTACGTCATGTTTCACATATTGAATCTTCATATTTTCTGTTTTTTTTTTTTATAAAACGTAACTTAAGTTATTGTATTCGCTAGTCTACTATTATTTTATGCTTGTCATTAGAACCGAAGTTTGCGGAGTCATACCCGACCTAAGACATTAAGGATTTACTAGAATAAACCGAAGGTCTTTACGAGTCACCTTATTTCGAAGAAATCCCTTTTTAACAGATTCACGACTTGACTTAACATATTCGAATCCAAGATAATCCAGAAGTCTCAAGAAGTGCGCTTTTCCAACAGAAAGAAAGAGAGATTGATGCCGTAGTTCCTTTATGCACTGAGTATGAACTTGTTGCCAAGACAACGGACGACTCTGAAAGTGTTCGCAATTCCAAGAAGCTCTCAATGATTTTCCAGTCTTTATGAATACAAATGTACTGAAAAAGCACACTCAGCAACTGTAACAGAAGAATCCGTGCTAATGTAATACGAAATCGCAGCTTCCTCGCATTGATGTTCTTTTCAGTGAAATTGCACTTTATTGTAATGTGTAAGTAACCTCATGTTTCTGGGTGAAAGGAAAGCTTTGGGAAGCCCATAACTGAGAGAAGAGAATAACACAATGAATATAAGAGTGAAGGAAGGTAATGCCACAGTCTAGTATATACAGCCACGAACCTTGAGTTTTTGAGGGTACTAGAAACAATAGACTGTGCCGATACTATTTCACATTGTCTGTAATGAGGCGATAGTAGCGATCCTAGTGGTTAGCAACTATTTATGGATGCATATTTACTATGTATTGAGCTTCGTGACTGTATATACTAGACTGTGGTAATGCTATGAACTGGATTTATTTTATTATTATGATGTACCGAAGTACATATGATATTTCCGTGCAGAAATTATGCGTTATCATAATGTGATAAAGGATGGGTAGAAAACACCAAAGGAAAATCCGAGAAGTAGAACATAAACTGAGGGGATTCGATTCGGCACAATAACTGGAATCCGGTGTGGCTTAGTGGATAAAGCGTCAGCACATAGAGCTGAAAACTCGGGTTCGAGTCCCGGTGCTGGAGAGAATTTTTCTCTGTTCTATCCATCCTTTATCATATGGATTTATTTTGTTCATGGTAAGTAGAGTCCTGCGTTTGGATATCTAGAGTCTCCAAACAATCCGTCTCTCGTACTCGTATGTATAGTATAGAGTAAAACTCGGCGGCATCCAACGCTACTTACACAGTTGAGGTCTGTTATTCATGCCAAAACAAAACAAAACAAAGAAAACTAGAAGCTTGCAGATCAGTGCTCTAATAGAAGAATTTGATAACGAGCACTTCGTTAGAAAAAAATAAAATGTATTTGATCAAAAATGAGGAGAAGTTTTTCATTTGAAATACTTAAAATGTTTGCAGTTATTTATTGTAATGTGTAGAAGTTCTTAAAGTACGCAGTCAATGAATTCGACTGTACTTCTTAGACTAATAGGCCTATTGTTATATTTCTTGCACATCTCAAGGTAATGTCACTATACAGCTGCAGTGTATATTCATAGAGCATCTCTGAGAACGTGTGTTTGCATTGTATATATATTTAATACTGTTTAATATATTTCAGTAACTGTTCTTAATAGGTTATTTTATGACGCTTTATCAACTTCTATGGTTATCTAGCGCCTGATGAGATGAGAGTGATAATGCCAGCGAAATATAAGTCTATAGCCCAGCGCCGAAAGTTACCCAGCATTTGCTCTTAATGTTTGAGGGTATTTGAAAATAACTCGTTATAGGTTAACCGGTTATTTTAAAATAACTGGTTAACCGGTTATTTTCCGGTTATTATTTTTTTTTACATTTTAAAGTCAGCAAATTAGTCTGAAAAACAAAATGAGAAGTTATTTACAATAGAAATCAAATAACAATTAGCAATAAACTGTAAACCAACCAGAATATAGTTGAAAGAACATGATTAAATGCTGAAGATCAACAATGACATCCTTAAACAAAATACAAAATAATAATAATAATAATAATAATAATAATAATAATAATAATAATAATAATAATGATAATGAAATAAGGCTATGAAATTGCATTTAGTTAATTATCTCACTCACATTAGTGTCGTTGGTAAGATAAATAAAAAATAACACAAATTCCATAATTGTTACAATAATAATCTTGATTAAGATACATTCCGATGGGAAATCTATTCTCCTACGAGTATAACCAATAACTACTGAAGCCAAAATTTCTCGCCGTTTCAAATGCTCCAATACCCGCAGATATTATATTATAAGCCAATAATAAATAGTCGGCGATTAAGATAGGCATAGGTTATTGACATTAAATTGAAGTCGAATTTCATTTTGCCATCTATGGACAGATGAAGTAAGGCCGTAACCCCCATCCTATCTAGGAATGACCTACGGGACAATTTTTATACAGAGTATATTACACGGAGTAGAGAATAATAAGAAAAAACTATATTCGACTGATGTTAAATTTGAGATACGCTTAAAATATATTTGATTCAGTGTTTATTTTAAAAAATAACCGGTCGTTTGGTTATTGAGGAAAAGAACCGGTTATCAAGTTAAACCGGTAATTAACGGGTTAACCCTATGAAAATAACCGGTTATTTTTGCCCATTCCTAGTTGAAGGAAAACCCCAAAAAAACTTCAACCAGGTAACTTGTCCAAACCAGAATTTAAACCTGAGCTCATTCGTTTCATGCTCAGACATGCTAACCGTTACTCCACAGCGGTGGACTCTATAAATGTATCTTTATCTTAGCTCTAGAGCTGCATGTGTTGACAAAATATGCTGGCTTTTGAAAATTTTGGATTTCTCTCTATCCCTGGTAAAATAATTTTTACTACACCTAAGCTGTCTTTAAATTAATATTTTGTTATTATTGTTATTAAATCCAAGAGGTATTTCGTACATTAATACTATTTCTGTTGTTCAACTTATACACACAAATAAATGAATAAACAGATGTAAACACACTGCTTTGACTCGCAGTGTTCATTGTGGGCCTACTGTTTTGAAACTCACAGCCTACTGAGGAATGGAAACTACCCTAACAAGGTACATTCACGAAGTGTCTCACTGATAATGGTATAAAATCAAATAGGCCTACAATGGAAAGTTCAGCTGTAATCAATGTTTATGGTACCAATTGTAGCTGCCCATAGTGCAATTATATAATGTTTATGAGCCTAGATAGATATTTGTATAATAATGAAGACGGAAGGAAACTCATCTATAAATAATAATTAATTATTCTACTAATTTTAGCTGTCCTTACATATACTTAAACATATTTGTGGGTGTTGATGTAGAAATCCGTTAAACACAAAATGTAAACGACAATAAGCACATTGAATTAAAGATGCATTTTTGCAGTTGGGAGTTGATCAATTCGAATCTTCAGTGTCCCAGATAAGATTGGCAGCAGCTTCAAAGACATCACATTCAACTGGAAAGGTAGCTTTCTTCCAGGCATGCGTAATCATGTTAGTGAATATGGGGGATAAACACATACAGGTAACAACCACTCCACCTGGTGCAACTTCCCTTGTTCAACCGTTGGATATATACTTTTTTCGTCATTGGAAGAAGTTCGCCAAACGTTTTTGTGAGAAAGTTTTACTCGACAACATTGATATTGACCTCCAGAGGTGTAACGCTATCAACCTGCATGCACTTACCCACAATCATTTCAGTGCCCCCATATTCACTAACATGATTAAGCATGCCTGGAAGAAAGCTACTTTTCCAGTAGAATGTGATGCCTTTGAATCTCCTGTTAAATGTTATCTGGGACACTGAAGAATCGAGTTGCTGAACTCCCAACTCCAGAAATGCATCATTCATTCAATGTGCTTATTGTCGTTTACATTAATTGTGCTTAACGGATTTCTACATCAATACTCACAAACATGTTTAAGTATATGTAAGGACAGCTAAAATTAGTAGAATAATCATTATTATAGATGAGTTTTCTTCCGTATTCATTATTATACCAATATCTATCTAGGCACATAAACATTGTATAATGGGTAGCTACAATTGGTACCATAAACATTGATTACAGCTGAACTTTCCATCTTATTTGATTTATACCATTATCAGTCAGACACTTCGCGAATGTACCTTGTAAGTAGTGAATGAATACCTGTGATTTGAGAGCTATTGAAAGCCATCCAAAGACCCTGATCCAAAGATATGGCAACAAAATGGTAAATTTGTGTGGAGTGACGCGTCACCCCGGTATGCATTCTAGAGTTAAGAATCCAGACAAAAAAGGTAATAAAAAAAGATTCGGGAAACATTTTTGTGTCCTCAAAACGGGACAAATTGCCATTAATCGAGCATATGGTTACCATATTTCTATGTGGATTATGCGACCCAAATGAAGGGATAGAGCTAAAAAATTCTACAGGTGAAGATGATACGAAATGTATCCCTTCGCTATATCTTGTGGTAGACCTTGGACTGAGTCATCGACTTGTGGAAGCAGGTCGAGGCATGCTGCATCCGTTATAGCAGGAACAGGAACAGTTAGCCGTCCAGAAATACAACCCTTTCGGCAGCAGAAATACACTCCCCTTCACCGAGAGGTAAAACACTTTTGTTGCCTCTCTAACCAAGCGTAAAATCGCATGAATCATTGCCCTCACTGCAGGTACTGAAGGCAGCAGACAATTTGGCCAAGGGTCGAATCTCTTATCTCTTTCAACATTCAGAAACATTTCTGCTTTCCAGAGCACAAGTGCAAAGAAAACACTTTTTGACTCATCAACGAACTCTTAGAAGGCATCGCATTTTCATCAAGATGATCTCAAAATCATTATGTAATTCTACGGAGTTCATGTAAATAGGTGAAATTAATAACAAGTTAATAGTTCTTTATTTAAGGGGACAGGTACACCTTTGGTAGTTATAATTTTACTGATATTTCAACATATTTCCTTCGGAATCTTTGCAGTGGCGACTCGTAATATTTTTTGTATGTAGGATATGAGTATGATGACTGATGACCAAGACAGAAACTAATAATAATAATAATAATAATAATAATAATAATAATAATAATAATAATAATAATAACAATAATAGTAATAATAATAGAGCACAGGGTACATATAATTTCTTGCTACAGTAAAATTCTTCTAAATGATCAATACAACTTCAGATATTCTTTCGGCAGTCCTGTCATCTGAAAGTCCTGTTAATTCTTGTTTTATTATAGCTTATTTTATTTATTTTTATGTAATTTTGCTTTTTATTCACTTTATTTTTTATATTATATCATTTTAAATTATTTATTATTTCTTTTATTATGCTCTTTTAAAATGACCAATGAACTGCATTTAAGGCGGCTACAAGGGTACTTGAAAATTCCTATTGCAGTCTCTGACAGCGTCTCCACCACCCAGAAAGAAGGGTCGTAGTATTAGGATATACGGTCACATCCTCAAACGCGGTTAAAGTTAAGTCATACCCTGCCCTCCGCATCCTCCCCTGTCCTTAACTTCACTGCTAGAATAGCATGGTGCGTGCATGTATAGTTCTTCCACCATGCACTGTTAGAAAAAAAAACAGTTTGCTGTAACATATTTGGATGGTTCCTCGGAAGGTATTTCTAAGGTCTGAGATGTGGAGTAGCGACAACTCACGACAGAAAGTGAAAGTTTGAAGAAAATTATTGTCGGGACGCAGTAAAAATCAAAATCTGTAATTAAAATGTTTTCTATCCTCAGAGACACGAAATTAAATTGTAGGATCGTCCTCATATCTTTCATGAGGAATCGCCACTGATCTTTAGGTCCTTTAGACATAAAAACTGACATGCATAATATACACCAATTTAACATAATTAAGCAATTTTTAATATGTTTAAAACTTAATTATTATTATTTTAATTATGAAAATTTTGCGGAGTAGTTATTTTGCTCCCCCGAACAGAATTTACATAACTAAAATCTTAATTTATTTTAATTAAGCTCTGCGTGCATGTATAGTTCTCCCATGTAAACAACATAGCCTATTCTGAAATCTTCAAAGTAGAATGTATACATTAAAAAAATAACACTGAACAATGTATTTTTTAAAATTTAGTGTAAAATCAAGCAATAAAAATAAATATAAGCAACCGGTCAGATCAAAAATAATTATGAATGATCAATAGAACAAGTTTCTCATTTCAGTTATGCTGGGTATGATGTATCATACGACAGGAAGAATGATCTTACAAATGAACTGTATAAATTTCAACATACGCAGGCCTATGTGTAGTACAGTGGCGTAAGCAGAATTTTGTCATTATTAAAATTGTTTACAATTTACACTTTCGATATTTTAAATGTTGTGTATTATTATTATTATTATTATTATTATTATTATTATTATTATTATTATTATTATTATTATAGGGTAAAAAGGTAAAAGGTAAAGGTATCCCCGTAACATGCCATGAAGGCACTTGGGGGGGCATGGAGGTAGAGCCCCATGCTTTCCATGACCTCGGCACTAGAATGAGGTGATGTGGTCGGCACCACGCTCTGACCGACTTTTACCCCCGGGAAAGACCCGGTACTCAATTTTATAGGAGGCTGACTAAACCTCGGGGCCGTTCTGAAAGTTTGGCAACGAGAAAAAATCCTGTCACCACCTGGGATCGAACCCCGGACCTTCCAGTCCGTAGCCAGCTGCTCTATCAACACCATTATAGGGTATATTTATTAATATCATACTATGTATATTCTAATAGAACATATTTATGAATATCCTTAAATCTTTGAAACGTAATTTTTTCACAGTCATCCAATTTTCAACAAACATGTTACATTTCATTACAAGGTCGTTATTAGGCGGTAGGTCTGTCTATAATGAAGATAGCACTGTTATGATTCGAACGTGTCACAGCACCAAGTACAGGGACTATATTGAATGAGGGGTAGGAGCACTATGCCTTATGTCGATGTAGATTTTGTTACTCTGACAGTAAAAAATTAATTAGAGAAGGGAAAACGATTATGGATAAAAAAAATTACTCAAATCTAAATATGTAATTCTTTTTAAGTTTAAGGGAGGGTTCAAACCCGGTAACCCCCCACCCCCTCTTGCGTACGCCCCTGATGTAGTAAAATATTAGAACTCTGAGAAACAACCGGAATTGAAACACGACACAAATTTTATAAAGTGATGGCTGTCCCAATGCTAATGTATGGTTCAGAGAATTGGGTACTAAATAGATCTGACAGAAGGGAAACTGAAACAAGTGAAATGAAGTTCTTCAGAAGAGTTGCTGGTCTTATTTTGCTTGGTCACGTGAACAGTAATGAAATCAGAAATATACTAAATATATTAAACTTAAATAAAAAAAAATTATATGAAATAAAAATAGCTAGTATTATCACATACTGCGAATGGATTATAATAGAATAAGTAAAAATATTTTTCATTACAAACCAGAACGTCATAGAGATGAGATTGAGAGATTCTCTGAGCCGGAATAGTACTATGTAGAAGAAGAAGAAGAAGAAGAAGATTATTATTATTATTATTATTAAAAATAATACATGCATTACATTAAAGATTTTAGATATTGTCATTCACATGGCAGAATTACACATGCATGAAAAGTTTCATTAAAATACTGTAGGCCTACTTATTGAGTTAAGCCTGGTTCACAAAAAAACGAGAACAGAAACGACAACGAGAACGAGGACGGAAATATTGTTAAAATATATATATTTAAATGTGAGCATTCACAATTAATTTTCACTTTCCCGTTCCCGGGCTCCGGTAAGCTTCTCGTTAATTGTGAATGCTTACATTTAAATACATTTATTTTAACAATATTTCCGTTTCCGGTTTATTGTGAACCAACCTTTGCCAGGTAAACGCTGTTGGGTTGAACAAAATACTGCACAAATTTGCATAATTAAAAAAAAAAAACTCTTAGGGTTTTAAAAAACATTAACATTTCTTGGCGATGTACAGAGAGTGTAATATATTAACCGTGTGTCAATTTGTATTTCCAAAGGAGCTACATATATATTCTCAAGAAAAAGAATGTTGAAAGGCTTACATCTCTCTTAACGACGCTTTCAACTGTAACGCGTTTATGCAGCCTGGAGTTGAAGTCAACGTAGGCCAGAAATGTGGACAATTTTTCCCTGGAGTCCTTGGCTTGGTTTTTCGAGTCCTTACACTTATAACATGTTTTGGCCTATTGTGCTTCCTATACAAGGTGTAAACGACATAAACTGCCAAAATTATAGGCCTATAGACAGTACATATCGGTCTACTGAACAAAATGCCTCTTGAAATTTAATTATTTATTATAATTTTATTTTTAATTTTTAAAATACCATGTTTTTAAAAGTGATAACAGTCTAATTTTTGTTTACACTTTGATTGAACGTGAATGTCACAGCAAATGACCTTGCGCCCAACACATACCAATACACAACAGAGTACAAACGGCAACTTAAATGTAGGCCTACGTATCGGGTAAAGTAAATAATGACTATATTATCATTTTCAAAAAATTTAGACTCACAAAACTTTATTTTCTGGGAACACCTTGACAGTCAAAGGAAAACATTGACTATTTTCTTCAAATTTATATATTACGATGTACCGAAATACATGTGATATTTCAGTGCAGAAATTCTGCGTTATCATATGATGATGGAAGAGTGGAATAGAGAAAAATTCTCTCCGGCACCGGCATTTGGACCCGGGTTTTCAGCTCTACGTGCTGATGCTCTATCCACTATGCCACACCGGAATTCCCATCCCGATGCCGGATCGAATCCTCTCAGTTTAACTTCCACCTCGTAATATATGATATGCGAAAAATAATCACATTGTGATTTAAGACGGCGCTTATTCCGTCGGATCCCGGCCACTTAGTCACTCATAACGAATGCACCTCTGCACATGTGTGGACATTATGCCACTGTCATACATCTATGACGCAGTGCATGAGGGTAGGCCATTAGAGGGAACCCAAGAAGTGTAACTTAAACTGAGAGGATTCAATCTGACATCGGGATGGGAATCCGGTGTGCCTTAGGGGATAGAGCATCAGCACGTAGAGGTGAAAACCTGGGTTCAAATCCCGGTGCCAGAGAGAATGTTTCTCTGTTTCACTCTTCCATCACCCTCAATTTATGTTCTACCGCCAGTATTTTTTTTTTTTTAACTTTATATCGTTTACACACTGTATAGACGATGACTGTCCAAGTCCGACGGATCGCCTGGGTTGTGATGCGTGAATGCGATGCTGACAGATAAGCCGCCATACCTCAGCCCTGATGGACCCGGGGTCCCAAGTCCTTCCCATAAAAGCAGCGGAAACCCATGGGGCCTACTATTCCAAATATCCCGCCCTAGCCTATTTTCAACAATTGCAGATATTATAAAAAATAAGGGGAAGGCTGAGAGTGTCGGCGAAATTATAGATGGAAACGGGAGTGACTCGAGAAAATCCGCCAGCGTTTGACAGACGTCTGCAACTCTCTGTCGATCCCATGATATGACAAAATATGTCTCAATTCCGGTGGGGAATATTTTGAAAAATAGCCGTGTCTGTTCGAAAAAAAATTTTCCAATGAAATTGTGTTTTCTTTCTGTTAACGGTCCCTGGCGAACTTATTTTTTAAGACTCTCGTAATTGCGGTCGAGTGACCAGACTTTGTATAAGAACTTCTTTTGACATTATTAACATGGTGAAAGAAAAAAATTAACTTTTTTTTTATCTGCCCAAATCAGAATGTTTGTCAGCGGAAGAATGCATGACGTCACAGGCTCATCGATGTAAAACCCCGATGGATTTAAAGATTGGTTTAAAAAATAAACGGACACGAGTGTACCCTAACGTAGACCGGTAGCAAGTCGGACTTGTTATCTAAAGGCTGGTTCATAATAAACCGGGAACGAGAACCAGAATGAAAATGAGAAGCAGAGGACGTGAATATGAAAATGTTTGATTCACAATAAACCGAGAACGTAGACGACTATACATATCGATATGTATGTCAATAACGATATGTAAAGTTGATATTACGCATTCTCATGTTATTTGTCTATAACTGACCAATGGTGTTCTCTCATGAGTACAAGGCAGCCAACATAAACACAGGTTAACCAACTTCAAAATAATTAGAGAAGAAACATTTGCAATAGAATAAAAATGAACACAACAGTAGTTATTGAATTGAAGCATGAATTGTAGTGTGTAATACAACCAGTACAGTAATAAAATATGATTCACTTACGATCATGTTCAAAGATGCAGCTATTGAAAGCCACGTATTCTCCTTCATTTTCTCATCATTATACGAGGCGCGCCGCTTATTGTAAACGTGAGGATTTTCCTCGACACTCAATATTAGAATCTCATCAAATAAAACTTGCTCCATGATGCACAGCACAGAACAAAATAATGCATAGGTTATGCCACGCTCTTCTTGCTACAAAATATACGACGACAAAATAGCTTTTAGATGGCAATAGAATGAATCTAGTGGGCTGTGATCGGAAACGTGAGCGCCAAAGTTGAAACTTGGCCAACTCTCCGTTCCCGATCCCGGGCTCCGGCAAGCTTTTCGTTAATTGTGAATGCTCACATTTAAATGCACACATTTTAACAATTTTACCGTTTTCGTTTTCGTTCCGATTCTCGTTTCCGGTTTATTGTGAACCAGCCTTAAGACTGCGCTTGGGCGAAGATTCGATATCGCTTATGTTAATTTACCCAGATGGATTTTTTCCGAGGTGTTACCCCAATTGTGATACGAATATCAGTTGATTTCATTCAGAATCCTCTGACTCATCTCGCCAAACACCATCTATCAATTCCATCGATGCTACAAATCTTCTAAGTAGATACATCGTCTTTAAACTAGCCTAAAAAAATAACCTTAGCCAAACATTATGATTACCCAAGCAAAACAAGATGACCAGGTCGCGGCCCGCAGTTTACTCTTAGCTACTGCTTGCTACGACACATACGCAGCCTACCGCCCCTGTCATGACTGTAACAGAGCCATAAAGTGACACCATTTGTTTCCATCACTCGAGGTTGCCAAGTACAATTCAATTACTCTTGAAGGGCGAGGTCTCAGGCCACATAATTCAATTTAAAAGGCAGTTGTAACGCATTGTGACGACGCACCGCTAGTTCAACAACTATATGGTCCACTTCGCATCTAGCAATCCGGGATCAAATCCCGGCAAGTCCAAGCGGAATTCGTGATGGACAAATACGATTTTTTAATAATCGGTTGCGTTATTTAAGGGTACCCGCGAGTGAAATTACGAAATTCTAAACTGTAAAAGGTAAATTTTTCAAATTTGTGCCATAGGTGTATACTAATACAACTAAAGAACTCACAAAAATGTGTCCTTGTAGCTCTCATGGTTCACTAGTTATGGGCAAGTTTACATTATGGAGGGGGGGGGAGTAACTCAAAAAGTCCCTTGCGTAACAATTTTCTTTTTTTTCGTTCTCATAATTCTGAACCTGATATGTATAGTAGTGACAAAAAAAAACCGGACCGACCCTTGTAGCTGATTTCAGAGCCTAGTTCAATCCAGAGCGCGATAGACTGGTAACTAAAACTTTCGTGGTTCGAATCCTCCCTGGGAAGGAAACTTTTTTGTGTTCCTTATTAAAATTTATTCCCAATACTTTTCGATTGCTGGTAAAATTCATGTTCTGGGAATAATAAGTTAATTAAGTAGTAAAATATCGCTGCAATCGAAAAGTATTGGGAATAAATTTGAATAAGGAACAAAAAAAAGTTTCTTTCCCAGGCATCATTAGAACCACGAAAGTCTTAGTTACCAGTCTATTGTGCTGTGGAGTGAACAAGGCTCTGAAATCAGCTACAAGAGTCGGCCCGGTTTTTTTTTGCCACTACTGTACATTTATTATCATACAGTACATCTCACTTGACGATAATGTATGTGTCAGAGGAAGAACAATTGTTTATATGCATCTGAAGCCTGACTAGTGCAATATGTAGCTAATCGGCGATATATGCAATGGAGGGGGAAAGGAACTAGCCATCCTATCCCACTATCTCCTGGCCTAGTTACCTCATAAGTGATGCCCTCTTAGTATCATTTGTGAGGTTCAGATCTGTCTTCGGACAGTTGACTAAACAACAAGCAACAATTTATTTATTTATTTAGCCTATTTAATCTGACGGAATATCACCAGTTTTGTAAATAGGCTCACCACACATATACTTATTTAAAATGCCCTCGGTTTCCATGTAGATTGATTCGATAAGCCTCTGGAATTTTTTTTAATATCGTATAATTTTTTTCTTAAAAAAATTAAGAAACCGAAAAAAATATATATTGAAATTGTAGTCACCATAAAACCAGAGCATTTTTATTCACTACATATCTGTGAACTAAAACACCAAGTTTGAACTGTCTATCACAAAATCTGTATCGCATGGAGCATTTTATAGGAACGAAAGTGCTGAAAATTTAAAGTGTGAGAAAACAGTGCAAAACTAAGCTTGTCGCAGCTGGAATTTAAAGCACCACGGGACTTTCAAAATTGGCGTATGGACTTTAAAAATGGCGCTACCGTACTGGTAGTAAGTATTATTTTAATTGGTGGAGCAACAGTCTGACTTATTAAAGGATTTTCATTTTTCTTACGTCAAGCACTTAAATATAATTTTATATAGTGCAAGGTTACAAACTAATGTTTAGTGCGTGTAGAAAGAAATTAATAAGAAAACATAGGACACATTAACACAACCTAAAATTAACTGTCTTCAGAATGTCTCTGCGACAGAGTTTCAATATCAGAAATTATGGACGGTTTTCGCGTAAATTTAATTTAAAAACCACTAATTTGAAGTCGCTGACCAATGCGATCAGCTTGCAACATTGTAGCCAGAAAGGGAGATGGGAAGTCATTCACTAAGGCAGACAGACCTGAGCTCGTTGGCCTCTTACATCTATATTACGAGAAGAAAGAGACCGCGATGTTACCAGACTGCTGAAACTACGAACTTAATTTTCTAATTAATCGTGCATTTAATCACAAAACGTAATATAAGTTTTCTATTCATTTATGTGTACTCTATCGTCTCTTTCAATCTGCAAGATTATTTCCCTTCCATCCTTTATATACTTAATAAAATAAAAGTTAGTTAGCTCAAGTTTTTGCTATTTTAATAATTAGATTTGAATTTACTTTACCGAAAATTATAAGACAGTAATTTATAATGCTATTATTCACGAAGAATAGAGTGTTGTATTCTTTACGGATTCACATTTCGGTGCGAAAGAATTCAAGAAATGTCCTAGTATGAAGGATATCAGAGTAAAAAATGAAAACGAGACTAAAGAAAAATTTGCAGATTATATTAAAAAAAAAAAACAATTAAACTTCAGGTATGTGAAGGAAGTGAGTTAGAACGTTCTCAGCATTTTACCTAACACAAAGGAAAGATATCCAGAAAATGACAAAGAAATGTATAGCAAAGAAGTCTCAGCTCATCACCTGTAAGCACTCATAACAGAATATTCCATTAAGAACCTTAGAGACCCTCTCATCAAAATACTTTTACCAATGGAAGTAACAGAGTAATCCACAAATGACTGGAGCAGATATTATCAATATAATTTTGTCAAATCAGTTTACAGAAATAAATGATATGAGATATTCTGGAGCAGATTCATCAATATATTTGTATCAAGTTTTATCATATCAGTTTACAGAAACAAGTGATTTGAGATATTCTGGAGCAGATATTATTAACATATTTGTATCAAGTTTTGTCAAAATCAATTTACAGAAACAAGTGATTTGAGATATTCTGGAGCAGATATTATTAACATATTAGTATCAATTTTTGTCAAAATCAATTTACAGAAACAAGTGATTTGAGATATTCTGGAGCAGATTCATCAATATATTTGTATCAAGTTTTGTCATATCAGTTTACAGAAACAAGTGAGTAATTTGAGATATTCTGGAGATTTTCAAGATTTTCTGGAGCAGACATTATCAATGTAATTTTGTCAACTCAGTTTACAGAAATAAGTGATTTGAGATATTCTGGAGCAGATTCATCAATATATTTGTATCAAGTTTTGTCATATCAGTTTACAGAAACAAGTGATTTGAGATATTCTGGAGCAGATATTATTAACATATTTGTATCAAGTTTTGTCAAAATCAGTTCACAGAACATAACTTATGGTTTCGAGAAGATCTCGAATAGATATTAACTTACATGCGTATCACGTTTTGCCAAAACGAATTCACAAAACATAACATGGACCTCGAGATATCCTCGAGTAGATGCACTGTAAGTTGGTTTGTTAAAATCACATCACAGTACGTAACTTGCACCTCTAATATATCCAGTAGGTATTTATAGTAAGGACACTAAATTTTCTAAAAAACAATAGACCTTATAAAAATTAATACCACAATAAGCTCTCACACATACCAGTACATGGATATGATTTCTTTAAAAACCAGTATGAAAGTCTACCAACTATGTAACTGGTTATCCAATATATATCTCTCTAACAAACGATGTCAGAATGTTGCGTTACCAGGACAACGGAAGATTTTTATACATCAGCGTGACCTTGACAATCTAATCTTCCGTCAACACATTATGGTATGTACACACCACCGATTATCAGGGAGCAGGACATGTGTGAGTCCATCCAGTAGACAGTTACAAGTGCTGGAACTTCCCCGTTTAGGAGAGTAACTGCAAATATACAATCCATCACTATCCCCGGCCATCAGTCTTGTGGAAGTCACTTCCATGACATGTCTAATATCTGATCAAATAAACATTGCAGTGTATGCATGCTTTATCAATCTCCGTTTTGCGCAGTAACTCAGTGCATTAGATACAGACCTATTTTGTGAAGATTAATAAATGGTGCAGTGTAATTACTTATCTTTTACCTACGGAAGCTATTAAATTGTGTGTGTGTGTGTGTGTGTGTGTGTGTGTGTGTCCAATGCCTAAACGACATTTCATACAAGTTGAGAGGATGCGAAGGCATTTCTTTCCCCTTCTACTTGCCCTGAGTCCGTCAGTGACAGACCGCTAGCTGTTACCTCTTATACCTGCACCCCCCCCCCCCAAGTTAAACACACAAGAAAATAAAATATTAAATAAAGTACATAAGTGGATATAAAATACAGTGACACAGATGTTTGACAATTACATCTTTCAGTATATTTTAGTGTCGTTCTTATAATATTTTCAACTAATAATGAATTAAATTAAGGAATATTAGTTTGTGTTATGAAGTCTGGGGGGAGTGACACAGTGCAGATTGTCCCGTTGTGTATGCTTAGAGTAGCAACTAGCAGTGGAGAAAACATTTATCTTCTGCTGTCAGTAGCTTTTTAATATCCCAGTTGATATAAACAACAATAAAATGAAATACAAACGCTTAGTATAGATTTATGAAATATAGATTACCGGTAAACATTTTCAATAATAAGAATTTTCACTAGATTCAAAGTCAATTAGTCGAACGTTAGTAAGATAGACAGTAGCATCTTCCCCTTCACAGATGGTAAAGAATGTGAGTAGAGGGGAAATCCTATCAACCAAACTGAAATGGGGATTAGACACATTTTTGTCAACTTCAATGTCCGAGAAACCACTGCTCGCTTACAAAAACTCACCAAATATGTCGTAAAACCCACCAGATTTTCGTTCCTATAGATTTTTTACGCTTAATTGTTAAATAATGCGAGATAAGATACAATAGTATAAATAATCATTAAAAAGTATGACAACATACACCACTCCGTCTTAGTGCAGCCCTAATTTCAAAATTTACTGAAATTCCCATTCTGTTTCTAATTTTGGTTTAATGATAATACTTTGAAACAACTTCTGAATTTCACCAAGTAAGACATAGACCCTAACATTGATGGCGCGAACTCGGCAATTCTTTTCAGGGGTTTTTATTTGATGCCTCTTTGTACTAGAAACTTTACAAGTACAATTGTAGTAATACTGAATTTTTTTCGCTTCATTAAGTTCATCACGCGCCACTATACTTAAAGGTTTTCAGTAACTTTTTGGGTTGTACTGAATTAAGAAAACCTTGATTTGTTGTAGAACATAATGGAAACAGTCTAGCAACATTTTTTAGTATTTCCATACGTACATTCATAAAGTATTTTCAGCAGTTGCTTCATTCGAGGAACAACGAAAGAAACGCGCAGTCATAGAATTAATTTCTCACTTTGTGTATTAAGACTGTGTTCTGTTTTCAATTCCAGCCATTGGGTTGTTATGCGGTTAACTGCAGAATACATTGATAGACATCTAATATTGCAAGACAAGTACAGTGAAACCTCTCATTTACGGACATCAAATGGACGTAACAACCTGTCCGCATCTGGGAGGTGTCCTTTATTGGGAGAGAGGCTCCCCAATCTCACAGTAAATTTGTAATATGCATTTTGTATCCCTTCACGCTTTAAATGAAATGTATTACTGTAGTTTAATTCTAAATATAGTATACTACAGTAGATTCTTTGCAACTTTGAACTACAGTAGATAAGACCGAAAAAGGAAAATACAGTAGGCCTACTGTGCCATGCAATTTTATTCTAGGTTTACAGTTAAGCAGTACTATAATTTACAATTTTCAACTTAACCTTTACGTTCAGGTGCCATGTCTCTCGAAACAGAACAACTTATTAAAGTAAAGAGAATAATCCTACTAACTATATCATGTGTCGAATACAATTTGACGATCGCAGAAACGTTGGACCCAACAGATAGGTTAACTTTTATGACATTATTTATCCACCAGCTTCCAGCTAAGAAAGGGTAGCCGGCTGGGCTAGTGATAGCCTACAAGACCCTTAGGGTGCTATGCATAGACATTTCGATAGCCCGCGCTACGAGCGTGCTAAACTAGCCCCGGATACGAAAAACGTTAATTCGCTGATCATCCACCGGAAGCCCGTGCTAAGAATATCTATGAATACGGCCCTTATTGTCTTCTTTCATGTTAAGAAATTTCTGTACAGTTCTCAAAATTAATTTTCCATTTTTGTAACACATTAGGGCCCGATTGTATAAACCATTTAATCTTAGATCAGAGGTTAAATTGATCCTTGTTTCAGCTGAACTTGGAATTTTGTGTTGTATAAAGCCTAATCTGAGAGATTAATTTGTCTCAAACTAAAGTCAACTTTGACTGAAGAAATTTCTCCGATTAAGTTAGATGATCCAAGTTCAGTTATTTCTTTTCTGTTTGAAATATACGAGTGACAGATTGTGCAAATAAAATATCCATTATTATTAATATTAATAGATATGCTAGGTACATTTATATATATATATATATATATATTTCTTTCAATTTCTTGCCTTAATACACAAACAATTTTATATTTTATAAGGCTCTATCGTGTTCAGCAGTATCAAATAACATAACCTATAATTATATTATGTTTATAACAACCATTAATTATTAATGGATATGATAGGTACATTCATAAATTTTCAATTAACTGCATTACTAAACGAAAATTGTCGTTTTATAAAGTTTTATTATGTTTAGCAGTATCAAACACCATACCATGATAACAACTCGGAGAACAGTCAACCTTCTTCTTATTGTCCGCCATTATTTACATTGCACAAAAAACCAGTGTCTCCAACAGAGTGTACGGAAAGTCGCCAAAAAGTAGTTGTAAAGTCGCTAGATTTCTCATTATCAACAAAGAAAGATTAAATTTTGTCACTATGGGGTGCTAAAAAGGTCACTAAATCCCTATTTAAGCAATATAAAAGTTAAAAGAAATTGTTGTTGAAAAAGAATTAAAGTCGCTAGATTGGCAACACTGAACAAACCTGTCCGCGCATCACGTATTTCACCTGTTCATGCGATGTTGCCAAATCCTTTTCACGTGAACTTAGATTGCATTTGAACCAAGGTAATTTGATCGCAGAAAAGTTTTATACAATAGAAGTAGTGTCTGAACTCTGTTCACTTTTCGATCTTCGATCAAAGTTGATTTTTAGTCAGGGAGTTTTATGCAATTGGGCCACGGTCTTGAAATCCATGTTCTGTCCGCAGTCAGGAGGTAAAGCAAGCTTTAGGTCTGTGAAACAGCTGTCGTGTCCGTGTCTGAGAGTGTCCGTAAACGAGAGTGAAATTTATCATTATTTCTATATTATTAAAGATGGGACATAAAAATCTTTCCGCATATGAGGAGTGTCCGTATCTTGGGGGTGTCCGTAAGGAGAGGTTTTACTGTATTTTGAAAAGATAGGGTCACCGACGAAAGAATCGTGTTTTATATGCAAACAGGAGAGATCGTTTTTTTTTCCTATAGGCCTAAGTGAGCGCCTACCTTAATAATGACTACATAGAACTGATAAACTAGTATAATTATTTTTTTACAGTTTCTTTATAAGAAATTAGTGACAAATTTACAGCTACTTGAATTCCAACGCTATTAAGGATCATAAAATAGCATTACGGATACAATTACAGAGACATAATCTTGCAATTCCATTCAGTAATGGCTATGCCAGCACCCATTTATGGATCAGAAGTATGGACTGACATCACATCAGACTAGAATAAATATAAAACGCTGAAATGGAACTCATAAGACCAGTGACCGGCTAAAACCTGATCCATAAAGACGGAATAAATTCCTCAGGCAAGAGCTTAATGTAGAAACTATCACAAACAACAGAAGATCACGTGAGGATATGGCATAAGCACGTACATAGGACGCAAAAATCCGTACGTTCCACAAATTATATAGAGTACTCCGTATGTAAGGGTATGCGCTACTGAGATTCAAAACCTATGCAATTTTTTATCTGATTTCAATGAAATTTTAACCACTAATTCCTTTCAATAAGACTAGATTATGTTAAAATTTTCGAAATTTTTGGTTTGTAAATTTGGTCCATAAATAAATTAAAAATGCATATCTTACAATTATTGAATTATGTTACATATGGATGAATACTAACTGACCGAAACTATGTCAAGTAAAATAATTTATGTACAATTATAAGAATGACATAATAACTTAAATATAAATAGATAAATAAATAAAATAATGTATTGTGGGTCCCTATCACCACGGCATGGTGCGTCCTCAGGTTGCGGATAGAGGAGACGGCCTCCAGAATGGAGGGAAGCTGCGAATATATTGAATAAGCAGTCGCGGGCAGCCGATAAGGGGTGGTCCTCCAGCTTGGGGATTGGGCGAAGGGCTAACAACCCATCACCGTAAAAAAAGCAGCTTGTTACGAAACCCCAAAATAAGCCTCGGAATGGGACTGATTCTCTGACACGACCACAGCAAAGATAAGGTGCTTAGGAAAATATTTGCGGGTAAGAGAGATAAAGTTACAGGAGAATGGAGAAAGTTACACAACGCAGAACTGCACGCATTGTATTCTTCACCTGACATAATTAGGAACATTATATCCAGACATTTGAGATGGACAGGGCATGTAACACGTATGGGCAATCCAAAAATGCTTATAGAGTGTTAGTTGGGAGGCCGGAGGGAAAAAGACCTTTGGGGAGGCCGAGACGTAGATGGGAAGGTAATATTAAAATGGATTTGAGAGAGGTTGGATATGATTGTAGAGTTGCAACGTTCCTAGTGACCCTCGATCTCAATGATTGCTAATTCTGTTTATTCATAGATGTGGCAACCATCCCTCTACGTGAAGATGAAGGGAAGCCGTCAGTTTTTCTAAACGACCGTTGTGATTGGCTGTTTTGTTTTTTAGTCAACTGTTCGAAGACAGGTTTGAACTTCGTCCGTGACACCAATAAGGCAACTAAGTCAAGAGTTACAATAATAATAATAATAATAATAATAATAATAATAATAATAATAATAATAATAATAATACTTATTATTATTATTATTATTATTATTATTATTATTATTATTATTATTATTATTAACACTGCGAAGATCGCAGTAAAGGAAGACTTTACGACAACCAATAATAATTAGAAGGGTGCGGTAGAGGGTCAGTCGGAAAAATATTTCCTGAGAAACTGCACTCGAGGAAAAAGAATGAAATATACATAATTTAGAACATATGATGACAGGCGCAGTACTTATTCAGTGTAATGTACTGTACTTGCCACTCATCCGTTATCATCGCCAGCGTCTTCTGTCCGTTTATTTTTCAGCATACTGTACTCATGAAATGAAATCATCTTTTATCGTTTTATCCAGAGTATCATACACGAATCATTCAACACTAGACAGTCGAAATGTCTTACGTAATACAGCTCTCCATAGGAAATTACGTGCGTCAATATTGCTATCCCATATTTAAAACCCGCTGATGGGCGACAATATCTCAAATAATTTATTTTGCCTCTCACTTCGAAGCTTAATTTTAGCATTCAGATATTTTTCCCTGATCATAATATTGGAAAATAGTCCCTCTTAAGACATCCTTTAAAAATTAGCTTTATTGTCAAGGATTTTGGTTCATTATACTTTTTTTTCGAGAGATCTGACATGTACAGTCTTTGAAAAAAACTTTGTCGCACAGAGACTTCATAAGTCCCAGAAAGGAGGCAGTGCGCATGATCAGACATACAACGAAACAAAACTAATTTTATTACCTCAACTAGTCGTTCTATTGTGAACCAGATCGCTCCTCTCTGATCATGCGCACTGCCTCCTTTCTGGAATTTACAAAGTATCTGTGCGAGAAAACTTTTTTTAAAACTGTACGCCACTCCGTTTCTAAGATTGCTTTGCTTCTGTTAATACTCGTTGTATTGTGCGAAAATACAACTGACATCTGTTGATATTTGAAACTTGACTCTCTTACCTACGATACATTTTCTTCGATGAGGGTGGCCTGAAAAATGTTATAATCTATACTACAGCCTCTTGAATAACTTGAAACTCACTTTCTGACCAAACTACATCTTGAACTTGCCACCACACACACTTAATAACTAAGTCAGTAACTAAAACAGTAAAAGAGCACAAACTTAAGAATCACTATTGACTTTGATGTAGCAAGTACAGCAAACACTTACAGACTGAAGAATTCTGATAGAAAACAAACAAGCCTTATCGTTCAGGGTAAATTCCCTTCCTCACACTTTCTAGTACAAATTTAGCACAGTCACCAATAATACAAAATGAGCACTTTGACTTAATTATTATGTAATAATAGATTCCATATTTTCCGTTAAATAAAATGAATATTTTCGGTGTTAAACACTGCCACTATTTCGATGGGTATTTCGTGAAATAAGATGCCAATTTGGTGGGTATTTCGTGAAATAAGATGCCAATTCGGTGGGTATTTTGTGAAATAAGATGCCAATTCGGTGGGTATTTCGTGAAATAAAATCAAAATTCGGTGGGTATTTCGTGAAATAAGGTGCCAATTCGGTGAGGATTTCGTGAAATAAGATGCCAATTCGGTTGGTATTTCGTGAAATAAGATGCCAATTCGGTGGGTATTTCTTGAAATAAGTTGTTAATTAAATGCGTTATGCTATGTTTAATATAAAATTTTGTTACTTTTTCTTTCACATATCAGCATCATCAAAATATAAACTAAACATATTTCTACATTGTCCGCACGAAGATTTGTGTACGCAGAGAAGTCTCTCTCACTGTCCACATGTCATGTGGAGAACCACACTGCCTGTAAACAATTCACATCAAATTCACTGTGGCCCTCTACTAGTCCCCCCCAAAACCTCTTTGCATCAAATTATAACCTCTGGTGCATAACATACTGCAGCAAAGATTGATGAATGCTGTAGAGTCTCTTCTTTGTTCATAAATGGGGTAAAAATTATTAGACAATCAAAGGTCATCTAATATATTTTTACGTACGGTGTACTACGTTATTGGTCTTCTGTGCCCGCCCTTTCTCGACGATGAACAACTCCCGAGCAATGAACCAGTGACTCGTACACAGAGGATGAGGAGTAAGCAACAGGGTGAGTACAAACACTATTTACTGTAATACTGAGTATGATGTACTTGTCTTTAAGCGTTGGAGGGACCACGCAGCAGATTTCCTATACGTTTCAACTTAAATTTTTTGTATAAATAAATGTATTATTATAGAATGGTATCAGTCTAAATGAATGAAAAATATTTTTGTCGTTAATATCAAACAATTATTTTACTTAGAGGAATAACCACTGTAATTATTTACCCTCATATTTGTGTATGTATTTAGATGCTAAAATAATTATTATTTAAGTTTGTATCTTCATGTACAAGTGAAATGAATTTCTTTCTTCTTCTTTACTGTATCTTTCGATGTCAAAGTCGAGCATGAGCAAAGCGATCGCCGTATCAGTAACATAGTGGGAGGAGTCAGCTAGCTTTCCAAATTAGAAATTTCCATAACAGAAATTTCCAACGGAGGGACTCCATTGTACTTCAATCTCTGATTTTTTTTTCGATAATCATAGATATAGTAAAAATGAAAGTACACAATATCCATAGAGAAACTATGGAAAATTTAGCGTTATCAAGGGAGATGCAAATTTCGTAGTTTTTTAATAAATGGAATATATTCTATGGCACTGATCGCCAAAAGCTGTGTCGCGACACATGCCCCTGCCTCCACTCAAGCGTAACCATGGCATCATACTCTCACCCTCTGTTTACAGTCTTCACTTCGATATAAGTAGACATTTTGAAGAGTCCACTGCAAGAATGATGGATGTCACTTTCTTATCGAAAATGAACCAAGACTGTCAATGCATAGCTTAAGACATATAGAATGTAGACCTACATAGAGAGTTATATGGCATTAACATTGATAGTCATTGTCCAGTAATGATCGGAAAATCTCAGTTAAGCTTTGAGCGCTAAGCATTTCAAACTTTCAATTGCTTCTCCTGCAAAATGTATTCCAAATGACATCCATCATTCTTGCAGTGGACTCTTCATTTATCAGCAGCGGACGTACACAAATAATGTTACAAGCGTGTAAGATAATATGTTTCGATGACTTTTCCAAAACAGAAAACAGATAATTTGTAAAAACTTAATTTTAAGGAACATTTGCAGATGGCGAAAATATGAGATACTTAATTTGTTGTAAAATTTTAAATGAAGATAAAAGAACAATGTACGTTGTCATTATTCTTCTTGTTATAAAGACTACCACGCCCTTAACTGTAATTTGAATATTTCATTAATAAACGAACAATAAAAATATCGGCTTCTATGTCTTAATCAGGGTAAAATACTTCGACGTATGTAGTGTAATTTTAATATTTCATTAATAAACAAACAATAAAACGTATCGGCTTCTATGTTTTAATCGGAGTAAAGTATTTCGACGTTTTTTTTCGGCGTATGTAGTGTAATTTGAATATTTCATTAATAAACGAACAATAAAAATATCGGCTTCTATGTCTTAATCGGGGTAAAATACTTCGACGTATGTAGTGTAATTTTAATACTTCATTAATAAACAAACAATAAAACGTATCGGCTTTATGTTTTAATCGGAGTAAAGTATTTCGACGTTTTTTCGGCGTATGTAGTGTAATTTGAACATTTCATTAATAAACGAACAATAAAAATATCGGCTTCTATGTATTAATCGGGGTAAAATACTTCGACGTTATGTAGTGTAATTTTAATATTTCATTAATAAACAAACAATAAAACGTATCGGCTTCTATGTTTTAATCGGAGTAAAGTATTTCGACATTTTTTTCGGCGTATGTAGTGTAATTTGAACATTTCATTAATAAACGAACAATAAAAATATCGGCTTCTATGTCTTAATCGGGGTAAAATACTTCGACGTATGTAGTGTAATTTTAATATTTCATTAATAAACAAACAATAAAACGTATCGGCTTCTATGTTTTAATCGGAGTAAAGTATTTCGACGTTTTTTTTCGGCGTATGTAGTGTAATTTGAATATTTCATTAATAAACGAACAATAAAAATATCGGCTTCTATGTCTTAATCGGGGTAAAATACTTCGACGTATGTAGTGTAATTTTAATACTTCATTAATAAACAAACAATAAAACGTATCGGCTTCTATGTTTTAATCGGAGTAAAGTATTTCGACGTTTTTTCGGCGTATGTAGTGTAATTTGAACATTTCATTAATAAACGAACAATAAAAATATCGGCTTCTATGTCTTAATCGGGGTAAAATACTTCGACGTTATGTAGTGTAATTTTAATATTTCATTAATAAACAAACAATAAAACGTATCGGCTTCTATGTTTTAATCGGAGTAAAGTATTTCGACATTTTTTTCGGCGTATGTAGTGTAATTTGAACATTTCATTAATAAACGAACAATAAAAATATCGGCTTCTATGTCTTAATCGGGGTAAAATACTTCGACGTATGTAGTGTAATTTTAATATTTCATTAATAAACAAACAATAAAACGTATCGGCTTCTATGTTTTAATCGGAGTAAAGTATTTCGACGTTTTTTCGGCGTATGTAGTGTAATTTGAATATTTCATTAATAAACGAACAATAAAAATATCGGCTTCTATGTCTTAATCGGGGTAAAATACTTCGACGTATGTAGTGTAATTTTAATATTTCATTAATAAACAAACAATAAAACGTATCGGCTTCTATGTTTTAATCGGAGTAAAGTATTTCGACGTTTTTTCGGCGTATGTAGTGTAATTTGAATATTTCATTAATAAACGAACAATAAAAATATCGGCTTCTATGTCTTAATCAGGGTAAAATACTTCGACGTATGTAGTGTAATTTTAATATTTCATTAATAAACAAACAATAAAACGTATCGGCTTCTATGTTTTAATCGGAGTAAAGTATTTCGACGTTTTTTCGGCGTATGTAGTGTAATTTGAATATTTCATTAATAAACGAACAATAAAAATATCGGCTTCTATGTCTTAATCGGGGTAAAATACTTCGACGTATGTAGTGTAATTTTAATATTTCATTAATAAACAAACAATAAAACGTATCGGCTTCTATGTTTTAATCGGAGTAAAGTATTTCGACGTTTTTTCGGCGTATGTAGTGTAATTTGAATATTTCATTAATAAACGAACAATAAAAATATCGGCTTCTATGTCTTAATCGGGGTAAAATACTTCGACGTATGTAGTGTAATTTTAATATTTCATTAATAAACAAACAATAAAACGTATCGGGTTCTATGTTTTAATCGGAGTAAAGTATTTCGACGTTTTTTTCGGCGTATGTAGTGTAATTTGAATATTTCATTAATAAACAAACAAAGAGTATCGGCGTCTATGTCTTAATCGGGGTAAAATACTTCGAAGTTTTTTTTAAAGTATGTAGTGTAATTTGAATATTTCATTAATAAACAAACAATAACAATTATCGGCTTATGTCTTAATCGGAGTAAAATACTTCGACGTTTTTTTTTAAGTATGTAGTGTAATTTAGAACTTCGTGACCAGCCTGGTACGTTTTTCTAATTTCAAATATCTGCTGATGTAAAGTACACGTTCTTTTTATGGTAAATAAGAAAATATATATTTTATTTTATTAATAATACAAAAATAATGAATAGGAGGATAAATGTTAACACTGAAAAAAGTATGTGTAGTTAATAAGTAGTAGAATATTATATTGTTTTTGGTCACAGTCCGCCTCTGCACTGTTATTCACTGCATTACCTGAGGGGAACCACTCCACCTCTCTCCCTGTGATAGTGGTGTGCGGGTTGCATTTCTATTACGTCACAATTTCGTGATGTTTGGCAACCACTGGACTGACGTATTTCGTACAGTGACTCACATTTTGCGTTATTTCGCGAGTTTGTTTTGCTTAAATATGGTATTTTAGATATCTATAAGGGTGTATGTATGTATGTGTGTATATATAATCATCGGGTTTAAGGAAACGAAGCTTACGTTACACCCTAATAATTGTATAATACTCGTAAATGTGCTGAAAAATAAAGTGTGAGAAAACAGTATATATAGTTTATATGGAATTCACTTCAAGACTGCAGGCATTTAAATATGACGTAACTGTTATGCTCCCAAGCACCGCAGGGCACTGAAACGTGCTAAACATATAAATAACAGACTGCTGATTCATTTTTCACAAAATAAAATAAAATGAAATGCGACTTTTGATGGAAAATGAACAACATTTCGCCCGTCCTCCTTAGAAGAAAGGTTAGGATAAAAATGTGGTTAACACTGAGCAAAGCATTTACAGCCAGTCATGAAATTGTTTTAATTAATCCAAATTTATGTTTTTTTTTTCTTAGTTATTTAACTACTGTAGCCTACTACTGGGTCATTTAGCGTCGATGAAATTGGTGATAGCGAGATGGTATTTGGAGAGATGAAGGCGAGGATTCGCCATAGATTAGCTGACATTCGCCTTATGGTTGGGGAAAAAGGCCAACCAGATAATCAGCCCAAGAGGAAATCGATACCACGCCCAAGCGCAACTCCGAATTAGCAGGCAAACGCGCTACCGCCTGAGCTACGCCAGCGACTCACTACATTGTTACAAATGTAGAATCGATGAAGATGCAGCGTCTGAGTTCAGCCGAGTTTTTGCTATACATTTATAATTTTACAAACGTAGTAACTATCATAGCGTGAAAACTCATTTGCAGTTAATAAATATTCATCAATTTATTCATTCAAACACATTTTACACATTTTCAGTGAGTAAAAATGTCTGCACAAAATCCAGGAGCAAAAAAAAAAAAAAAAAAAACTGTTGTACGATATACTGGCCCATTTCGAACACTGATAGAAAAAAAGAGGGATTTATGTGGAGCACTATAACATACGGCGGAGTGGACAGTAGGCCTATTGAAATTAATTTGATATTTAAACCCATCAAATCCGAAAGCTTAAATAATGATGACGACGATGATACACAAATATACAGTTCTGAAAGATTCAAGATACAAAACTCATAGTTAATGCGCAGTGTTCAGGAGGAGAATCGCATGCCATTTATGTTTTCTTGCAACTTGATGAACTTGTTTTCCTGCGACGCTGAAAGTGGGTTTAAGAACCACTGCAGAGCGAATTTACCTCAGTTTTCTTGTTGATATTGATCTCTACAATGCGGACCATTCAGGTAGAGCAATAAATCTTTCAAGTCGTTTTAGAGCTTAGGTGTCACCCCACGACTTCTCAATGAAAGCCACCAGAGTTCGATTCCGGAGAGAATCTAAGAAATTGCCGATGGTCAAAACAGCAATGAAGCAACTTTCCTCTTAGTAGCTGTATTAGCTTGTAATTCTCGATCTACAATTTTAATGTCCTATTATAATCTCAGAACTATTTTGTCGTTTCTGTCATACTATGCTTCGTGCAGCCAGTTAAATAATAATAATAATAATAATAATAATAATAATAATAATAATAATAATAATAATAATAATAATAATAATAATAATAATAATAATAATAACAATAAGTCACAAAATACAAAGGTGACACACATTTTCTTATGATAAGTTTCACGTGCTTGCAAAAATTCAGTTCCTTCTTCATTATGTTGCCTTATGATTTCTTAAACTATCAATGAAAGGAAATCTATTAATTATATAAAAATTGAGTCCGTAGTCTCTAAGCGCGGCAGAAGTGAAACTTCTTAGTAAGCTGTGAATGTGTAGTAAATAAATTAAATTTAAATTATGTTTTATTTAACGACGCTCGCAACTGCCGAGGTTATATCAGCGTCGCCGGTGTGCCAGAATTCGGTTCCGCAGGAGTTCTTTTACATGCCACTAAATCTAGTGGCATGAACCTGTCGCATTTAAGCATACTTAAATGCCATCGACATGGGCCGGGATCGAACCCACAACCTCGGGCACTGAAGGCCAGAGCTATACCGCCTGTGCCACCCACGCCGACAACATGTTTAAATGTTCGTGCAATGAAACGTTATATTAGAGTTAAATTATTTAATACTTTGTACTTAGTACTCGTCAGAATTAATAAATGAAACAATTTTGGTTCATAAGATGAACTATCGATTTAATTCTAAATCACCGACACCAGTTGGATCAGACATTGCACCCGTTGATAGTTGGCGGTGTAAGAACATTCACTAAATCGATGACACTTTGCAACTGAACTGCAGAAGAGATGTTAGAAAATGCCTTTTTCCTTGCCCTGCATTCGTTCCAGTCTAGTCTTTTTCGTTTCTGGCCCATTTTCGGCGATTCATTAGCACGCTCTCTTTTAAGCCACGCTGTAGTTCGTTCAGCTCCTGATTTCGGCATATTTTCTAGCAAAATATTCGTAACAATGTCATTTCACTCACTGGTTTCGGCTGTGTAAGACAGAAGACGCATTGCCCGGCAGTAAACGTCCTCCCACTAAGTTATGCATTAATTTGTGTAAATTGGTTTAAACCCGCAAACATCAACTTTATTTAAGCAATAATGTACTATCCGGCAAGGCGAACTTCCGACTTGGCCTTGTAGGTAAGAGCGCTGCAGTCGATCAGGTGACTGTTTATGTTACAGTACAATGTCACATCGTTGTAGTCGCACTTATTTTCCGCGTCGAAAGTTCGCATTGCCGAGCAGTAGTAACGTACACAATTCCGCAGCAACACTCATGGCCGGTTTCACCAAGCTTCTTTAAATCAGCACAAATGACTTAGTCAACAAATGCGTCGTTTAATTTTAACGGGATCTTTAAAAGTTGACGTTTACCAAGCCTCGTTTCTTTAAAATTAAGATGCGTTTAATAACGTGGGGATTTTGTACTTGTATCTTGCATTTTATATTTCATATAAGACTACGGCTTGGAAATCACAAATTTCATTGGTTGCATATGATCATGGCCGACTTTGTTTTGTTTGGCATGAGACAAACGGATAAGAAACAGTAATTTTAAGAACATCTAAAAGTTCTTAGTTCTTGATACTCTTCCTAAATACAGTATGTCATACCTATCGTAATTAAAAACAAAAAGACGCATGGAATAACGTTAAAAGAATAAGAATGAATTAAATAGTTTTCCAAATGAAAATAGGAGGAATGTAGAGCAGTTAAATGGCAACTTCAAAAAGAAATTTAAGAAGAATTTTGTGGAAGATAAGATGGACAGCTTCAGAACTGATGCCACAATTATATAATTGCGGAAGTGAAAATCTTTGAATTTATAAGGGATTTTTTTTGTGGAAATGTAGCTGATCATATATACAAGGCATTGGCTAACAGTAACTTAAACTAACCAAACCTAACCTGTCACAGATTCGTATGTGCATGGTTTATAAGCAAAGTACGAAAGAAACTACCTCAGCGCCCACTTTGCTCGGAGCTTTGTATATGAAATTCTTTGAATATTGAATGAAAAATAGAATCTTCTATTGCAGAATCTTTCGGCCATATTACTGCCAGGAGACAGGATTGCAATATGTACACAATTTATCATATTAATGACAGGAAATGTAGCTATGGGCTTATTAGAAAAATAATGAATGTATTGTGGTCGTCATGTTGATAGTATGTCCGATACTTTATTCACATATCTAGACAATACAGCTTTTGACACCCCTTTCATATCATCAATTGCTATTTCAAAACTTCCCGTAATATAGAATTTTAAAACGAGAAGAATCTATTGAGGTTTTAACTGGGCGATTCCTGTTTGTTGTATTCTAACCTATATTCAGTTTCTTCTAGAATCATTCTTACACTTATTTCCTTAATGTGTGGCTTTCGTGGAATTCTTTATCACTTAAACCTTCAAAATCATTATTCCGAGTGTTATTACTACATATAACTTCGTATTTATGTATAAGTTCTAAATAGAGAATTTCAACATAGAATACGTTCGCCATGTTGTTCACTTCTTAAGGCTTCGTTACTGTTTTAACGCGACGAATTAGGTTCTAATAAATGAACGGTGGGTTTAAAGATGCGTTAGCAATAACGATGCTTGGTTAACACAAAACTGACTAGCGAATCATTAAATTATTTAACGAGACGTTATAATGATAACGAAGGTTGGTGAAACCGGCCATCAGCGTTTTACCGAGTGCGCGAGCTGATCGAGAGCTAGGCCTACCTTTTGGTAAGCGTATACGTGGAAAGCATTTTTGTGTTTTCATCATGTCAGTCAGTCCGCCTGTCAATATGACGAAACTCGCTTCCCACAGGTAGAACTTTTATGAAATATTGAAGCGGTTCCAAAATACTTTATGACGCATCATTAGTCAGTCGAAAAGTTAGAGCGTCGACATTCGACGCCGGACATCCAAATTCAAATCAAGACAAATTAAGTTGGAATTTGTGATCATCGTAGATGGCATTAGGACAGTTTTCTTCGGAGTATATGTGTCGCATATCTTTCTTGGCACTTGTGAGGAAAGAGAAGGTTAGCAATCGAGCCTTTATGGTGGTGGTCCTGTGCAGGGTTGAGCAAGCAAAGGGACTGGGATCAGGATGCGAATTAAGGGGGATGGGGGATTTCCCCCCTGTTGGAACGTTATCCCCGTCTCATAAATTTATATTAACATCCCTGTCAGGGATAACTTCTAGGCTTTTAACATATTATTTTTAGAGACGTTCAATATAGTAATAATTATAAATTGGAAACTTACCACTGCAATTTCACCTAAATTGCACTGTTAATTATTGTTTTTGAATATTTGCAAAAATTAAGTAAACTCTACAACTCCACTAAAGTTACTGGATTCGTGATGCAAGTAACATTAAGGAAGCCGTGAAAAAATCAACAAGATTCCAGACTCATCATAGACTGGGGGGGGGGGGGGGAAAGACAGACGTATATCACGGGCTGCAGGAGTATAGTAAACACAGAAAACATTTTAAAGCAACAATGTTGAAGATAGATATTTTTGTTTTGCAAATTTGCCGTCATTGAACAGAAACCAAGATGGAGATTTCATTGCAACTAATTAGAAATTCCTCTTTCAGGTATGTAATAAACGATCTTCGCACAAAATGTACGATACACAAGCGGTATGTTTTCTTTCAATTCTCGGAAATTAAAAAAGCTCAACTACGTTTCGCTTTTTGAAACTTTTCCTCGAACATGAAAACTTCAACATATCGCCCTTGTAACTCATATTACTATTATGTATGGTATTCTCTATCTAGGATTCTATCCTCTCTCATCAGTAATTCGCACCCTGACTGGAGTAGACATTTAGACAAGGAAGGAGCAATGACACTGAACAGAAGTATGCTCAGTCGCTTAGAAGAAGTTTACCTGTAGGCGAGATGTCGCCGATACTTTTTAAACTAAAATGTAGCAGGTCTACTAAAAGGGGATGAACAAGAGAGATCGTTCTCAATGTATTAAGAAATAAGCAGAGTAGTCAAAAATAAGGAAAAGAGAGTATCAGAAGCAAACAAGATGTCTCTACCAAAGGTGAAGACGTTTTGTCTGAACAAAAATAACATGCAGCTAAAGGAACATCAATGAGTGCATTAGGAAAGTAGCAGTCGATGGAAAAAGACCGCTACTAATATTGACGATTTTGACAAAGGCGTGATACGACGAATGATTCACGAATTCCATCTTTTGCACAAAATTTCTCCTAAAATTTCGAATGCGGCCGAGGGTTCGCCAAAGAATTAGGCTACCTGACATTCGCCTTACAGTTGGGGAAACCCTGGGGGGTAGGAACAAGCCATTCTACATGAAATCACCCATCATTGATTGGTGAATACTACTAGTCGATGACACAGCTCATCTGCCCTGAACCTTGGGGAAGTTAGGGGTGTGAGGCTAACTTTGGAACAAGCGGCTGGCTAACGGTACTTTTGGTGTGAATACCCTCTGCTTAATCCCCTTTCTATTTTCTCCAAAGAAACATTTCTCTCTCTTCATTTGTACTTGGAAGACGAAGGTGAACGTTTGCTTTATAGAACTGCTGGTGTAAATATATATTCAAAGTTAAGTCGTAGCAATATAACTTTCATGTGTAGTGCACTCCATAGTAACGTGGCGTGGAATTGGTAAATCAATATTTTCATAATGCATGCTACTTTGTATTTCTAACTTTCTCTCCATCCACTACTAGTGCGAAACTATTACCCCAACTCAGATTTAAAGAGTAGCCTATTTTAAGAGAGTTCAAGTGTAAGAAGATGGGGATAGCTTAGTAACAGCACAGGGGAGAAGCGCCTTTATGTACTGGCTATCATGTAGCACACCCTCAATCCCTGTTGTTACTGATTGGCAAGGTTCGCCCTAACGACTCAACGTCGGTAAGTTTCCTTCTGTATACAGTATATAGAAAATAGTAGGCTATTATCAGTTTCGGAATAGAGGATGGATGTGAAGTAAAAGGTTTATATATGAATAATTTTTCTTTATTTTCCCTTTATCAAGCTTTAATTTTATTATTTTTTCTAATTTTGGTAGGTAAAGGCTGTGTGATGTATCTTGTCTCACTGTGAAAAGAGAGAGAAAAGAGATATGTCTTACTTCGTCTGTGTTGTTAAGGTGAAGGGGGAGTGGAGCGGTGCCGTCCATCCATCCATCCAGTGGCGGAAGGGACTAGTTGATACATTCTGTAGCGCAAAATAAAATTACAAAATATCTCTCTTCGTACTGTGTAGTTCTGTCACTGAGCTTGCCTTTCAAAAAACTGAGTTCCGGCAGCCTGTACAATAACAAGGTTTTGAAAGGAATCCTGAAAATTTACAACCCTCCTATAATCTCCACCCTCATTTGAAGGGAATTGGTTTTATTGCTACTGAGACAAGATAAACCTTGCCAGGTATAGATATAATTTAATAAAATTCTATACTGCAGGTTTTCAGAGCGAATAGCTCATGTTGTATGTAACAAAAATGTGTAATACCATATTCTTGGAAATTGCATAGTTTTCACAGAAAAAAAAATGTTTTTTCCAAATGTTTAACATCCTCTTATTCCGTAACTATTGCCAGTAGGATCGTGATTTTTTTCCATATCTATAGAAAATCTAATAAAAAATCATTCATCTCTCTAGCGTACTTCAATGGTGTGGACGGTTTTCGTGTAAAATTAATTTAAAAACCACTAATTTGAAGCCACTGACCGATGCGATCAGTTTGCAACATTGTAGCCAGAAAGAGAGATGAGAGGTAGTTCACTGCGACAGAGAGACCTGAGTTAGTTGCCCTCTTACATCTGTATTATGATAAGAAAGAACATTGTGTTAGCGGCAATGTTGCCAGACTGCTCAAACTTCCAACTTAATTTTCTAATTAATCGTGCATTTAATCACAAATCGTAATATAGGTTTTCTATTCATTTAAGTGTACCCTATCGTCCCTTTCAATCTGCAGGGTTATTTCACTTCTACCCTGTACAAGAAAAGATGATAAATTAAGGAAGTACAATTATTGAAGTAGCAGACCTGGGAAATACGGGAACCTTTTCTACGAGTTGTAATGAGACCTCGCTTTGCGGAACTGCAAAGCTATAACGACGCGAACATCGAGGATCTAAGCCAGCGTTGTCAGACACAGCCTAAACGGAGCGGAGCGCTCCACTATAACTCGCTATGTGCTCCGGTGCTTCCACAGACATACCTAAGCAAGTTGACGCTCCGACTGGACGTCTCTAGCACCACAACCGGTTTCGGAGCTTACAACTCTGACACTACTGATCTAAGCAGACATGTTCATAAACAAAAACCTTAAAAAATTTAATAACAGATCTATTAGGTCTATTATTTAGTAAATTATTTAATAACACTGTATCAATTAATACGTTATTTAGCTTGGTGAGAGCGAGATGGTTTTTGGGGAGATGCGGCCGAGGGTTCGCCAAAGAATTAGGCTACCTCACATTCGTCTTACAGTTGGGGAAACCCTGGGGGGGGGGGGGAACAAACAAGTAATCATCCAAGCAGGAATGGAACCCTTATCAGAGCGTAACTCCGGATCAGCAAGCAAAAGGGCCTACCACTTGAGCTATGTCAATGGCTTTTTAAATCCCGTATTATTTTTCTTAAATACTCAGCGTCGTGCTCAGTCAAAAAATATATAATAATAATAATAATAATAATAATAATAATAATAATAATAATAATAAGAATAAGAATAGTAATAATGATGATGATAATAATAATAATAATAATAATAATAATAATAATGATAATAATAATACTAATAGTAGTAATAAAATAGTGCAGTACAAAGTATACAGTGAATACAATATTTCTAAGTACACACAATAAGGAAAATTAAGATTATATATAGCTCAACTTATCACATTAAAGATATAACATTATCGGAAAATATGAAAACAAAAATATAAAATAAGTTGAATATCATTAGAACATAAAAAAAATGTGAATACGTGGAAACATGCAATACAACACTTGTCATAATAGTAAGTTAGTTTGGCAACTCGTCATAAGATAATTTTCTAACTTGGATTTGAAAGAATTCAATGTTCGGCAGCCCTTGACTTCAGGCGGCAGAGAGTTCCAGTGACGAGAGGTAGCAACAGTGAAGGATGAGGAATACAGAGACGATGCGTGAAGTGGAATTTCTAGCGTGTTATCGCGTTGTGATCGAGTATTAATATTATGATAGCGAGAGAGAGTATGAAATCGAGCGAATAAATAATAGGGGGATGAAGAGTGCATAATTCGATATAAGAGAGAAAGTGAGTGCAGATTTCTCCTCTCATGTAACCTAAGCCACGATAACTTCTTGAAAGAAGGTGAGATATGATCATAGTATGGAACATTACAAATGAAGCGGACGCACGCGTTATGAACACGCTGTAGTTTCTGAGCGGAATCAATCCTGAGATCACTGAACAAAACGTCGCAATAATCGAAGTGAGGTAGAATGAGTGTCTGTACCAGCGTCTGTTTTAATTTAGATGGATAATGATACAATCTTTTTAGTGAATGGAGAATAGAGAATGCCTTCTTACATGTATATTTAATATGCGTATCCCAATTGAGATTAGATTCGAAATGTACCCCGAGATTTTTGACGGTAGAGCTAAACGGGATGATTGTTTTATTCAGTTTCACAGGTGGAATATTCAGGTCGTTGACTTCAGGAATTAATCTACGGTTCGCGAACAGAATAGCCTGTGATTTACATGCGTTTAGGTTAAGCCCAAATTGTTGAGACCAGGAAGAGATGGAATCAAGATAGACAGTCTACTTAAATAAACTCCTTTAGAAACATGAAAAACGCCCGGCAGAGAAGTGAAATCCTATCTCTCGTTCTGTGTGCCCACTGTCTTCTGTTTACCCTGTGATGGAAAATATCACAATGAACTATGGTAACCATATAATTAGAGAGTTCGTTACTTATATTGGTTCATGATACTTAACAACAAAATGGGTCAAGGCTCTCTATCCTTGAAGAGAATTATAGTTGTTATAATTATGATCATCTGCCTTTAAGCATTGACCCTTACGCCAGTTTCATTCTCACCCACTTGATAGCCATGGGCCAATACTAGATATTCACAGTTGTGCAACCCAATCACGGGGTAACTATGACGCAAGACCGTTACCCTGAACACTATCGTGTGAAGTCCCACTATGCATCTGTGTAGGTTTGATAGGCCTATAGGTCGGAAAAAGCGAGTCTTGATTAAACCTTTATAACGAAATACTCCCAATATTCAGGTGAACCGTAGTTAGTGTCAATTTCAGGGGTTATTCTTTGGGATATTTCAAACAAAAAAGTTTAATACGATTTTGCTAGTTTTTGCTTCCTTTTCGAGATAAAAATTGTTTTACATGAAATATTTCATAGCGTGTTTTAGGACGGCCAATGATTGAATTCCCAATATGCTCAGTAAATTTAAGAGATCAACATAGAATATTACAGTAATAAATGATTGAAAGAGTTTTAGTTTTGTCCTTTAAATGTTTAGAAATCTGATCCGAACAAATGCAACTTTTTGTTCTGCAAATAAATTTTAAAATGTGTCATTTTCTTACTTTATGAGATGATATACTTAAGCTATAATCTTCTACAGCAGCCGTGGCGAAAATGTGACTCGCGAGCACATTGTGGCTCGCAATGATAACTATGAATTTCTCTTGCTTCCTACCTCCTCCAACCCCCACCCTCTCACTCACTGGAGTCAAAGTCCGTTCCATTTGTATTTGTCTCTGACCTGCGAGTGCCGTATCGTCGCAATGTCTCTCTCGAAACTATGTACCTCTATAAATACGAAAGTTTTAAGTAGGATGGGAGGACGCATTTTTTTTCCTGCCAATATGATGAGAATATTAAATGTATGATTTGTTCACAAGTATTACGAGGAAAACTGTTGTATAACATAAAACGGCATTATACTGCATGTTACTCATGAAACATTAAAAGGTTAAGTGTTATTATTATTATTTATTATTATTATTATTATTATTATTATTATTATTGTCTCTGTACGTCGATCCTTTTTCAGCAGATGTACGAATAATGCGGTTAGCTCACAGATTTACAATGTGATGTTAAATGAAAGCTAAATGTAAGGACTTAACAAATGTTGAACTTTTCAAATCTTTGCCAAAAAATAAATATCCGAAGCTTCGTTCTTTCGCTTGCTATGTTGAAGCCATGTTCGCTACAACTTAAGTTTGTGAAAAATTATTATCAATAATAAAAATAGTAAAAGCCAAATTTAGATCAAGACTGACAGACAAATACCTTCGTGATCAACTACGACTGGCAGCAAGTGACATAATTCATGATATTGAAACTCTGTCGCAGAGACATTCTGAAGACAGTTAATTTTAGGTTATGTTAATGAGTCCTATGTTTTCTTATTCATTTCTTTCTACACGCACTAAACATTAGTTTGTAACCTTGGACTATATAAAATTATATTTAAGTGCTTGACGTAAGGAAATTGAAAATCCGTTAATAAGTCAGACTGTTGCTTCACTTCCCCTTCGGGTGTCCGCCTTCCTCCATAGCTGCTATGCAAGTTGCAGATTACACAGTGGCTCGGCGCAAGATCACATTTTCGCCATGGCTGTTCTACAATATAAGAAATAAAAGACGTGAGAAATAAAAATTAAACGAGTTATAGTTAATGCTAAAATGAAATCACGGCGTTACCCTTTGCTAAATTTGTGATGGTTGTTGTTGTTTAGTCAACTGTCCGAAGACAGGTCTGAATCCCACAAGTGACACCAAGAAGGCACCACTTATGAGGCAACGACGCCAGGAGATAATGGGGTAGGGTGGCCAGTTCCTTTCCTCCTCCACTGCATACTTCGCCCACTAGCTACATATTACACTAGTCAGACTTTAGATGCATACAAGCAATTGTTCATCTGACACATATCGTCAAGTGAGATGTACTGCCTCATAACAGATGTACGTATGAGCCAGAACCTCAATCAGAGGATAATTTGTGGTTGTTACCCATTAGTAGTATTAGTATTAGTATTTATTTATTTAACCTGGTAGAGATAAGGCCGTCAGGCCTTCTCTGCCCCTCTACCAGGAGATTCCAACTACAATATCAACAATAAAATTACAATTAGTATTAAATTTACAATTACAATTACAAATAATATTACAGTTAGTATTAAATTTACAATTACAATAAAATCAAAGTACGAAAAGATTACCTGAATAATTAAAGCTAGATAATTTATCATAGAGAAACAAAGAATATTTTATATTTACTGCATTACAAATTAAATCTAGAATAACAAAATTGTATAGTGATGAAATTACTGAATATTGAAATGTTTTATCATAGATTAAAGAAACTATTTACAAGTAATCAATTACTGACCAAGTGCCTAGTAAGTTTTCGTTTGAATTCAATTTTATTTCGACAGTCCCTGATGCTAGCAGGTAGCGAATTCCAGAGTCTTGGCAGGGCTATTGTGAAAGAAGATGAGTATGAGGAGGTGCGATGGGATGGTATTGTTAGTATAAATAAAAGTTGACTTTTTGTCACTTTCAGTTAAATTCTCTTTAACAACGAAACTATTCGCACCTACGTGATATTAACAGTAAGTGCATCTAAACTACATATCGTATAAGGATAAGAAGTTAAAAATAGGACTATGTGTGAAAACTGGAAATGTGCTGGAAAGTGAGAAAAACTTGACGATAAAACAAAAATATTAAACCATGATATGAGCTATATTTTTTACTTCAAATAAAAATATTTAGGTAAAAATGGAGGAAAATAATGAGTTTCAAAAATATGTCAAGTGCATATCATGGTTTAAAGCCTTTTTTTTTATGGTCAAGTTTACTCCAGTTTACGGTATGGAAAAAGTTAATTTACGAGTAAATAGAAGAGAGTACGCCATGCGATATATCCTGTAAGGTTTTTCCAAAACAAACCTTGCCCCCCCCCCCCCAGAGGAGTCAACGTCGGGTAATTCATGGGATAAAGTTGACGATAAAACAAAAATATTAAACCATGATATCAGCCATATTTTTTACTTCAGATAATAGAAAATATTTAGATAAAAATAGAGGAAAATAATGAGCTTCAAAAATATGTTCAATAATATCATGGTTTAAATCCTTTTTTTTTTTTTTTTTTAATGGTGAAGTTTACTCCAGTTTACGGTATGGAAAAAGTTCATTTACGAGTAATTAGGAAGAGAGTACGCCATGCGATATGTCCTGTAAGGTTTCCCCAAAACAAACCTTGCCCCCCCCCCCGAGGGAAGTCAACGTCGGGTAATTCATGGCGAATCATCGGCATCGCCAATTTCATCGACGCTAAATAGGACAGTAATTGATATGACGTGAAATTAATAATAATAATAATAATAATAATAATAATAATAATAATAATAATAACCATGTGATACTCGATGTGCTATTAGGATAATACAATTTTATTCTATCTCACACTGTCTTAGTTACAGTAGTCATGACACCAGTACACACGTTGAAATCCGGAAATGATCGCTTTTGTCATCGTTATATGATACTTTCTCCATAAATGAATACTGAGAAGTTAGAAACACAACTGTCATAATGCTTACACTGAAGACTGTGAACACACGACAATGCTATTGTAGCAACTAGATTGGCATTGAGCCAATTTAACAACATTACACACTGAGCATAAACGAAAACAGCTGATATTTTGTAACTCACCTCAGAGTTGTGCTGTATCAGGACATTTCTGCAAGTCCAGCCGCTACTCTGCTGAAGAAGTCGTGAAGAACAGTCACCTTCACAAGAGTGCAGCAGACATACGTCAAATTCTGGGCTGTCTTGTGCACGAAGTTGGCCTAGAACATACGGCGAACACACACTGCACGAACGCTCAGCACGGATAACGTTAAAAACGCTGCTGCCTCTACGAAGTGCAGTACCAGACTGCTCAGGTAACCTGTCCTGTCGCGCGGTCAGTAGTTCTAGGGGAGGGGAAGAGTGCGGCGCGGAGGGGAAAGGCACACAAACAATAACAAGATCGTGCGGGGATGATGTTTGACAGGGCAGGCCACTATACCGAATGAAGTATTGGAATATATAGACGTGGAATATTTCAACTCATACCAGTAATTTTAGGGATCTCTGACAATATTATTACTGGAAAAGGCGTCGAGGAAAAAAGTAGTCAGTCGCACTTCCTTCTGACGTAAACCCCGAATGAACTGCGGCCGAAAAAAAAAAATACGAAACACCTGTATAGTACATTGCAATGCATTGATGGCCGCACGGTATAAACCAGCCGTGACGAAAATGTGATCGTTCGCCGAGCCACTGTATAATCTGCAACGTGAATAGCACCTATAGAGGGAGGCGGACACCCGAAGGGGAAGTGAAGCAACTGTCTGAATTATTAACGGATTTTCTTTTTCCTTACGTCAAGCACTTAAATATAATTTTATACAGTACAAGGCTACAAACTAATGTTTAGTACGTGTAACAAAAAAAAAAAAAGAACAATAAAACATTGGACACATTATCACAATCTAAAATTAACTGTCTTCAGAATGTCTCTGCGACAGAGTTTCAAAATCAGGAATTATGTCACTTACTGTCAGTCGTAGTTAATGACGAACGTATTTGTCTGTCAGTCGTGATCTAAATTTGGTTTTTACTATTTCCATTGTTTAAAATATTTTTTTCACAAACGTAAGTTGTAGCGAACATGGCTTCAACAGAGCAAGCGAAACAACGAAGCTTCATATATTTATTTTTTGGCAAAGATTTGAAAAGTTCAACATGTGTCAAGTCCTTACATCTAGCTTTCATTGAACATCACATTGTAAATCTGTGAGTTTAAATTGAAGATTTAACCGCATTATTCGTACATCTGCTGAAAAGGATCGACGTACAGAGATAATAATAATAATAATAATAATAATAATAATAAAACTTAACCTTTTAATGTTTTATCAGTAACCTGTAGTATAATGCCGTTTTATGTTGTACAACCGCTTTGCTCGTAATACTTGTGAACAAATCATACATTTAATAATCTTATCATATTGGCAGCAAAAAATACATCATCCCATCCTACTTGAAACTTTCGTTTTTGTAGAGGTACGTGGTTTCGAGAGAGACATTGCGACGATACGCCACTCGCAGTTCAGAGACAAACACAAATGGAACGGACTTTGACTCCAGTGAGTGAGAGACTGGGGGTTGTGGGAGGCAGGAAGCAAGAGAAATGCATAGCTATCATTGCGAGCCACAATGTGCTCGTGAGTCACATTTTCGCAACGGCTGTATAAACAAATGCTTCTACCATACCCCCTCCCCAATGAACGAGTGGCAGATATATTTCTATTTTAAGAGTAACTTACTACTGAATTACCTCTGCGATGGCTGAGTGGTTAGACCTTCAACTTGTCACGCAGGGGGCCCGGGTTCGAACCCCGGTCAGGTTAGGGAAGTTTCATTGGAAAATCCATAGCGACACTTGTGGCTAACAAGGTCGCAGTTCGGGTTTCTCTCGCGGTTCTCCCGCTTTTCCCGTATTAGACATTTACATTATTCCGTCACCATTTATCCAATTCGTCATCATTCCATAGCATTCCCCAATTGCCGGCTATAGTGATGCCCGGATGGGGTTCGCCTATGGATGAAGGGGGTTGCCTGCTCGAAACCTGGGTACGCTGCGAACCTTAGTGTAGTCAGCCGGTGTGGATTTGGAAATGCGCCTAGCTTAAGGGTAGGCGCAATAGAACGTAACAGGTCGCAGTGCTGGGCCATAGTGTCCCCCTCCCGAAAATGTCAATCCAATTGCATACTCTTGAATTAAAACACATATGTACATAGCCTACATAATGTTCTGCCCAAGGGCAGGTCTTTCACTGCAAATCCCGCATTCTCCAATCTTTCCTGTTTTCGTCTTAGTCTCTGTCTATCATTTGATATCTTCTTCTGTCCCGAATTCTTCTCCCGTTCACCATTTCTTCCTTCCTTCCTCAGTAGGCAGTTTCTTCTCAACCAGTGACCCAACCAAGTCCATTTCTCTTCCTGATCAGTTTCAGCATCATTCTTTCTTCACCCACTCTTTCCAACACAGCTTAATTTCTTATTCTGTCTCTCCATTTCACACGTTCCATTCTTTTCCATATCCACATTTTAAAAGCTTCTAGTCGCTTCTCTTCACTTCGTCGTAATGTCCATGTTTCTGCCCCATATAATGAATGCCACACTCCACACAAAACACTTCACTAGTCTCTTCCTTAATTATTTTCCAGACGTCCGCAGAAGATGCTCCTTCTTCTATTAAAAGGTTCGTTGGCCATTGCTATCCTCCTTTTGACTTCCTGGTTGCAGCTCATGTTACTGCTTATAGTACACCCCAAGTATTCGAAGCTGTACACTTGCTCTACTGCCTGATTTAGAATTCGCAAGTTTACCTTCTTCATTTTTCTTCATATGACCATGGTCTTCATCTTATTTGCATTTATCTTCATCCCATACTACTCACAGCTGTCATTTAGCTCCAGTAGAATACCCTTTAGTATCAGCTCCTCTTCTGCTAACGTCATATCAGAAGCAAATCTTTTACATTTCGTTCTTCTTACTCTTACTAAAGTGCATAAATTTGCTGATGGTATGGCGTTGTTAGTAGAAGAGGAGATGACACTAACAACAAAGCAGCAAAACAGTACGACGTGGTCTGTTGTGAATCCAAGCCCCCGCATACTGATAAGGGATCATATCACAAATACATTCATGTCTGAGTATTTCTGGCAATGCCAAATATTATTCAACGCCTTGAAAACGACGCAAATATTAAGGATATTGCTGGAGAATTTAAGGTAATATTTGTATTTATTTATTTATTTATTTATTTGCCCATTTGCCAATTCACTCAATCACTTATTTATTTATTACGCCTATTATATTTTATAGATAGATGTATTCTAGGAAATAAAATTAATTTGTATCAAATTCACTTTTCTCAATGAATTAACAACTCTTAAATATCCATTCCTGTATGATCGATTTCTTTTTTTACTGTCCATAATATTCCTTGACTTTCATTCTCTACATAAACATGATGCTTGCCGATTGCAGGGGACTTGCTCCGCGTGTGATATCTAAGTAGGTAAACATTGGCTATCTCCTATATCGACGGAGTAGTGTATTACACACTAATAATAATAAATTATGTCCGATGTCACAGTTAGCAATTTTAATTGACGAGACGTGCATCGCGCCATCTGAACACATTGCTACCTTGTTCAAATGCCGTAAGAACGCACTGCCTTGCCGCTTTTAGCAGATCAGGCTACGGTAGGGTAGCCTACAACTTTCAGCTGAGCCAGACCACTGCTCTGAGCCAGACCAGTTCGGTTTGCACGCGACGATCAGACACATGAATCAGCTTCTGTTTCCGTTGCAACGGATGACGTATGATTACACTTAAATTGTTACGGAAGCTTTATGGCGTTTGAGTTTGCCCTTTAGTACTCGGAACTCAGGATGCTGGCAGACAAAACAACGACCTTTGGTAATTTTCAAATAGCACAGCAGCAGGATCAGAGCCACAATACAGTAAAATTTCAACAAGCAAAATGCTCTACTGCTTCATTAAGAATTCGCAAGTTTACCTTCTTTATTTTTCTTCCTATGACCATGGTCTTCGTCTTATTTGCTACAGCTGTCATTTAGCTCCAGTAGCATATCCTGTAGCATCATCTCCTCTTCTGCTAACAACATCATATCATCAGCAAATCTTATGCACTTTAATAAGAGTAAGAAGAATAAAATGTATAAGATTTACTGATGATATGTCGTTGTTAGCAGAAAAAGAGATGATACTAAAGGATATTCTACTGGAGCTAAATGACAGCTGTGAGCAGTATGGGATCAAGATAAATGTAAATAAGACGAAGATCGTGGTCACAGGAAGAAAAATAAAGAAGGTAAACTTGCGAATTCTAAATGAGGCAGTACAGCAAGAGGACAGCGTCAAATACTTGGAGTGTATTAATAAGCAGTAACATGAGCTGCTGCCAGGAAATGAAAAGGATAATAGTAGTTGGAACCACATGTAAAACATAAGTCTGCTCTGATAATCCGGTTCAGTTCAACTCTGAACTATACAATTTTGTAAGGTTTTAACTTTAATTGTTTCGCATCTCTTATCACTGAAGACTGTAACACCCCTACCTGCTGAGCTACACGGCGAGATGATATCGTAGAACTTCTCTCTAGTCGATGGCCAATTTCATCTAACATCTCCTCAGTGAGAGCACGCTTCACACATGTTCGTTTCTTATCCAATACTGATCCAGTTGTACGAAATGTCTTCACTAAATTGTAAATCATTGCTTTAGAAGGCTCTGGCGAATCAGGGAATGACTGACGGAAGTTTGTTACAACTGTTCTCCAAGATTCGTATTTCACAAAGTCGTCATAAATAAACACTCGTTGTTCCAGGCTATATTTCATAATGGACACACTATTGTACTCTAAATGTAGGGTACACAGCTGTACCCTCACTGTGTGAACGTGTTTACATAATTAAACACGAAACGTACGCGAGCAAGAGGTCTGATCACTGCGATGGCGCAGCAGTTAAGGCCCATTTACAATGAAAATTAAACATAACCGTAACATAAACACAGACGTTTGCGGCGAGGCTACCAAATGGGATCATTCACAATGATTCACATAAACACTAACATTAACATCACCGTAAGACGTTAACATGAAAGTTTACAAACTCCAAACTTTCATGCTTATGCTTACGTGATTTGCAAACAGAACACAATCGAGGAGCGCTAAAGTATACAACAGAATATGAAGAAATGGCGTCGTTTTTATGTTTCCATGGTTACCAAGTATGTTTGCTGTTATGTTTATGTCTTCATCGTGAATGATGGTATGACTTCTTCATTTTACCGTAACGTTTAGATTCTTAAGTTAACGCTTACGTTATGTTTAATTTTCATTGTGAATGGGCCATTAGTACGCATACGATTTTCTGCTGACGCCGGTCTAGCCCTGGCTGTCTCATTCTGTGCATGTACTGTATATGATTAAGTTTGAGCTCTCTATCATTATATTTTAAGCATTCTTTCTTCCAAAACAACGCCAATCCTTGTCTAAAAGGTTGTGCATGTCTTACTGTAGACCTTTCATAAAAATGGACTGAACGCGTTTTGGGATCACAATCTTCAATTATATCACCTGTGTGTGACGCAACGAGGAAAGGAGAAACGGGATTCCCAGGTGAAAATCCGCCAAACATTTTAATTATCCATTGTGATTGTCACTTACACTTGCCGGTATTTGAACACTGGCCGCTGGCGCAGGAATCCAGTACGTGAGACGTCTGTTACAGTTCTGTTAGTACATAATCGATTATAATGTATTCAGTACTTGCAACAATGTCTACCTTGCTAGCAGATACGATTGTTTTGTTGCTGGAGGAAGCCGGAAGCTGTGGCAGCCAATTTGTATTCAGACCTAAGCATTGACAGTCTAATGAATTTATTCACTTCCGGTCGAGCCATTCCAGTGACGCTATAGAATAATGACAGCCAAATCAGACCTTCACGATGGGAATATTTCATCCGAGTCCCCGTTTAGCATGCAGACAATCCCCTTAGAGACAAATAACATCACACCAACTGTCGTCATGGAAACAGCCGATGCAATATTCAACTACTTAGTTCGTAGTCTTTTTGCATGTAATATAGCAGGACCAGGAAAAAGAGAAGGAAATTCCCTGTCCAGTCGGGCCAGAACACAGCCATTACTTTGGCATTTTCTGCAGTGAGCAGCAGTGGCGGCTCATAACATTTAATGCCTAGTGCCAGATAGGGCCTATAAGGATAAACAGTAACAATATTGACATTTATTATTATTATTATTATTATTATTATTATTATTATTATTACTATTAACTTACAAATGCATAGGCCTACAACTGTATAGAAAATCCTGATAAATTGCGGGCCTGAAGGCTTTCCATCAATAATGTAACATAATAGTAGGACGAATTGAAACATCAGTCATATAGGCAACAGTGATATAAAAATAGTCTAGTCATTAGCTCTTTTTTACGTCTACATGGTACACTTTTAACATGCAATCAAGCAACTTGTTGTGAATCATTTTAGAAGTACTCTTAAATGATGCTGTTGACTTGGTTAAGTGCTCTTTTAACTTTTTAAGTCTTTATTTAACTCAGAACTGAGGTGAGCTAATTCACGAAACACGCCTCTGTATTCTGAGTCGTAGGATTAATCGTGCCTTCTTAATGCTAAATCTACCGCATAACATTTTATGCAATTTATTATTAAATTTAGGACATATGTCTACTTGGTTTCCTCAACTTTCTCGTTGTGTTTTGCAATCGCGAGTCTGTAGTGTAGGCTAAGTTTAAACTAAATTTCAATATTCGCTTTAACGAGCATAGACAAGCTGAAGAATTATTGCTTATATGAATCTTTGTTTTTTTATGAGTTTTATTTGATCCCTTAGACCTAAGTGTAGTAAATCTGTAACACCCAATTTTTAACTAGTAATGTTCACCTCGGAACAAAACACACGGGAAACTAAAGAACGCATTCTCCATATCTCATCCACATAACTAGTTGCTTTTTATAATAAACGTCCAAGTTGCATTTTTCAGATCTGTTAACTTTAGCATTTTGCCGTTTTTGGTGAATATTTAAATGCCATGTAAGTCAATTATTTAACATAAAGTAAGTTTTGATATGTTAATATTGAAAGCGGAGATTTTAATAAAGTGATAACTGAATTAATTTCTTCACAACATTACATAACACGATAACACTTTACAGGTCTACAGTTTCGCACTACAGTTAGAAATATACTGAAAGAAAAGCATTCTTAAACAAAGTGTTTTAAGAAACCGAAAGGGATTTTATCTTATTTTTGCATCCCTACCTCTAAGAAACTTATTCTGACAAAACGGGAAGACAGAGAAGAGTACGAGGAGTAAGGAATTGAGATACTGAATGGGGTTGTATACAGCTACCCATCCATTTAAAAACGAGAGCGGTGAACTGTGCCTGGCACATTTCAGATGCTTGGAATGGACGGGAGAAGATGAACATTGCGCGCGCATCCCATTATATTTCTTATGGGATGTAGTGCCTGGCTCAGATTCATGCTGCAAACACTGGGGTTGACGGCAACGACAATATTGGCGGTAGAGTTTGCAAGTACAAGCGTACCAACTTAATTCTCTCTGGATTTGAGCGCAAAATATGAATTCTCCTTTTCTCTCTCGTGTTCTGGTAGTACCATGTCACGATGGCACTACCTCTAAAGCCGCTCCTGAGGTGAGCAGTTTCCGGCATTTCTATCAACCCAGAGCTAATGTGATCATTGATCGAGTGGATTTGGAGTCAGCAGTCAGGGAGTCTATAATACAGAGCGTTCGTAAAGTCCCCGTGTCAAATTCTGAAAATGTATTACTAACTTGTTGTACGTGCTATAAATCTAACTCTGTACAGTAAGATCCGAAAGTCTTGTCTCCCCCCCCCCCTTATTTGTATGTTGATGTGCATCCTTTTGAACATGTCATAGCAGATGTGTGACAATGGTTGATACTTCACGTTCATGCTTGTTTAGTGATCCAGAACATCAGTATGAGACCATCATTGTCGCAGCACAAAATGATGCGGCGCCATGTCTGTGTGAAATTTTCCGCAGCACAGGCGGTGTAATTTTCCTGAAGGCCTCCCTAACAGCTTTGCTTCAAATCTTCAATGTCTGGTATCCATGTTTCGAGACATGCTGCTTAATTATTCCCCAAAGGGAAATCACACCGTCTTTGCTGCGGAAAATTTCACACAGGACATGGCGCCGCATCATTTTGTGCCGCGACAATGATGGTGCCCATATTGATGTTCTGGATCACTAAACAAGCTGTAACGTAAAGTATCAACCATTGTCACACATCTGCTATGATATGTTCAAAATGGATGCACATCAACATACAAGCAGGGATGGGGATGACAAGACTTTCGTGCCTTACTGTAATACAGTGTGTAGAGCAGTGCGCAACAATGCATAAGTGGCGTAACACAAATAGTAACCCTTTGAGAGTGATTGAAATAAATTGTCATATGAAAATAAGACTTCTGCCTGAGCAGAGGATCGCTTTGCAAAAAGCATGCTTTGGCTGTAAATTTTATCACAAGTGTGTGCTTATCCTGATTCCCAGGACTAGATAGGAACACTCTGTATAGGAACACCAGCGATTTTAACGAATGTAATTACTAAGGAGCGGATTACTATGTAATTAAATATATTTCTTGCATGTGATAAAACACAATTAACAAAGTTAAAAATTCCGAATGTCAAGTTTCAAGTTTAAAACTCGAATTTTATTTCACATAAAAAGACATATTTTCACAAAAAATGTATGTAAATACATATTTTCAGGAAATCTATTATAAACACATCAATCTTGGAGTTTTTTTACTTAAATAATTTTTTACAAGAACTTTTAAATATTTTAAAACTAAATCAATTATATCACTCAGAAATACGTTATCTTTTTGAGAATTCTTGGTTGCTTCGTGTTTCTATGAGCTTTGTGGTGTATCCGTGATCCATTTTCGTAATGTATCGCCTCAAGTTCTGAGAACTGCTAGGTAGCATATCAGTGTTATATGAGAATAAAGTAACATGGACAAGAAGGAGAGCTTTTGCAACACATAATTAGGAATGTTTATTGTTGCTGAAGATGATTTCATTCCGCGTTTTGTTTGTGAAACACAACGGATAAGAGCTCGGGTATAAACATTATTTAATTTAAACAAATCTCCCGCCTCTCGTTCATGCCTATGAAGTGAGGAAATACATCTTGTTGTGATTCCCCGTTATCGGACCATAAGCATAAGCTGCGTAGTGTAGACGTGGTGGCGTCGCTATAGGAAGCTTTTCTCCGACATTGTCAGTCAGTAGCTATATAGAAACATTTTTTTTTTTTGCGTTAAGATGTGTGGTATATTAGCCTCTTAAGATACCTGAAATCAAATCGCGTCTACAGCAATATGTAGATGAATTTAAAAACATTTTTACTACCGACGGAAAAGTGTTATTTTGCCAACCATGTGGTAAATCAGTAAGTGCAGATCAGAGCTCTCAGGTAACCCAACATTTTTTCTGGAAACAAGCACATTGCCGCTGCTTCACGTGTGCATTCACGGCAAAACAGTGGATAGAAAAAAAAATGTGTAAAGTTGCTCAAGTATTGGAGGGTGTGCCTGTAGGTGAAATTGACGGTGTAGGTGTTTGTGACATTCCTCTCTTTAAATATGCACGTCTGACGTCCTGTGATGTGGAAAGATCGTTTTCACAGTGTAAGTCGTTGTTCAGAGATAATCGGCATGCATTTGTGATGGAGAATTTGGAAATTACCTTTGTTTTCACTGCAATTCTCGGACAACTACTCAAGTGTGATTGGTGAGTACCTAGTAACATTTTTTTTTCAAACTAAGTAAGGTATTTCATCATCATCATCGACGCTACAGCCCAATTTGAGCCTCGGCCTCCCTTAGAACTCTCTTCCATGCATCTCTGTCCCTGGCAACCAACCACCAGCCTTTAATTCCCACTTTCTTTAGATCCTCTAACACTCCATCCATCTATCGCAGTCTTGGTCGTCCTACACTCCTTTTTCCTTCAAATTTATTCCCCATAACTTTCTTGGGTATCTCATGATCTGCCATCCTTTGCACATGTCCTGCCCATCTTAATCTTGATATTTTAATGACTGTAACCACATCAGGGGACTTACATAGTTGGTAAAGTTCAAAGTTGTATCTTATTCGCCATTCTCCATTATCACATATTGGGCCATATATCTTCCTTAGAATTTTGGTTTCAAAGGATCTCAATCTTGACATATGAGCCTTTGAGAGGGTCCATGTTTCACTGCCATAAAATATGTTAATACAGGTTTTACAAAAACATTATAAATATTGCATTTTGTTTCCCTTGTAAGAAATCTTAACTTAAAGTGCCTCAATAATCCAAAATATGCTTTATTGGCATTTTGAATTCTTCTATCAATTTCTTCACAATATCATTAGTGTCATTGATTAAGGAGTCCAGATATACAAAACTAGAGACCCTCTGAAATTTATATTGATTAATTTTTAAATGGGTTGTTGTTGTCAAGTCCCTTTTTTTTTTTTGTTTTTTACATCCAACAATCATGTACTTAGTCTTCTGTTCGTTAATTTTCAGCCCCATTTTTTGGGCTGCTGTTTCTAAAGCAGTAAATGTTCTCTTAATATTCTCCACAGATCGACCAATGATATCTATATCATCAGCATAGGCCAGTATTTGGGATGATTTGTAGAGTATTGTACTTCTAGTTTGTATATCTGCATCCCTTATCACTTTTTCAAGGGCAATATTAAATAAAAGACACGCTAATGAGTGTCTTAGACCCTTAGTAGTTTGAAATAAATCTGATAGTTCAGATTGGATCTTTATTTGACACTGACTGTCATCCATGCATGTTTTAACTAGTCTCATCAGCAGGGAAAGGATTTATATGTAAATACATATTTACTTATAAAGCTAATATAATTTATATTTTGCATTATCTTTATGTTTCACAATGTGTAGGGTTGAAAAATCCTACTTTTATTTTCCATATTTTTCCATATTTTAGAGTTTAGTACATATTTTCGTTAATTTCCATATATTTTCCATATTTCATATAAAACAGTCCATATTATATTAGGTTTAACAATAAAACAAAACAAAATTCCATTAACTTTTAAAAATACATTTCAACAATAGAGATTTAAACACATGTTCAGTAATCCCTTTAACATCAGAGTTATTTGAAAATTAGCAGTCCTATCAACAATGGGAAAGTAAGTTACAAAACTGTATTAATTTAATTTAAAATTTTTAACAGACTTCAGTTGTGCAGCTCAACAGTTAAATGCCAGTCAGAGTACACATAGGTTCAGTTTTGTAAATCATACTATAAAGACGGTAAATATGCCAAAAGTACGTCATTCAGTCAATTTAAAATCAAAACTAACAAGTTACATTTCAGAATTTAAAGAAGATGGTTTATCAACTGACAATAAAATATTATTTTGTAATTTGTGTCAGTGTGCAGTATCATCTACACAAAAGTTCCTGGTGCAACAACACATTACAACTAGTAAACATCAGGCCAACAAACAACTAAATTCCAAGCAGAGACAATTGTTTTTAACACAACCAACAACATCGAATGTAAGATCTGAGTTTAACATCGACCTGTGCCGTTCTCTCATCTCTGCTGATATTCCTCTCTACAAACTAAAGAATAAGGTCTTCAGGGAATTCCTTGAAAAATATACTCAACATACAATCCCGGATGAGTCAACACTTAGGAAGACGTATGCTCCATCCATCTACGATGAGACAATACAGAAGATAAGAGATGAAATTAAAGATAGTTCAATTTGGGTTTCCATTGATGAGACTCCCGACAAAGAAGGTAGACTTGTTCGTAATGTAGTTATCGGTTTGTTAAGTGAACAATATTCTGAACGAATTCTTTTACATTGTGATGTTCTAGAAAAGTGCAATAACAAAACTATAGTTAAACTGTTCAACGAAGCTATGGGTATCCTGTGGCCAAAGGGTATTATGTACGATAATGTGTTATTCTTTATTAGCGATGCTGCCCCTTATATGGTCAAAGCTGGACAAGCATTATCTGTTGTATATCCTAAATTGACTCATTTTACTTGTGTGGCGCATGCATTTCATCGTGTGGCAGAAGTGGTCAGAGACAATTTTCCTAAAGTAGATTTGTTGATTTCATCAGTGAAAAAAGTATTTCTCAAAGCTCCCAGTAGAGTTAACGTGTTGAAAGAAATGTACCCTGAAATTCCATTGCCACCAAAGCCAATTTTAACTAGATGGGGTACATGGCTAGAAGCAGTTGAATATTATGCCGAACATATAGACTCTATTAACAATGTTCTCCTTGCATTGGACTCTGAAGATGCAGTCTCAATTGATACTGCGAAAACAGTTACCTGTGACATAAGTGTGAAGAATGACTTAGCTCACATTCAGCATACATTTTCATGCATCATAAAAACGCTCAAAAGTCTCCAAAATAGGCACCTTTCACTATCTGAAAGTTTTGAAATTATAAATAGTACTGTGGAACAACTGAATCGTGGTAGAGGTAAAGTTGCAGATGCAGTAAGAGCTAAGGTGGACACTGTACTTTCAAAAAACCCTGGATATGAAGAACTACAAAAGGTTGTTGCTGTGATGAGTGGTGAATCAACAGTGAAGATTAACTTGGACTTATCCCCAGCAGACATTGTGAAATTGAATTATGTACCAGTTACTTCTTGTGACGTCGAACGCTCTTTTAGTCAGTATAAATCTATCCTCAGAGACAATAGAAGAAGATTCACTTTTCAGCACTTGAAAGAAATGTTTGTAACCTATTGTTATGGTAACAGACAATAAAAATTGTGTTTTGTTGAAACTACATTGGAAGATAAGGTACGTCCATTATATTTTTTGTTTAGTTTGATTAAAATGTACCAATATTTAACGTACATAGTCATTTTTTTATAATTTTAAGTCCATATTTAATTCCATATTTTGGTAAAAATCCATATTTAATTCCATATTTTGGTAAAAATAACTACATATATATTTACATATTTCATATATTTTTAGTCCATATAAATCCGTTCCCTGCTCATCAGCTTCTTCGGAATGTTCAGCTCTACCATCGCCTTATAAAGCTCAGCTCTATTGATGCTGTCATATGCCATTGAAAAATCAACAAACAAGTGATGAGTTTCAATATTTTGTTCATATGTTTTCTCAATAATTTGTCTTAAAGTAAAAATTTGATCAATTGTCGACTTTCCGCTTCTGAAGCCAGCTTGATATTTTCCTATGGCCCTTTCTGTGTATGGTAATAGCCTGTTGTGCAAAATTCTGGAGAATATCTTATAAGTGGTATTTAATAACGTTATTCCTCTATAATTAGGGCAAATCATCTGGTCACCCTTCTTGTGTAATGGGCATGTAACTCCAATTCTCCAATCATCAGGAATCATTTCTTGTGTCCATATGTCCTTAATTAATTTCTGTATGTCTTGTATTAATTCATTACTGCTACTCTGAAGGAGTTCTGATTGGATACTATCCATTCCTGGTGCTTTGTTTTTCTTTAATCCAATTATTACATCTCTTATCTCTTCTTCGGTGGGTTCATCAATATCATCATGATCATCATTCCTATAATCGTTATTATTTATAATACATTGTAGATCATTATGTTCCTTGTTTAAAAGTTCCTTAAAATGTTCGGTCCATCGTTTTAGAATTTCATTCCTTTTTGTTAAAATCATCCCTTCATTATCCTTACACATAGTGATTCTAGGTTTAAAGTTTTTCCTATCGGAGTTGACAATTTTATAAAAGTGCTTACTATTGTTTGTCCTTCTGAAGTCTTCTAAGTTTTCCATACGCTGGTTCTCATATATCCTCTTCTTTGTCCTATGAACTCTTTTCTCCTCTCTCCTGCATCCTCTTTGTAGCATTACGGTATAAGCTAAATTCTTCTCTTGTGTAACCAATTCACATTCCTCATCAAACCAGTGATTTCTTTCTGGTTTATCAATTTCTCCTAATACACTTACAGCTGTTCTAGTAATTATATTCTTTATTCAATTCCATTGTTCATTTATTGTCACATTATTTGCTGTCGTGTCATTCTTCCTATTTCTTAGTTGCTCCTCCATTTGCTGCTTGTATAACGTTTCAGTTTTCTCATTTTTTAGCTCTTCAATGTTGAATTTTACGATTTTCCTGCTGTTAACTTGGTGTGTATTTACATTTTTATGATTTGATATTCTTTGTCGAAATTTGGATATAACCATAAAATGATCTGAGTCCATATTAACTCCTCTGTAAGATCTAACATCCATCAAGCTGGATATATGTCTCTTATCTATTAGAATATGGTCAATCTGGTTCACAGTTACTCCGTCAGGGTGTTTCCAGGTACCTTTGTGGATCTTCTTATGACAAAATATTGTACTTCCTATGACCATTCCTCTAGAGGCTGCAAAATTTATTAGCCTACATCCATTGTCATTACTGACATTGTGGAGACTATGTTTCCCAATGGTGGTTTGGTACGGTATACACTTTCTTTACCACTTGTGTGGTATAATTTTAATGTCGTTCTTGGGACAGGAGTCGTAAGCTTTATCTAATTGATAATAAAAACTTTCTTTTTCGTTATCTTGCTTGTCTTCTGTCGGAGCGTGGACATTAATTAGGCTACAATTGAAGAATTTACCTCAAGTTCTAAGGATGCATATTCTATCACTTAAGGGTTTAAAGTCCATGATAATATGCTTGACTCTATTATTTACTACAAATCCCGTACCAAATTGATGTTTATGCTTGTTACAACTATAGAAGACCGTACATACTTTCTTCTCAATGACTCCTTCACCTAACCATCTCACTTCCTGTATTGCTGTTATGTCCGCAGTACATATTTTCAATTGTTCAATCAGCGTTTTCAATGCTCCTGGTTTGTATAATGTTAGGACGTTCCAAGTACCAATCCTAACTCATTTACCTTTTTCAAGCCAGGTTGCCAACGATTAATCCGTCCGTTTACTAATTCTTTGGGTTTCATAGCAATAGTTTTTTTACAGGGTAGAGTCGCCAACCCTACGCCTAACCTCCCAGCAATCCTGAGGGGACGATGATTTTCTGTCAGGGTTTACTCCCTTAGCTGATAAGTCTCAATTATAGCGTCAAGGACTCGCTTTGCGCCCTCACATGGCTTAGCGTTACCCAGGGACCATGACGTGGACATGCATATGTAGGACTTGGTAGGATTAAATGGCGTTTCTCGAGTTTTAATAGTTCACAACCATCAGCAAATTAAGTAAGGTATTTTTGTTATATTTAAAAAATATAGGCCTATATATATTTTTTATTTTTAGCAAATATTTTCGTACTTTTTAGCACATAAAAAATAAATATATTAAAAATGTTTAGCACATAAAAATCCGCTCCCTAGTAATTACTAGGGAGGGAACGAAGTCTGGACACCAAAACATTGCCTAAGGAACACTGAGTATAAGATGCCGTTAGCTGTTTACTTTACTGATGTACCTTTAGGTTCATATGCAAAATGAAACACGTCGCGTGAAGGAAGCTCTGTTCATTCGAAGTTTAATGGGTGTTTTTTTTTTTTTAAGTTTATTTATACACACTTTAACATCTGTGGTCATATCGCGTGTTAGGATCTTTGGGTATACCAATAGGCCGTTGTTACTATTGTTAAGTTCCTGTTTCTGTTATGTTGTACATAGATGGCTTGTGGTCATGTAAGTGACTATAGATTTTTATTAGTATATTATAAGCAGTAACATGAGCTGCTGCCAGAAGTTAAAAGGAGGATAGCAATGGCCAAGGAAGTATTTAAAAAAAGAAAAAGGAGCATTTTCTGAGGACCTCTGGAGAAAGAATTAAGTAAGAGACTAGTGAAGTGCTTTGTATGGAGTGTAGCATTGTATGAGGCAGAAACATGGACATTACGACGAAATGAAGAGAAGCGACTAGGAAGCATTTGAAATGTGGATATGGAGAAGAATGGAACGTGTGAATTGGACAGACAGAATAAGAAACGAAGTTTGTTGGGAAGAGTGAGTGAAGAAAGAATGATGCTGAAACTGATCAGGAAGAGGAAAATGAATTGGTTGGGTCACTGGCTGAGAAGAAACTGTCTTCTGAAGGGTTTAATGGAAGGAATGTTGAACGGGAAAAGAGTTCAGTGCAGAAGAAGATATCAGATGATAGACGACATTATGATATATGGATCATTTGCGAAGACTAAGAGGGAGGCAGAAAAAAAGAAACACTGCAGAATGCTGGGTTTGCAGTGAAAGACCTGCCCTTAGGCAGAACACTATGAATGAATGAACGTTGTTATGGTCGTTATGTTGAGAATATTTTTGTCAGTTACAAAATGTTCGTCATGCCTGGACTGGCGTTACGTAATGAGCACTGGTTTGGGTCTTCACGGGAGAAGAAAGTTTCTCATGACATTTCGGCCATGTATGAGACCGATGTCCACCCAGTCTCGTGATGAATTTGGGAAGCTACGATATTTAGCGAAATTTTGCTCTGTGATCCACCCATAAAGGATGAGGGATTCATTGTTCTAAGCACACGGTAGCCCCGTACTGGTTGGATGATCGTTAACCTCGTTGAGGCATATGGACGTGAGGTCGGCAAATTGGCTGGTAGCCTTTGGGATTCTAAGGGCTGTCGCACTCGGAATTATTTTTTAAATTTTATTTCAAAAGGCAGGAAGAGTGAAATGAGTCAATACGGAATTCGAGTGGGTAGAAACATATTACTAGACTGTAGGTCCTGTTACTGATAAAAGTAAACGTTGCCAAATCTTACACATCAAACACCTGATTATCTGTTTATGAAAAAATTTAAATTACCTTTTCCAACAGTAACTTAGTTCTAAAGTTTGGTGAAACTCACTAACATTATCTGGTTTTATGACGTAGGCTACAGTAGTTCCACGTTTTCCATTCTCAGCAGCCATGCAATACCATCCGTCCATTTTCCTTTTAATTCTCATTCGTGCATGGTTCTTTTTGTATCTTCGTCCTACGTATTCTTGCATCTTCCTTACCTTGTTTTTTTAATATACTGTATATAATAATTCGTGTTCCATCCATAACAGGTTAACTGTCTAACTCCCACTTCACTAGTCATTTATGAACCACTATTATCTCTCTAATGTTAGTATTTTTTAACTTATCAATGTGCTAAATTTTGGCTGATCTTCGCCAATAAATAATCTGTCTTTACTGAATTACTTTCTTTGTTTCTCTTTCTTTTCATTTTCCATACTGCACAATCATATTATCATCACACTATTTACAATGATGTGGTAGATATGACTTCTTGTTTAACTTTTTATAGGCCTATCCCTACCTTCAGCAATGAAGGGAATTCGGACAGAAATTAATCTATTTATTATTATTATTATTATTATTATTATTATTATTATTATTATTATTATTATTATTATTAAAGTGTTTGCCAATAGCAATTAGCCAATAATAAGATTGGAAAAGGTTTAAGTTACAATAATAATACAATATTAATGAAAATTATACAAGTAACTATAATATTATTATTGTCAATATTTTACAACTACGAAAATTCTAAGTTGATAAACTGAATGGATCAAATATAGCCCACTCTTGTAAATGTTGACAGTTTTAATGCATCTGGCGACAGTGAGAAATATTTAGAATTTCTACGGTAGATAAGCTTGTGAGTTCTCTTACTTACATAGGAACATGGAAACTAAGGTTGTTTATAAACTATTCACAGATAATATCCCCTTTATAATAATAATAATAATAATAATAATAATAATAATAATAATAATAATAATGGCTTTATTTAACCTGGCAGAGTTAAGGCCGTAAGGCCTTCTCTTACACTCAACCAGGATTAAAACTTGCTTACATAGTTGAACAAACAATTGGATCGGAATTAAGCAATTACATAGTCTACTGATACGATTTAGATACATAACGAGATCAAAAGAGGTAGTTACATAAAAATGTACCTCATAAAATAAAAATAAACATAGTTGTTAGAATCAAATGCGAATCACACAAAAATAGAAGCCGATAATTCAATTAAAAATGTACACAGTGAAAATAAAAATAAAATACATTGGAGTACATGTCAGTATTAGATTACTTGTAAGTAGGATTCACATAATTCAACCAGAACAATTGAATAAAATGTACACAATACAAAATAGACTAATAATAAAAAAATAATAAAAAACAACACAGTGCAATACATATTGATGTTAAGTGATAAATAAACACAATTTACATGGTTACACAATAAAAACAAGAAACAAGAAATATAAATAAATACAGTGGAATACATTGCATTAAATATTTGCAACGCGTTTAGTAATATTGAATAAAAATAGCCTTTCAAAATCACGAGTAATATTAATAATAGTAATAGTAGTAGTAGTAGTCGTAATAATAATAATAATAATAATAATAATAATAATAATGATGATGATGATAATAATAATAATAATAATAATAATAATAATAATAATAATAATAATCACATTTCGTATTAGTAAACCATATAGGCCTAAAATGAACAGCATATAAAGCTGTTGTGCATTTTCAACGAAATAATAACAGAGTAGTAGTAATAATAATAATAATAATAATAATAATAATAATAATAATAATAATAATAACAATAATAATAATAATCACATTTCGTATTAGTAAACCATATAGGCCTAAACTGAACAGCATATAAAGCTATTGTGCATTTTCAACGAAATAATAACAGAGTAATAATAATAATAATAATAATAATAATAATAATAATCACATTTCGTATCAGTAAAACATATAGGCCTAAAATGAACAGCATATAAAGCTGTTGTGCATTTTCAACGAAATAATAACAGGGTAATAATAATAATAATAATAATAATAATAATAATAATAATAATAATAACAATAATAATAATAATCACATTTCGTATTAGTAAACCATATAGGCCTAAACTGAACAGCATATAAAGCTATTGTGCATTTTCAACGAAATAATAACAGAGTAATAATAATAATAATAATAATAATAATAATAATAATAATAATCACATTTCGTATCAGTAAAACATATAGGCCTAAAATGAACAGCATATAAAGCTGTTGTGCATTTTCAACGAAATAATAACAGAGTAATAATAATAATAATAATAATAATAATAATAATAATAATAATAATAATAATAATAATAATAATAATACAAATTCCTTGCTTTACCGAAAAAATCCAAACTTAGGCTATCAACAACAGTGTAACAACCATAAACACTACAAAGCATGGGAAAAGACAAACTTCCAAAAGAAGCTTCAGCATACAGATTAAGAGACAGAGACCGTGGAAGACCAAGACATCGATGGAGGATTAAGGTCGTCTTTTTAAGATTATCGTCAAATATCTCAGTCCAAAACAGGGAAGTTTATGATGATGATGATAGTAATAGTAAGAGTAATAATCCATATAAAATAAACAGCAAGGGGACAAGTGACCTGCTTGATTTTTTTCCCTCAAACCCTTAAGAACAAATGCTTGGCAACTTTCTGCGCTGAACCCTGGACTCATATCACCAGGATTATCACCTTCATCTCATTCAGACGCTAGATAACCATAGCAGTTGATAAAGAGTCGTAAAATAACCAACTAAAAAATATGTGCCTGAGCTCTCAATCTTTGTGACGGTAGAACTACGTCTCTCTTTCCTACTGAATGATACTTCTATGACAATTTTGGCATGGGGTTTGAATTATAATTCTTTGTAGGTGTAGCCTTTTTCGCTGGTAAACTTGCCTGTCGTATGTATCATCAGCGTAGAATTCGTTTTTTTTCTAATAAAATTATCCTAAAAGTTGTGAACAATGTTACGTGAACAACGCAGAAACTTGGTATCCTTCAACAAAAGTGTCCAAATTAACATAATTTAAATTTTGCTTTCTCATTTATGACACAGAAAGGTAGACAAACATTTTACAGATTTGGTAAACCAATGAAAAGATCGAGTGATTTTGAAAAATAAAAACACTTCAGATACGTTATATTTCGGCAATTTGTTTTTTAAATCAAAGTCTATTTTGAAAAATGACCGTGAACTCATCTATACAATTTAGGCCTGTAGCCTTCTTTACGTTTTAGCTTGAGGTTGAAATGAAGATTACTGCAGATCAGTTTTGCACATTATATGATAAAGAAATTAAATCTTCGCATTCCACGCAAAAGGAGTTGAGATCTCAGAGGCATAGTTTTTGCACAACCATCGGGGAAACATTTGAAATTCTTGCAAGCTGACGTCATATTTGGGAAGTGGATGCCGCTTTGTCACGCTTCATTATAGGGACTGAATTTATGTGGGGCACTAAAGTGTCCGTCATAAAAGTGATTTAGCTTCTCGGTCTTTCGGAAACAACTTCTTGGAAGCATAATGGAGTTATGGCCAGACGTTGCCAACCGTTCTACAATGACGTCAAACATATCGTAATTTACGTCCTTTGCCATTAAGCACTATTCCTACTTTCCTCTTCCTTTCTTTACTCAAGGTCTAGACAGTTTCGAAACATCGAGCCACCCTCTCATTTTCTATAAGCGGTGTCATTAAAATGCACACACATAAAGAAAAGATCTGAATAATTTATGAGTGCTCAAAATTCTGAATTCAGAACATGTGTGTTAAAAACAAAGAGCAGTTTATACAATCGATAAAAGTTATATTAATATCTCAGACAATTACATGCATGCGTTCATTTATACACCGTGTCCCGCTTAAAGGGATCGAGGAATAAGTGCTAATTTAAATTATAAATAATGATTTTGTACAACTTGATGTAATAATTCTCCGAGTTTCGGAGAATGGTCAGTGCAACTCGATGTGTGCGCCTCGAGCTACCCTGAAGACATTCAAATGGTACTCAACTTTCTGCCAAGTGTTCCATAACATTTGTGGAGTGATTAGCGCACCTGCATTTATAATGCGTTGTCTCAGTTTTCCAAAGTGTCAACTGTACCACGTTGGTACACAACATTCGTCATAAAGCCCCAGAAAAAGGTCAATGGGCGTCAAGTCGGGTGACCTAAGTGGCCAGGCAAGGGTTCTCCTTTTCCGAACAACCTATTGTGAAACTTTGCATTCAAGAAGTCACGCACTGCTTCACAGTAATGGAGTGGAGCCCCATGTTGTTGAAAAACCGATCCTGGGGGAGTTGATCAACAATAAAAGTTCTACACATGTCCAGATATACATTCCCTTTGATTGTCGCATCGATAAAGAAGAATGGTCCAATGACGAAATGTTCTACTGAATGGCGCCAGGCTCGTTTCCACGATAAACGTTAGTGCACATGCGCATGAACATGCAACTGTTTTTTAAACCACTGGTGCATAAACTTGTACAGTTTCTGCATCTTGTCAGATGTAAATCAAAACACTATCGTCGTCTGATTTTAAATGGTGAGCATTTATTTCTCGATCCCTCTAAGCGAGACACGGTGTATATTAATTGGTGTTTATTGTCATGAATTGAAACTTTAACAATAAATAGCTCACTGTAATTAAGTTGCAGACGTTGATATTTTTTCCCCCTTCCTTTCTTCTTCTCTTCCTTTCCTATCTTCTTTTTGATAGTCTGAGATAATGCCTGCCATTTTGTAAAGCCGTCCATTTTCCAAAGTTTCTGCACATGCAGGATTGTCGTATGCCATGGATTCCGTGGACAGTCCGGATTTATAGTATAAGAAGAAAGTCCTGGCCGAAAAGGCGGAAGTCCACGATTTTGAATGCAGTCGGACAGAAATTTGGAAAATTGCAATAATTTGTTGGATAGAGTCAAAATGGCACTCAGGTGGATGCAAGATAAAACATCTTGCGAGGTGAATGAGAGCCTGCTCTTTGACCAGGTAATCAAATTGAAATTCCTACCAGACAACAAAGAGGAAAGATCTAAAGATATACTGTATACTTTCACGCAAAATCTGGATCAATTTTTATCACAGCTGTGCAGAAATACTCAGAATTGCGAACGTTAAAAGAGTATTTTCTCTAATGAATGCTCAATGGTCAGAAGAAATGAACAGACTATCACTTAAATCAGTAAATGCAGTTCTGCAGATACAGTATAATATGGAAAATGTAAATTAAGTTATATTGCACTTCACAACGTCATTCAGAAACAAAGTTCCTTCCTTCTGTTCATATTTCTGAGAAGTATGAGTAACAGACGTGTATGGTGGTGATACACAGACATGTATGGTCTGCCGCTAAAATAAACGGTAACACTAATAATGTAATCGATAGAACAAAGCGTATTACTGAAATGTCCAACCCTTGTCCATATTAAGTAAATAAGTGATACTGATGTGGTGTCTATAGTAAATAAATTATATCTAGTGTCCATATTAAATACAGTACCATCAACTGCGATAGCTTTGTCTCATTTTAAGCACCTTTTACCCTTTAAAACATTTTTATTGTGTGAAAAGTATTTTTTTTTTTTTTAATTTTCAGAATATTTTCCCAAACTGTTTAGTGTCTAATGAATAATTTAAAGCCATTTTGCAAACTTATTGAAATTTCCTAAATCCACACATTTTCTTCAAAAAAAAAAATGGGACAATCTCACATCTACCTGGGGTGACTTTGTTCTGAATCTCAAAAACCATTGAATAAATCTTTACAGAAAATAGTGAGACAATGTCATCCCTATATTATCATAGAAAATGAATCTCAATAAACAAAGGTAATTTATATGTATAAAAAGTAATCATTTTAAGTAGGTGAAGAATATAAACTAGGCGAATAATACAATTTAATTAAAATATCCATTTATTTCCATATTGATAATACAGTATTAATAGTACAACTTTCCATGGTAATGGAATCATTGAGCTCTTTGTTGGTCTTGTAAATAAACTCCAGTCTCAAAAAGAGTTTGAAGTTTTTTTTTTAACATTTTTTTACTTGAATAAAAAATTTCCTGAATGGAATCGACATCGCGTGACCTCTAGGACGAATGTGATTAAACTACAGTATACAACGGAGTTCTGATAGTTGACACGGATCGCCAGTGTAGTAGTAGTAGTAGTGTGGTGGTTCTGCAACAGATGGCAGGCAAGATGTTGTAAGAAATTGTATGTTTTAACACCACCGTGGAATAACTTTTTTATTATAATAATGTATTAATTAAATTATTTCCCCTCTTTGGAATTTCAATGACTTTTTAAAAGCCTAGTCAAGTACTTACCATTGGATAAAAAGTGACGCAGATTAGGAGGAAATCTCTATGATTGCATTACCATGGCAAGTTGTACTATTAATAATACTGTATTATTAATTTTATTTATTATGAACAAAGTACAATTAGTCAGCCATTCCATGTGTAACAGGTGGGACATCTGAACATTTAATTAAAAGTGTTGTTATTCTGTTAATAATTGAATTATATTCATTTTTCTACAATTTTTCAAAAGATTTTCATCAAAACTGCTTCTGACATAAAAAAATAACATAGGCTATTTCGATCAGAAAAAGAGACACGTTGAATTTGGGGTGTGTAATGGATGGGACAAAAATGCAACCTCAGCATGAACACAATTAACAGAAATATAAATTTTTTGCTATTTTTTCTGTACTACATACATACATACATACATACATACATACATACATACATACATACATACTAAACTAACCTTCGAAATGGCCTTAAAATTCAAAATATATTAATAAAAATAAATTCATTGTATTTCATGAGTTATACACGAACACAGTGACATGAAAAAAATTAATTTACGTACATCTATTACATAAAAATTTAAAACTACATATTCCGTGAAATTCATGTAACACTGTTGTTCGTACACTTACTCCAAGGAGGGGGGGGGTAGTTACGTTTAGATGCATAGTAAACAAGCATGCAGTGCGCACAGGGTTGTCTTTCAGTAGAGGTCACTTGCTGTTAGTGTTTGTCTGTCATTGAGAATTGTGTACAATGAAGCGTCGTAAGGTACTCAGTTCCGATTTAAAGAAAGTCATTGTTCGCTTGGCCCTGGAAGGATATTCCTATAGGAAAATACGTAAAGTAGTGCATAAAACACATTCTACAGTACAACACATCGTAGAAATATTTCGAAATCATGGAACTCGGAATAACGTGGCAAGAAAAAAAGAAGCAAACATTGCTAAATGCACTTGACGAGAGATTCATAGTTAATCAAGTTGTCAAAAATTCAAGAATAAGACGTGTTCCATAAATTCGAGTCATGATTAAAGAGTCTTCGAACACGAAGAGCAGTAATCAAACTATCCGGCGTGTTTGTGGAAAAATGGTTACCATGGCAGAAGACATGAAAGAGGCCATACATTAGTGAGACAAATCGAGCTCGAGGATTAGACTTCGCTAAAGAACATGTTGGTAAGGATGAGGAATTTTGGAACAGGGTGATTTGGTCAGATGAGACGAAGATAAATCTTTATGGTTCAGATGGCATTCATAGGATATAAAAGAAGCCCAACACAGAAGCAACACATTACCTACATGGGGATGAATGCATAATGTTGTGGGGAAGTCTGTAAATGGTGTGGGGAATATTGAGCTCATAGATGGGATTATGGATAAGTACGAGGGCGTGCAGAAAAGTAATGCCTCCTATTTTTTTTGTCTCTGTGAATATAGTTAAAATATTAGTGATAGTACATTGTATTCAGTGAACTTTCTGCTTTCAGTGATGTCTCTGCCAGTAGAGAGCTCTGAGTTATAGCACAGTCTAGTTTCTAGTACATACAGTCACGAAGCTCAATACGTAGTAAATATGCATCCATAGATAGTTGCTAACCACTAGGATCGCTAATATCGCCTCATTACAGACAATGCGAAATAGTACTGGCACAGTCTATTGTTCCTAGCACCCTCACAACTCAAGCGTCGTGACTATATATACTAGACTGGGTTACAGCCTGAGATGAGGCGGCGTGTACCAGCACTGTGTCGGTGCGTCTGAAGCGCGTGCTGTGATCGCGTTTTAAACAACAGAAAATGTTCCTCCGATAAACATTCATCAGAGATTGAAGGTTGTTGTTTACCGTGATCAATTTGTCGACATCAGTACTGTGCGACGAAGACTCAAGACTAACATTGAGTCTAGCGTCAATTGAAATTTATTCCAATCAACAAAATAATAAGCGTTGCACATGATGTGTTATGTTAGGAGTAAGTGGAAAGTAATCAACATTGAACAGTGATCTGAATCAAGTGCTGTTAATAATGAAACATAAGTTAGTAAATGCATATTATTTTGAATTCCAATGTCAAGTTATCCTGAATTATACGTTATAAACTTTTTCAAATATAATTTTAAATAAATGTAACCATAAAAACTAACTAAGAATGTAAACCGTGCAAAAATTATAAACAAAGAAAACTTTTGACATATAATAATAAAGTATAAAGGTGTAGGCCTAAATAGTTACGCAAAGTATGAAAATCTATGAAAAAGTACAGAAACATACATTTAACATAATATTTAACGAAATACATCATTAAGTACTGCCAATTTATTATTACAATGTTGCCGATCCAAGGCTCCGGCTTGTATGTAGGTGGTTCTGGCCAACCTCATCATGCTATTTTGTATGAGATATGCCATAATTTAACAGTGGTCTGCATAGCAAGTTTGCTGGGCGACCAACAAATACATAAAAAAAAACACTTACTAAAAGTCTGCTAATATCTGCACAGGTTTCAGGCACAATACAGTCAAAATCAGAAATATAAGTTTTGAAACCACTATTCAGAAAACTGTCAAATACATTAAATTAAATTACTGTGAATATCAATAATACATTAAAATTAAAGTGCTGTGAATATCAAACGATAATATAGTTCTTTCCATGACCTACTCAATCTCACCACCATTCAAATACAATAGAAGCATATTTATTTTGTGGACGTGTAGATTGATAACTCAACAATAGACTTAAAGTAATTGACCTTTATACAGATATTCGAAGGCCTAACTTTATATGAGTAATATAAATTCCAATATAGCCGTATTACGTGACATATTTTAATAGATTTTGAAATACAATTTAATTTGAGCAGTGAATAAGTTCACTTTCACGGATAAGAAGAAAGAATGATGGGTCTTATAGATATCAATAAGCCAAGACACAGAAAACAACAGGGCAAGTATATGTTTTATATTCTTTAGGTCAACAAATTTAGCAATATTGCAGCAAATATTATGTCGTGTAGGATTAAAAATACTTATTATGAAATATCAAGGAAATCGATCATGATCAATTCCTTAAATACGAATTACTGAACTCTATACGAACATAATAACGTCGTCGTCGTCGTCGTCATCATCATCATCATCATAGTCATCGTCAAATGTATTAATTTTTGCTATTCTTGAACAGGATGTTGAAGTTGAACAATGCCAGTAGAGTTCAGAGAACGCGACGAAGAAGAACAACGATCAGGCAACAATTTCTTTGGAGTTATCAGGTTTATACAAATGGTAAGAAAAGATAAAGAAAAAAATAGAGGTAACACTCTCTGACTGAATGGGCATGGCATGGTAGTTGAGCTCCATGCTTTCATGACTTCATGAGGTAGAGTTCTGATTTACTGTGCGTTATGCGCGAGAGGAGTATGATAGACACACAGTACTCCTGGCACTCTATCGCATTTCCAGAAACATCAGTTGTCACTGTTAACATTTAAAAAATATATAATTTTATATTATTAGTAAAGCTATAACATGGAGGCACTAAAAATGAAAAATAACAGGCAAGAATGTAGTAAAAATGCTTGAAATAGGCATTCACATAAGCACTAAATGTATCTAATAGGCACTTATTACAATTCAATAAAATTATTAGGCTATTTTAAAGTTAATCGTTGTCATGCTCTTTGCAATGTACAGTTGTAAAAAAAAAAAAAAAAGTGGCCGCACTCGTGAACAGCGAATATTTTCAAAGTCCACTTCGGGTCGCGGCGATGTTACACGATGCATGTGCTTGTACAAGCAGTTCCGGAACTATGAAAGTGTTCCATATCTGCGCCTCATAGACCAGCGATAGAGTGCTTGTTTAATGATTCAAAGGTTGTGGGTTCGGGCCTTCTTCAAGTTTTCATTTTATTTTTTAATCGTTCTTTAGCGATGTAAATGATATTCAAATTATCATTTACATCCAGTTATCGTTCTTTATGGATATCACGTTACTTATATTTTGTTATCGTTCTTTAGAGATATGAATAAAATTCATGTCATCATTTATATTCTGTTATCGTTTTATAACGTTATGAATAATAATTATTATTATTGTATCTCCAATGGGGGTTAGCCCTATTTTACATATGTATGTTAGGGCTATAGTTTTATACACAAAAAAGATAAGCATAAAGAGAAATGGAAAAGAAAATTAAATTAGCTTACGCGATGTAAACAAAACATAAACAAACCGTAAATTAGGCATTGCGATTGCAAAACAAATATCAGTTATCAATTTGAACCATACAAAAACATTAACAACACACATACGTAACACTTTTATAACACAAATATGCAGCTTTCCGTACCATACATCATAAATTAATACACAATAGTCACACAAACACAATCAAACTATAATTACGACATTGCGACGACATCAAGCATCCCATAACTGACTCACATACACAACAAATCAAGCATCCGTTGCAACATATACACTTCAACACAGTAACCACACTTTTAAAAGTTACAAATTTGGCTCCAAGAAGAATAAACAGGACACTGTTACTAATTACTATTCTTCTACAATTTCTTAAATACATCTGTAATAAATCTGTGAAATTCCGATATGAATAATATTCACGTTTTTTATATTGTTATCGTTCTTTAGCGATATAAATAATATTCAAGTTATCATTTATATTCTGTTTTACTTCATTAGCATTATAAAATAATATTCAAATTATTTATATTGTTATTGTTCTTTCGCAATATAAATAATCTGTATTTTATGTAAGTAATTATTATAACACAAATAACCATCTTTCTTTGTAAAATAGGTTATTTTATTTAGATAATTAAATACGTATTATATAATATCTTATATTAACTAAACAAACCGATATTTATCATTTATATTGTTATCATTCTTTAGTGATACTGTATAAATAATATTCAAGTTATTTATATTGTAATCGTTCTTTAGCGATATAAATAACATAAATTTAATATTAGGTTTGGAAAAATCCAGTTGCATAATACTGGTATTAGTTTTTCTTTTTGTATTATTACATTTTACTATCTTGAACCACAATAAAATGAAAAGGAGTAACGAGGAATTGAACCTGAGACGTTGACATCTAAATTCCGACGTTCGTCCGCTGAGCTACGAGGGCAAAAGTGTGGAAACATTTTCGGAAAAATTGGCCCAATCACACTTTAAGATTTTCTGATGATTCGTAGAAGCTAGTCCAGGATGCGGGGGGCAAAGGCTAATTGAAATTTCCCGGTCTCTGATTGAGTAAAGCATCCTGATAGAATTAATATTTAACCCTTGCCGTGACTTTCGGTGAAGTCCGGAGGGCCCAATTAATCAAATTCACTCTCCTCATCTCCACGCTTGGGCCCCCTGGAATTTAATAAGATGCGAAAGAGATAGTGGTGTGCGGAAAGCAACGGGATGTTACCGCATTTAGGCCTATCCTTCCCAAGAAAAACTGCAAACATGAACAAAGGAAGCTTTTAATAGAAGAAGAAGGATCTTCTGCGGACCTTTGGAAAAAGAACTAAGGAAGAGACTAGTGAAGTGCTTTGTGTGGAGTGTGGCATTGTATGGGGAAGGAACATGGACATTACGACGAAATGAAGAGAAACGAATTGAAACATTTGAAATGTGGATGTGGAGAATAGCGGTGCGTGTGAAGTGGACAGACAGAATAAGAAATAAAATTGTGTTTGAAAAAGTGAGTGAAGAAAGAATGATGCTGAAACTGATTAGAAAGAGAAAAAGGAATTGGTTGGGTCTCTGGTTGAAAAGAATAATAGACGACATTAGGATATGTGGATCATATGCGGAGACTAAGAGGAAGGCAGAAAATAAGAAAGATTGGAGATTGCTGGGTTTGCAATGAAAGACCTGCCCATGGACAGAACACTTATGTATGTATGTTCAGAATGCCTGGAATATCGTGTCTAAGAGCAGTCGCTATTTGCAAAGACTAGTCAATTCCATGCCCACTCGACTGCAAGATGATCGAGATAAGAGGAAGATAGACTAAATATTGAATTGTGGCTTTTTGTTTTGTTTTTTGAACGCTTAACTGTTTGAATATTTTAAGGCCGACGCCAGTAAATTTGTTTTGTTTATGCCACGAAAGATATTTTTATTGAGAATAAAATCTTTTTTCTTTCCATTTGCAGCCACAATATCATAATGATAAAGTCATGGCATAATATATTAATGAACCTGATGCTAATTACTAAAATAATCATAAAAGAGAAAGGAGCTTTTATGTATAGTTTGTCTCTCTCAAAAACAGAACAAAAAAGAACATAAAAAGCACGAGGTTGTAGTCGAACGCAGGACCTCATGATTAAGAGGCCTGAACGCTACCATTACGCTATCGAATAACACACAGAATACTTCAATTATAACTGTAGATATCAGGCAACGTGGTCCAACAACATGTAACATCGCCTGTCTCCGAATTGTAGCGAAGATACCCGAAGGGACTTTGTTTCACGAGAGCGGCCACTTTTTCTTTTGACAGCTGTACAATGCTACTTTTGTCGTGATTCGTGAAATCAGTATGTAACAATAATATATTTTTCTAAGTTCTTCGTCCACACTTGTGGAGTAACGGTCAGCGCGTGGCCCGGGTTCGAATCCCGGTCGGGGCAAGTTACCTGATTGAGGTTTTTTCCGCGGTTTTCCCTCAACCCATATACGAGCAAATGCTGGGTAACTTTCGGTGCTGGACCCCGGACTCATTTCACCGGCATTATCACCTTCATTTCATTCAGATGCTAAATAACCTAGATGTTGATACAGCGTCTTAAAATAACCCAATAAAATAAAAATTTCTAAGTTCTCCGTTACAAAGGACGTTCTAGCACTAAGAATGTTCTGAAATGTAGAAAATGTTCCTTTAATCTCACAAGACGTGAATGGAGTATATTTAAAGTAAGTAACCTGCTGTAGCTCCATTTCCTATATCTTTTCAAGTATACTATTTTCACTATTGTATTCCATCCAGGATTCCGTTTTGAGATCTTTTGCATCTTTGTCATATCAGCAGCTCCAATCTTTCGTTAACTTAATGTTCCCTTTCTATGAATTGGATAGGGACTTGCATTTTTGTCAATTTCCCAAGAAATTCATTCAGTGTTTTATTTTCCAGCTTATTGAAAGAAATATTTGCTAAAAACTTTGCAGTACCAATATGGATTCTTTCTAGATGTGACCTGTTAAGAAAAGACCCTGTAGCCATAACTCTACCATTACACATAAATAAGTACATGAATAAGTAAACAAATAAATAAAGTAAATGGTCAGACGTAAGTTGAAAAAAAAAATGGATGTGTTGCTTTGATGCCTTGTATTTGCTGTTGTTGCAGATGATATTTTTCTCATATTTAACTTGAATATAAAAAATCCAAGAATCTTGAATTCATGTTCTAAGTAAGAGAGTTTAGATGTAAAAAACATCAAAACAAAACATCAAAATCTCATAACTTACTACCTCTTTGCAAAATTGGCAGAAGATGACCTTGCCGTTTGTTGTCAAATTAGGATCATTTCAATAATCTATTAACCGTTTTTTGAGCAAAATTCTCTTCGACAATGCTTTGCTATTTTTATCGGCTTACATGCTATTCTCTAATGTAGAATCTGTACTAAGTTCCAGTGTTGCCAACTCGATTCTTAAAAACCCGCTATGAAACAGTGCAGAAGTCGTTAAATTGCTATATTGTCAAGAAAAAAAAAAGATTATTTTGCAGCTATGAGTCTTTAAAAAACCGCTAAATCCCTATATCAGTTCATACAATTTATAAAATTTACTCAATAACTAAAACTGAAAACCCATTTCTAGCGGGAAAACCTATGAATTGGCAACACTGCCAAGCTCACTTGTTCGGTTCAAATGACACAACACTCTCAATAATGAATAATATGAAATGAAATACAACTTTACTAACGTCTGCAAGAGAGCAGTTATGCAATATTCTACCAACTTAGTTACTACTCGTTAACTATGACGCAATCTGATGTTAAGTGTTAAAACAACGCGATTTTGATTATCGGACATTTGGTACAATTCATATTGTCCAACAGCAGTAACGATCGGATGAGTCTACTTACGATTTATAGGGGAATGGGTTTGTCTTTGCCTTGAACTCGGTCTCTCGGTAGACACACACTTCACCTTCCCTTCTATTCCTACCCTCGCCACAGAAATTTGTTCCCGTACTGCACATCGCGAGTGTCTTGACAAAATGCATGAGCTGTAATGATCCAAGAAAAATCCAGTGACATTTGATACAACCCATGGGATTTGCACTCTGTGCAAAATATGAAAATATTAAATACATATTTCAATGCTAAAATATCTTCATTCCTAAGCCATTTGGAGAAGATTCGCATCAATATAAGCCTTTAATGATTAATAGTTTCGTCTACTTTTAGTAGCGGTATGCCATCAAATTAAATATTGTAATATAAAGGCGCCCTAGATCAAAATGGGCTATGTGTCTCTTTTTTAGGACATGAGTTATTGACGTCGTTGGCAAGTTTGGGTTGAAAACTTTACACAGTGAAAGGTTTAGTTTCAAAATGGTTTATTTCAGACATGTAAAATACATAGAAAAAACAGTACATAGATCATATGTAGGAAATGTTTGCACCTTTTCTTAAAATTTACTTTGGATAACATAGTCCATTTTGATCTCGGACGGCTCTATGTGAATAATTAAACAGTTTTTCAGCATAATCAAATCGTTGTCTGAATGCAAGAACTACAGTACGTAACCCAATTTTTTACACCGCTGTTAGGCCTACATTCATTGAACTCAACACTGGTTACGATACAACACAAAAACATTACTGTATTTTCTGGTAAATGATTAGGTACACCTTCTGTCAGTTAATATTGTTTTGTATGACGAAAAAGCCATCATGGCACTGCAAAAAGAGAAGAAATGTAGTAGACAACAAAATTGATAGTTGAAACCCGTTTAAAATATTACTTTACAAGTATATCAGTATACATGACAACACCGAAGAAATTCACTGGACTAGAAAGGATGAACAAAGGTGGAATAGTAACCACTTGTTTTGTTTTGGCTTTTCAAATTCATCGACACTACTAGTTCAATGATTCTAGAAAGAAAATTCGAGATTTCGCTTGTCCTTGGAAATCCCAGAATTATTGGTGGAATAGGTGGCTTGGATGTTTAGTGTTTTCTGGAAAGTTCGGTTCTGTGGTTGTTATAAAAAATATTAATGGAGGGGGAGGGGAAAATATGCAAACTTACGAAGATTTTTTATGAAATATAAAAATTTTACCAAGATATTATAAAACATGCAAACTTTTTGACGGTAATTGCATTTTACACATCGTGAAACGTGGAAATATTTGTTCCCAGCAGGAACGGCTTAGAGCAGGGCCGGGCATGAGAGCGGCTCAGTCTAGTCGGCCAGAGCTGCTCTCGCTCCGCAAGGCACTTCAATTCCAAGCCAGAGCAGAACGTTCACGCAGTGGCGGACTCACATTACAGCTAGGCCTACCTTCCCTGCATTAATGTAACAAGAGCCACGGTTGTTCTAGTCATTCAGTCTGTCAGTACATAATAGTTTATAAGGATATTACATCAATCCATTGTACATTAATAATAATAATAATAATAATAATAATAATAATAATAATAATGTTTTATTTTCGCTGGCAGAGTTAAGGCCATAAGGCCTTCTCTTCCGCTCAACCAGCCTTAATCAATACAATACATATTTAAATTACAAATATTTACACTACACTTAAAAGGTTCTCCAGCTATATTCTTCAGTTAAGTTTTAAAGACTAGTAGACTACATATTTATTTAAATTTAGATAAACCTATAAGGTAAAGTAGTAACTTAATTTATGAGCTAATTTAATTCAATCAATTATAATTAATTTAAGATTTGAGATAGCTAGTAAAATGATGAAAATTAATTTAATATAATCTTACTAGGACTATGTTACAGGGAGAAAAAATATATATATAAATCTAAAATATATTTCTATAATGAGAATATTAATGTAATTGACATTAGAGATATTGTAAATCTATTTAGAGAAATTAATGATAATAATAAGAATGGACAGATGTTAGTTTCATTATAAGTAACAAATATTAATCAGCAATTAATCTGTTAAGTAAGAATTTATGTAATTTTGACCTAAATGAAGTTATTGTCCAACAACCCCTTAGATCACTCGCAAGCGAGTTCCAATTTCTAGCAACTGAAACTGTATAAGATGAAGAATATAAAGATGTCTTGTGGTAGGGTATAATGAATAAATTGTTATGCTGAGATCTTGTACTTAGCTGATGATATGCAGATAAATTTTGAAAACGAGAAGCCAAATAGATTGGGGTAGCGGTGCGCAGAATTCGAAATAAGAGAACAAGAGAATGCAGGGCTCGTCGATCGCTTAGCCTTAGCCAAGACAGAGTTTGGAAAGACGGGGAAACATGATCATACTTACGAATATTACAAATATAACGGACGCACGCATTATGCACACGTTGTAGCCTGCTGCTCAAATTTGCATTTAGGTTACTTAATATAATATCGCAGTAGTCAAAGTGTGGCATCACGAGTGTTTGTACATGGATTAATTTTAATTTATCGGGAAGAAAGTGTTTACAGAATTTATAACACTCTTATTAATTTAATGAAATAAACTTCGCTCTATGCACACACAAATCATTACGCTTATTTACATAACCCATACGCACATACTGCAACCTCCTCACCACGGTTCTACAAGACAGGCATATGGCTTCCACTTCCCCTACTTGCTTTGGACAGAGTTCATCTGCCAATATAATTAAACATCGCTTGATGAATTCACCTTCGTTGAATGTTTTCAATTCCTTTGCAATTTCGTGGCAAATTTTGTAGCTAATTCTCATGGCCGATTCACTAAGTGCATTATTGTCATCCTGTTAATATATAATATAATATAATATAATATAATATAATATAATATAATATAATATAATATAATATAATATAATATAATATAATATAATATAATATAATATAATATAATATAATATAATATAATATAATAATACAACTTAAAGAAAATGTTTCTCAGGTACACTATATTAGAATATTTATTCGATATTTATATTGCATTATAAGTTATTATAGTACATTTAGTAATATACAATTTTAAATTACACAAATATTATGATATATCATAGTGTAATATATTACAGTTCATGATATATAATATTATATATCATAATACATGTATAATTTAAAATTATATATTACTAAGTGTACAATAACTTATAATGCAATGCAAATATCAAATAGATACTCTAATATAATGTACCTGAGAAACATTTTCTTTAAGTTGTATTAATTTATGGTGTTAATTACCAACATATTTGTCATATTCAGTAGCATGTTGTAAAGAATAATGTCGTTGGATATTGAACCTCTCAATCAGTTGGAGTGTTTTATGCCAAATTAAACACTTTGCTAATCCACTGTTCTCTACCAAAAAGAACTCCTCCTCCCATGATACATTAAAAGCATTGGGAGTAGCGGGACGCTTTAGTGTATGAGCGGAAGCTCCGTCTTCAAAGTTCGCCTTCATACTGCAGAGTCACCACTGCACCGACACTGAATGACGTACAGTATGCATAAGTCACACCGCTCGCGAGATCCGCTCTTTAAAGCACACAGCGCTCATTTCTCAGAATCACGTAACGTGCCCAGCCCTGGTTTAGAGTTTAGAAAATGAAGTTTCATGTTTGCCTGTCACTACTGATTTCAGTTGCTGTGCCTGGCGTGCGCCGTGGTGCACGTGCTGTCGTACGTGGATCAACCCAACCCGTTCCCACACGTGACACTCTTCTGTGGCACTTTCTGCGGCTCCTTCTTCGTCTCCACCGCCCTCTTCGTCGCTTACTGCACAGAATCGCTCGTAAGCTCCCACGTGGTGCGTACACGCTTCTTCACGCGTTTTGCATATTTTTCTTTTAATACTTGTTGTCCTATTAACTTAGCATTGCACTCGTTCCTTTTTATCTTTTTTTTTCGCCTCTTCCTTCTTTCTTTCGCTCTTTCACTTTTCTTTCATTTCTTTCTAATTTCCTTTCAATCTCCCATTTTTCTTTCGCAATAATACGAAAAGGTACGACGAAAATGTACGGTATTCTGATAATGAAAAAAATTAAATTCAATATTTTCACAAAAATATACCACCTTGATGCCGAGAAACTAGTTTTCGTTAATGCTGTCTCACAGTGGGCTAAATTCATGGCATGAGCATTTATGGCGCCAAAAATATGTTTTTTCATCATAAATAATAGATGGTTTGAATTATCACAATTTGTTATAAAATCAGGCTACGAGTAAAATGAAAGTCTATGGAAACCGTCTTCCTTCTCTTCATGTGTTTATTCTGCCGAACAAAGTGCGAGAATGTTTTATTGTGACTCGCGCAATGCCCAGTTGCTTCTAAACAGCCGTGCTTGTTCGCTATATTAAGCAGCTTTGTGTCGATATTTTTGGGTAACTTATAATGAAAAATGAAGATGAAGGTATGTATTTTCTGTTTATAAAATACGATAACTAACATATTATTTGTGGGTGTATAAAACCCTTTACGGTTGCTTTTAAATATATTTATTGTCGAACGAATCCAAGCTTTAACTTGAGTTATAAAAAACGTACGCATTACAACTAAGCTTTTCTGATTATACAATGATTTATGTAATTGATGGTATAAGTTTCATTCACATCTGTTCACAGTTTTGAGAGATACCTATGCTTCTTCTTCTTCTCCTCCTCCTTTCCCTTCTCCTCCTCCTCCTCCTCCTCCTCCTCCTCCTCCCAGGTGGCTTGTCTAAGGTGACGAGCTTGGATCTGTTTGAAGTGTTGAAAGATTCAGGCAGATATAACAAAATCTCTATACTTATTGTGAGAAAAAGTTCTCTTACCTCTCCACGGTCTCTCAGATCATCAAAAGTAAGGTAAGATCTAATCGAACCTTTTAATTTTCACCAAGTTTGAAAAATAGGTTGTGTAAAAATCAACAGAACATCAACAAACTAATTAAAATGATTCAAAGTGGCTTCAATAGTGTATTAAAATTCAGATTCAGTCCACTGATGTCCCGAAAATAATTAATCACTTTCATACTCAAATCGTTCCTAAGCTTTTCGATAATTATTACGAAGTCATTAAAAACGAAATTTTAAACATATTTCGTAAATGTGTCGTCTGCTATGCTTTCTAAAAACGGATCTTAATATGCTGGTGTAACAACGTTGCCAAGCGTAAGAACATTACTTGTTAATTTAATATGGTTATGATTTATCTAATAGGTCTCCTCCTTTTCGAACTTCAAAATATCCATCCAAATCTCCCTCCATGATTTTCCGTCTATGAATTGTTTCTGCAGGAATGGCCCAACACATACGGGCCAATTCATTCTGAGCACATTTTAGGGGTGTCAATAGTAAAATATTCATTTATTATAATAATGAAATCTGACATATATGAAATAAAATATTGTAAGTTACAAGAATTGAAAGTTTTAAGAATTTGTTTCGAATTCATAAGTTATCAACACAGAGTATTAGCATTTTGTATTCGGTATACTATGTTTACAATTAATCCACTTCGCCCGTGCGCAGTCCATCATGTTCACTAATATTAAGAGCATCAAAATGACAATAGAAGAAAAAGCACTGATTCAATATGAAAAATTTATCAGATTACCAGGAAACAATTGGCATTCATATAGTCCTCTCTGTAGATTGAAAACTCAAAAAAGTTTCATATCCATTGTTCAAGAATTAAAACAGAAAATCAATATCCCGAATTTAAAAGAAAACTTACAAATTAAACCAAACCCTTTAACTCTATTAAATATAGAATATAATCTAAATTTAACAGAAGAAATACTGAAATCAGAAGTAAACACTGAAATAATGAAACACTTGTCTTTAGAGACAATTAATATTAGGTACCCTCCACAAAACTGGCTTCATTTATACACCGACGGATCCTTGATCTCCAGAGAACAAGGTGCCGGTGCAGGTGTTACGTGCTGTCTCTTCTCACTTTATAGATCTCTTGGATATGGGACAACAAGTTTTGATGGTGAAATCATTGCAATAAGTGAATGTCTTAGGAATCTTCTATGCTACATAAATAAATTTAGGAATGCAATTATATTGTCAGACTCCAAAGCAGCTATTCTATCAATCGTCTCTAAATACACACCTTCATCTCAAACAGCAGAAATAACTAAAATGCTCTCTCAATTAACATCACTCAATAAAAGAATTGTATTCCAATGGATACCATCCCATTGTGGAATCCTGGGAAACGAGAATGCGGATGCTTTAGCAAAGAAGGGCAGCACTGCTACTTACAGACCTGTTACTAAATCTACATATTACTCTGTGAAGAGATTTATTAAATCTACATACTTAGACTTCAACAAACAAAATTTGATAACTCAATCCCAAGGGAAAAAATGGAACTCTCTTCATCAAAATCCACAGTTAATTCCCGATTTACCACGAAAATCGTCTGTAGCTGCATTTAGATTGGCAACAGGCCATGATTGTTTGGCCAAACACCTGCATAGAATTGGAATATATCAGTCCCCTAACTGCCCATTGTGCAACTCAAACCAAGAAATGGATTCGGAACACCTCAAAATCTGTGCTTCAGTGGCTGGTCATGATAATATCTTTGAAAAATATTGGAGTGCAAGAGGTCAAATGACTTTATTGTCAAAAACCTGGCATTAGAAAACAACAACAACAATTAATCACTGAATTGTGGTAATGTGAATCATCTGAAAAATATTTTGTGTCAATGCAATGTAACACGACGCAATATAAGATGGAAATTTGTTCTTCAAACCATTAATTTTCGCACGCATTGCAAAATGATATAACCTTAGGAAGCTACGAATATGCGCATAAAATAAAAACATAAAAAAAAATGGAAAAAAGGGATTCGAACCCGAACTTCATGCACTGCCCAGATTCGTGTCCAACGCGCTACCGTCTGAGCACGGCGTACTCTATTAGGCGGGAAGGCTTCCCTCTCTCATCACGAAGAGCGTTACTCACGAGTCAGCTGAGTCAACCCATCGCATGCCGTTCAGTTTGATTTATTACTACTAACAGCATTCCGTTCACATATACACACAAATTAAACAGAAGCCTGAAATTTTGCATACTCCTATTTCATATGGTGGTAAGGATGCATGGCTACTTTCACATAGTTATCAAAATTATTATAGATTTTACAGCCAGAAAAGTATGAAACAATTTAATTTTTTTTTTCATAATGTAAAACAACTTTTTTTCTATTGAACGAATATTCATAATATGATGAAAATGACAGAAAACATAGTCAACTGCATTGGAAATATGCTTGAATTTTTAGAAACCTGTAGTGCAAGAGTTTATTAAAATGTTCCTAAAATGCCTATGTTTTTAACTGGAAGTTAATTAATATTTTTCAGGTTTAAAGTTTTTTATAAAATCAAGTGTATGAGGTAGAAAGACAACATAAAAACCACAATATGTCTGCGAATATTGTGCGTTTACTGTAAAAATTGTAAATTGATAGGTTCAAAAGTTGAAGAGTAATAGCAAAATTTAATTTATACACAACAGCCACACTCTCTTACTACCCAGTCCCTTTAAGAAATTCCTTCACTTGTAATGAGATTTACACATGGAATCAACCAAAGTCTTCCGAATGGGACTTAGCGTATGGCAGCCAGTCATTTTTTGTCTGCCTACCCATCCATCCATCCATCCATCCATCCATCCATCCATCCATCCATCCATCCATCCATCCATCCATCCATCCATCCAGCCATCCATCCATCTATTTAACCTACCTACTTACTGTACGTACGTACCTGCCTAGCCATCAACCCACTCACTCATTCACTCACTCACTCACTCACTCACTCACTCACTCACTCACTCACTCACTCACTCACTCACTCACTCACTCACTCACTCACTCACCCACCCACCGATCTGCCTGTCCGTCTGTCTCTCTGCCTGTAGGTCTGTCTCCCCCTTTGCCTGCCTGCCTGCCCATCCATCCATCCATCCATCCATCCATCCATCCATCCATCCATCCATCCATCCATCTTTCGGTTTCCCCATTCTTTCTATGGAATTCAACATTATTTACATACTTCCTTTATGCTGCTGTCGCAGGAAGCGGCATGTTCGCTGGTGAGCGGCTTGCTGTGCAGCACGTGCGGCATAGTGGCCATGGTGTTCGTGCAGACATACGCCTATTTGCAGCACAGCCCATCGCACCCGCTGCACGTCGACTACACCTTCTTCCACTTCGCCCGTGCGCAGTCCGTCATGTCCACCGTGACGGCGCTCTGTTTCTGGATCGACTTCTTCCTGGCCTTCGACATGTGGCTGTCGCTGCGACGGCCGTCCCCCGACGCCAGGCGCGGTCTAGGGATGTTCATCGAGCGGGGAGAGATCCCTCGATTCCGCTTCGTGTGCCTCGACCTGTACAACTGGGCTCGCACCCTTCGCTGCCGGTGGAAGACGCCCCGTCTCTTGCAACGGACGATGCAGTTGCACGGCGTGGAATTCGAAACCGAGGAGTTTGTGCGCCTCTACTACCAGAAGCTGAGCAGAGAGCAGGAACAGCAAGAGCCTGCGGGGGGTAGTCAGCCCAGCGGAAAAGCAGCAGAGGAAGACGACACACGCAAAACACCTCGTGCGAAAAAAGTCACCATCAGTATGTGATCCCCTGGACTTGAAGAGCGACAATAAATCTGATTTCCCTCTCTGTGTTATCATCTGCTCGCTTTGTTCTTGTAATCCATTAATGGATTCATTAATCCTCAGTAAAAATCTATTTGACTTTTCCTTTCGATCATTATAATATGAAAATGACGACGACCCACCAGCCATGTGAAATTAAACCTTACAGATTTTAATAATGCTTGGAAGTCGCAGACACGTATTCCAATTCCGTCTGCCTGTGGCTTGGATTTTGGTATGTTATGAATCGGAGGCAGACAACTGACCTACGGCATTTCATCAATGCGACATCTGACATATTGAAAATATAGTTCCGAAATTTTCACATAGTACTCTTTACATACCACTTTATAATATGCTGCAATATAAAATATATTACAATTGAATACGCATACTGGTAACGCAAATTTATATTAAATTATATTTTTTACATAAGTTATTAAGAAATCCTACAACAGTACCTACTTCACATTACTATAATGAAAATTGTGGCCACAAGTTCTTAAATTCTGTACAATAGCACCGCGATCTTCAGCCAGAGAGATATGCAGAGATATAAGTCGTCAGTTTATCCTTTCATATTCTGCTCCACGTTTACGTCGAATTTGCCTTCCCGCAGCTAACGCCAACATCATTTTGTCCTCCTGACCCTTTATAATATGTTTTATAAGAGAATACAGAGCGTATCTACGATGCCACGCTTCAGTTAAGTTGTTCGTCAATGGTACATTTTGGATTGCAGCATTAAACTGGTTCCATAGCTCAGGCAAATACCTGGGAAGGACAACTCTCCTTCTACCACGGGCTGCTCTTCTGCTAATGTAGGTTACATCAAAATACTCAAGAAAATCAATTAGTTACTCTGGGACTCAAGAAAATCAATTAGTTACTCTGGGACTCTGCCATACATTTTTTTCGTATGCAGCATGTACATCAGCTACTGGTACAAATTGGTTGTTAATGAAGAAAAATTCGCTTCGCCGCACAGTGGTCTAAAATCCATAACTTATTTAGGAGGACAAAAGTAGAAAAATTATATGTAAAAAAAATTAAATAAAACCCTTACATTATGTTTCCTATATAACTGAGTAACACTGAACTGATAATCTTAATCAGCGGAGGTGGCTGCAGAGCGAAACAATTTTTTTTTTTTTTTATTACCTTGGGGATTTAGCGAAGTGAATTTTTAATGGCAGGCAGAGTATCTATCTCATGCCCCCATGTTAAATTGCTACCAGTGCACTTCATTAGAACCAGGTACCCAGCTTCGAAGTCGTTAGCCCTGTGAACTTACAATATATTGCGAAACAAGAAGCCGGTAACATGCCACATTTCGCCACCCAGCATTCTTACTCAGCAAGTGCCGCGAGTCTGCCGTTTTCTTTGTGCTGTAACTTTGTTGTAAGTGGTCGATTCCATTCATATTTTGTATCAACATGTCAAGTAGTTCTTTAGGTATGTAACACCGTTTGTTTTTGTTACATTTAATGTTATTATAGTGTGTCAAATTAGCATGACTGGACAAGGGACAAAATAGACATATAAGAATTGAGTGCAGACTTGACTAAGGTAGAGAAAAAAAACCTTTGTTCCGTCCCAAAATGATTTTTTTTTCACTTCCTCGAGTATTTAACTCTATTTTAAATGAAGTCTTAAGGTGCGCAGATTTGCGGAAGTAATAAATTATGCGCACTATTCTTTCCAGGTGCAGTAGTGCAATTTTTCAAGATCACAGTTCTTTAAATATCTGTGAACCGGATCTGCTCCCGAAGTACAATTCAGAGAATTCAAGGTGACAGCTTGTTAATTATGAATCAAATAAGCTTCCCGAGTGCCCGAAAGGTGCAATAGTACCTAAAATGTTACATTTTACCCATAAGATAATTTATCGTTGGAGAGCAAGAGGATAAAGAATATGATTTCTATTTTTAACGAAATGAACATTAAATTAGGTTCTCATCGTGATAGTAATGAAAATTTAGAGAAAACTTATCCCTGGAAAAAGACGTGGCTGCCCAAGAAAGCTTTTCCATTACAGCAAGTATGACGTCGAAACAAAAACAATCCAGAGAATTAGAGCTTGTATACAAAACAAGTTTTTTTATCCGTGGCGCTACAGCCCGTGAAGGGCCTAGACCTACCAGCCGGCTGCTGACCTCACGCCCACATGTCGAAGCAGAGGTGGACGATCATCCAACCAGAAAACAAGTTTACTACCTGTAACTACTGTATACCGTTTAATGAAAATCTGTTAGACAAGAAAAGTTACTAATTTTGTCTAAATGCATCCCCCTATAAGGGGCAATTCCTCTTATACCAACGTAATCAGAGTTTGTACACAAAACAAATGTACTACGTGTAACTACTGTATAAAATTTCGTAAAAATCTGTTTTATAGGAGTAAAATTACTAATTTTGTCTAATTGCGCCCCCATATAAGGGGTAGTTCCCTTTATACCAACGTAACGAGAGCTGGTATACAAAATATATATGCTACCTGTAACTACTGTGTAAAATTTCATAAAAATTTGCTAGGTAGCTGAAAAATTATTAGTTTGTCCCGCTAAATTTTCATTCTGGACCAATGTGCGTCGCCGGGATCGAACCCGGGGTCCCCGGTTATACCCACTGGGTACTCTAACCACTGAGCTACGCCGAGGCTAAAAAAATAATCCTTACGTATATACTGGTACAAACGCAAGACTCGAGAGCTCATGGACAATATTCCTAAACGCTCTCTTTTCTATATTATCGTAATTTCTGTGCAAATCTCCATTCTGAACGGCTCTGTATACAGTCTGAGGTGGAGCAAATACAGTCTTGTACTAGCTTCATGAAAGACAGTTGTATGTGCATTAACGATGGCCAATTCGACTTAACTGTCGCCGGTGTAGAGGAATATGATATCCTCGGCAATAGCTCTGAATTTCTGCAAGAACTCTTCTATATATATAGTTTCTTCCTTTGAGGGTAGTAGACATTATGCAAATGGAAATGCACCGTCGTGATAATTGCCATCCTACAGTAAACAGCTACTTTATGTCATAATTGGTAGTGGCTCTTTGAAGGTGTCATGTGTCTGTAGGGAATATAATTATAGCATGTCAATTGTCTGTAGGTAAGAAGTAGTATGTCAAATAACTAGTATGTCAATGACTCGTACGTCAATTGTGTGTAGACAAGATGTAATATGTCAAACGACACCATTTATGAATATTGTATAATAAGATTACTCAAGAGTCTCGAAAGATTTGAAAATCCTGTAACTCTGTTGATAAGATGAGATACAGTACAGTTTTATTCGTAAAAATATGGGTTATATTTTCACAGAAACGTCAGTTTCTATTGCCATGACAAATGAAGTACATAAATAGAAAATCTGTGGCTCCAAAGCAAAATATGGTATGTCTTTTCTTGCTGTTTTTAAAGAGCGAGCATTTACAGTATGAGCGACCGTATAAAACTATACTAGCCTGATCATGTTTCATAACAACGAGTTAGAGAGAAGATTAATGGAAATATGCAGGCCATCTTTTGCCACGGTAGAGAAACCAACCATCAGGATACACAACGTATCGTAAAATATCACTTTCGCCAAAAAATTGGCATTATCACCTTTTACTTTGAAACCACAGAATTCTTTATTGAGTTAATGTGTGCTTTCTTGCAAATGAATAGCAGAAAACAATGATTTTGTCTCTATAAATGTGAATTGGTCTTATTCTGCGTTAGGCTTACTGCTGTATAAATGAACTAACTTTTATTTTATTAAATATATACGAATACAGGATGGAAGTGAAATAACCTTGCAGATTGAAAGAGACGATAGAATACACTTAAATGAATATAAAACTTACATTACGTTTTGTGATTAAATACACGGTTAATTAGAAAATTAAGTTGGCAGTTTCAGCAGTCTGGTAACATCGCCGTCTCTTTCTTCTCGTAATACAGATGTAAGAGGCCAACGAACTCAGGTCTGTCTGCCTTAGTGAACTACCTCCCATCTCCCCTTCTGGCTACAATGTTGCAAGCTGGACGCATCGGTCAGTGGCTTCAATTTAGTGGTTTTTAAGTTATATTTACGCGAAAACCGTCCATGCTATTGAAATACGCGAGAGGGATAAATTATTATTTCTTAGATTTTCTATCGATATAGATAAAAATCAAGGTCTTACTCTCAATAGTTACCGAATAAGAGGCTGTTAAACATTTGAAGAAAACATTTTTTTTTCTGAGGAAACAATGGACTTCCAACAATATGGAATTACATTTCTTTGTTACATACAACATGAGCTATTCGTTCTGAAAATCTGCAGGTTTATTTCATTTCCATTCTGTATATTTCTTCACATTTTTTCGAAATAGAACTATTTCCGTCGCTACAACAAAAGCGAACGACTTACTTCGTGAACGTCGATAAGAGAAGTCGATTGCACTCAACATAATTCCAACTCTCGCCAACAGATGTCCATGCTTTTGCTTGCAGCGCCATGTGCGTAAAGCTCAACGAACTGTCAAGAAACGAGTCCGAAGGCCCAACTCACTACTTCACAGTTTCCTTCGGATATTGCGTAATCGGTTCTGATTTCATTGGCATCACACAACGTCCTGTCAACCATATTATTAGCCTATTTTCTCACAAAAGGATGGAGATGTTTGAGTTATGAAGTCATTTTCCTGTCCGTTAATCAGTCCTTCATTGATAACATTTGAACTATAAGTTAAGTCAATTATTTGTTATTGTGAAATTCTCTATCGATTCCACGAAATTACTAACGCAACCACAAAACATTAAAGCATCGTCACGTAGGGATTTTCCAAAGAAACAAATAATTTTAATTAATACCGTTGTTATTTTCTATACAATTAAAAAAAAAACTGACACCGCCTGATTACTAGAGCCCGGATTTTATGTAATTAGCCTGCATTTTCTATTTCTGTATAAATAGCTAAGAGAAAAACAAAAATCAGCGAACCACACTAAAAGAGTCTTCATATTTCAAAGTTTTAAGTTATATATTTTGATGTATATTAAATAATATTTTACATATTTTGAAGTACATTGCTTATTTTGAAAAAAAAAAAAAAAAACATAAATGAATACTTTCTTTTTATCATACTTCTAACCTCTCTCTCCTCAATAATTAATAAGTGTTTGAAAATTATTCACACCACCTTTCCCTATCTCTCGGGCATGAACCAATCAGACATAAGGTAGGGTGCCCATTTACGTCCCCCGTTTAGTTTTGTCTCACCATTCATAGACCATTCAAGTTGAAGACTTGAAACTAATCTAGTTAAGAATTTTCAACATTTAGGGCTGTATTCATAGACATTTTTGGCGCGGGTTTCCGGTGGATGATCAGCGTTTTTCGTATTCATAAACCAGTGTTAGCGATAGGATATGATTTGAATTCTGTACTAGTAACCATTGGATAGCCGGGGCTAGCTTAGTACGCTCGTAGCGCGTGCTGCGAAATGTCTATGAATAGCACCCTAAAATACTAACCACAGAAGTCGAAATTCATAAATCTGGAATCAAATGAAATATATAAAACATGAAGAATGAAATTATGCAATTTTTTACATTTCAATGAAGCAGTCTAAATGTCGTGCCCTATACTTTTCAACATATTGAATGACAATTATTTCAATAGTACAGTGAAATAAAAACATAGAACATCAAGAATGTTTATTAACAACTAATAATTATAGAAAGTATGTAAGAGAGCATTCAGAAAATTATTTAAATGACATTTTGCAAAACAAAAAACTCCGTCTTATGTTATTTTCTCAAGTTTCTTAGCACTTTCAAAACAAAATTACGTACTTTAACACTTCAACCTAAGATGCGTCCAATAGAACTAAAATGTTTCAATTTGATGTGTCACCCATTCAGACACATGTCACAAATAAATTTTTTTGAGCTCACAAGATGAAGAGCACATTTCATGGCACCATTATCAACTATCTCGCTGCAAAACTTTTCTTTTGCGGAAATTCTAGGCAAAAATATTTGTATTTCCGTTTTATTGCAACATAATTAAAAAGAAACTCACTTCCCGTTTTAAGCCAGGATTCATCAAATTCATCGTTCTGCGAAAATCTGTGGCCTCTAGGATGAGGTTGAAGATGATTGTGATGATGATGATGATGATGATGATGATGATGATGATGACGACGATAAAATAACGATAATAATAATAATAATAATAATAATAATAATAATAATAATAATAATAATAATAATAAATACTAAAATTGTGAACAAAGTAGTTGATGTACTAATTAGGAAAAGCTCTGTTTTTTAGTTTCAGAAATTATTAAAACGTATTTTCTCTCTAATATAACACTTTCTCTAAACTTCATACAAGAAAAGATAAATGAATGAATTAATTAATGATTTCTTGTAAAACACTTCGTTTTGGTGAAAATGTTTGAATGTAAATTATATTTTTGTTATACTAAATAATGTACAATATTACATTATACGTATTGTAAAAAGCAGGGGTCCATTTTGCGACCTGGTACTTGAATAAATTCACATTTCTGAGCGGGGGTAGACACTTAAACGTGATCAGCTGATCAAGCAATAACGATGGCAGAATCATTCCGCGCAGATTCTCTAATTCTCTTTTTAGCCACAGCCTCTCCGTAACCTTGACAACGTCAATATTGTGCAATGTACTTGCATTCCAGCACCCATATCAACAACATACAGTGTGATTCTTAAATGATTGCCTATTTCTGGGGGGGGGGGGGGAAAGAAAAAAAAATTGCAGACAGTGTATTGAACTTAAAAATATTACGCACATAGGTAATATATGGGGAAACTCTTCAAGTTTTTTACGTAACTTTAAAAAAAATTACGCATACAGGTATATGGGGAAATTATTCAGTTTTTTTTTACATAGTACCTTACAAGTGAGGAGCTTATTTTCAAAACGACCCTTGTCCATTCCCAAGACTTCGTGGAAAAACCCGAAAAATGTTTTTAGGTCTAAAATTTCTTACCAGTTAAGCAAGAGATATTATGAAACCAAAGTTGTTGTCAGCATTTAGAATCAAATGAGAGCACGAGACTTCGATTGCAAAGCTGGAACTAATATTTTGTCGTTATTTTGCTGTGAACAGAGGTAAGTTTGATTTCAATAGTCACTTTTAACGCCAGATTTTAGTGGTTTAGAGGGCGTTCTGAAGACAAATCATGACAGTTGTATGTAAAGTTATATTTGAAGAATGCATGGTCACAAAAACTCATCTTCGTTATCAGGTGGACAAGAGACGTTTTGAAAATGAGCTCAAGTTCTCGATATGGGCTTCTCTTATAACCCTACAAATATCAAGTCGGTGGTCCAATTTCATCCCATACACGATGAAGTGAATCCATATCGATTAGAGCTATGGCGATGATGACAAGGACTTGTAACGCTGACAGATTTTCCTGTAATAGGCGTACAAGAAGAGAATCTACAACATACCCCCCCCAGGTAGAAGTTGCACGGTAAGTCAGGGGAACGTAGAGGCCAAGACAAGAGCTGCATGTCGTCTCTCCCCGCGTGACCAATCAATCTGTTTGGCAATCGAGCGTTCAGAAATGTCCGGACGTCATTGTGAAATGAGGCGAAGCGCCATCTTGTTGATAGATGAAATCCAACACTGCAAATGAACGCTGAGCGCCGATCGCCATTTCTATGATCTCAAGTTCTCTACTGGTAAAAAGTGGAACTACGCCGCGCGGGAAATTGCAAATTAAACTTTGAGGAATATTCTTGATGTAATATTCGTACCACTGTTATATCATTCGTGGTACGCCTATAAACAATCTCTAAATCAGGGTAATCATTGAGAATCACAGTGTATTTTAATTTCTGCAAGCAGCAAAGCAACAGATAACACTCTCATATACGTTCATAATATGTCAACAAGAAACTGAATGCCATCTATTTTTGTTCTTGCTTCATCAATGGAGAAACCGTAAGATAGTAATACAGATTTACAAACAAATGCATGTTTTGAGGTTCAATGAATATGTTTGCCTAGATCGTGGTTCCCAAACTCTTTAAAGGTGTGATCCACTTTTGGGCGAGACTTCTATATGCGACCGAACTGGTAGGGTACTTAACCCCATTCGAAAAATACAAATCCCTGTAAAATCGAAGACAACGATGATTTTACACAAATTTAGTGCATACCACCAAAAAAACGACCAAAACAGAAGAAAACAGTGCAACAATAACACGAAATATTACATGAACATCATTTCTAGTAGCCTATTTTGCTGATATTTTAAAACACTTGAACACGTCTTTGAATATACCTAGCACTTTGCTAGGCCAAGGTTAATGATAAATTTCTGATTACAAATAATTGTAAAAATCAACATCCCTGATGATTTCGAAATTAAATAATATGCTAGGTACGTACTAGCTGGAAGATCGCTCGGTCCTTCAAATCTTTCCAAGAGGGTAAATTTCTGAAAATGCGTCTAACAAAAGCTATGGAAATTTTGAGCCCTCGTGAAATTTCCAATTGTGATAGCACAAATTTATCACGAAGAATCACCGTAATAAGAGTGGAAAAACTAAAAAAAAAAAAAACATAGAAAATCAACTTAAAGAAAGCAAAAATAGTTGTTGCTTTCTCCCTTGCATTAGACGAGAGCACAGATATCTTAGATACAGCTCAATTAGTAACATATCAGTTACAGGTGTTACACCAGATTTTGAAAGTATTCTCAAGAGATTTGTAGAAGCAGAGGAAGAAGAAAAGAAGAAGAAGAAGAAGAAGAAGAAGAAGAAGAAGAAGAAGAAAAAGAGAATGTTAAAGTGGGAATTCGTTTTTTTTCTTTCATATAATTATATCAGAAAAAAAAGGAAGATAAAATGAACAACACTTTAGAAATTACGCCAGCATATAAATCAAATCACCCACAATCCGCCACCTCAGAAGCTTACATACCTTGCCCTTTCCTCGTGGCAATGTCTACTTCTAGAATTGTTTTGAGGACTGATTTTTTATGTAGTCGGTGCAAACCAGTTTCTGTTCACGTTTGGGCAATAAGGCATCAAAACTACGGTTTATGCTAGAAAATAAATAATAATTGTCGCAAAACGTAAAATTATATTTGTGCAAACTGCGAAAAGCTTGTGCAATATTATAAATACTTCTACAGAAAGATAGAATTAATGAAGTGTGGAAAAACAAAAAGTTTTGTAATTTTTTCTTGGGGTTTTATTACTTTCACTCCATCTTACCACACCCTAGAATTAGATATACTTATGTAAGTAAATCATTACATGTAGGTATGTTTAGAATCAATTACTGCTGAATTTACATCACATTAAAGTGCGTTATTTTATGAGCACTCTAAACATTGAAATTATTTACGAGTAGGTCCTTCAAGATTTATTGTTAGCAGAGTGCTAACTCTATTTACTGAAAGGCGGTTTCTAATTCCAGTTTTTACAAGATTCATGTAACTAAACTCTCGCTCAAAATTTACAGTATGCGATGGAATTATATAAATCAATTAGAAGAAAATAATATTGTTCACTTGAATTGCACCAACTTTTTGAAATCCATTCCTGAACATCTAGGGTGCTATTCATAGACATTTCGCAGCACGCGCTACGAGCGTACTAAGCTAGCCTCGGCTATCCACTGGTTACTAGTACAGAATTCAAATCATATCCTATCGCTAACACTGGTTTATGAATACGAAAAACGCTGATCATCCACCGAAAGCCCGCGCTAAAAATGTCTATGAATACGGCCCCTCTTGCTTAATACCTTTTTCAACATTGTCCATGCCATTAGCATTTCATTTAAATTCAGATTAGTTCATACACGTCTCTGATTTCATTTTCTCCATTACCATCTTCGTTTCTGAAGTCCAATGTGGTTGTCGCATTTTTGCACATTTACATTGAAAGTTTCTTGAATTTTTAGAAGTCGAGTAGCAAAATGCGACAAATGCGACTGTGGATTAAACCCTGAACAAAACTATGTGCCTGGAAACATGACAGCAATAGCAGCGATGAATTAGGAACGCAAGGAAAACAGAAGTACTCTAGGAAAACCAATACAATAGCCACATCATCCATTCATCACTAATAGTACGTCTGTCAGGAACCGAACCTGATCGTGAGATAGATGTTACGTTAATAAGTACGGATGTATGAGCACAGGAAACACTTCCTCACGGCCCACAAAAAGTCAAACCACATCGTATCTCATCGTTCTGGCGATTGTGATTAAACGGATGACTCACACCATGCAGCGCACCTACACGTTTCCTTGGGACTGTAATAGGGGGAGATGTCACGAGATGCAGTGATTTTAATGTATGAATAACATATCAAACACTGCACACTGTTTACTTGCTAATACGCGGTTTTCAGAAGCGTGAAGAAACAGTCGTAATGGTATCTAGTCAGCGTGGAAGCAAATATGACCTACTGCCACGCAGTGTTGCCAACACATAAATTGTATCCCCGTCAGTATAACACTGGAAATCCGTCAGAATCCGTCAAAATTAAAAAATAATAATGACCCAATATATATAAGCAAATTTTAACACAACTTACTTACCAATTCTGATTACAATAATCATTCCTAGACATGACTTGATTACGAGGAAATCTGAAACAGGGGGTTCTTAAACAAAGTACGGAACAGGCAGGGCTGTTCAAATAAAAAGTGAAATCTCCCAAAAATTAAACAATTAAAATGACAGCAGCTAAAAATGTCAAAAGATGATGTAAATCGTAATTTCCGCCAGAAAATCCATCACCCGTCAAAGCCATTTTTTTCCCCTCCGCTACGTTGAAATTCCGTCAATTTTGACGGAATTTTCGTCCTGTTGGCAACACTGCTGCCACGTCATTAAATTAACCAGTGTTGTCAACTAAAGTGTGCGGAAAGTCGCGAAACAGTAATTCAAAAGTCGCTAGATTCCTTACTACCAGGGCCGAGATTTTAATGACATCAAGGGCGCCCACAGGGCGTAGCCAGTGGGAGCATTGCTACCACTGAGATTTTTATTTTTTACGCGTTTGTTTATTCTTCTCTATGTATTCGATACATTTTTTCTCAAACCCTCGGTAATTTTTAGTAGGTTATTTTACGATGCTTGATCAACATCTTAGGTTATTTAGCGTCTGAATGAGATGGTGATAACGTCGGTGAAATGAGTCCGGGGTCCAGCACCGATAGTCATCCAACATTTGCTCATATTGGGTTGAGGGAAAACCCCGGAAAAACTCAACCAGGTAACTTGCCCCGACCGAGAATCGAACACGGACCACCTGGTTTGAGGCCAGACGCGCTAACCGTTACTCCACAGGTGTGAACTCCACGGTAAACAATTCAACAAAAGTGAGAGCTTTAAACTACGAATGCGTGCACAGGGTAATTTAGATTTCAGAACTGGCTATTTTTATGTTCAATTTTCTCTCTCCTCGTGCACCCGTTTTCTCTAATTTTCTAACCATCTTGCTACCACTGAGACTGGATCCTGCGGGTGCCCTTGGATGACATGTCATCTTTTTTTTCCTCATGCAGTACGCATTGCTCTCAAATATTGAAATCCTGAACACGAACCTCTGGTTATAAATATATTAATTCTATTGTACATTTTTTCGCCATAATTATTATCCATTTTTGTAAGTTTTAGGTTATTTTTTCAAGTTTTATGTCATCAAAATTGGTTCTGCATTTTACTTCCTTTTCTGATCCTTCTCTTTCTTTTTTGTTTCTTTTTTTTTTTTTTTTTTTTTTTGTAAAATATTAAATTAATTTAAATTATTAAATTATTTAAATTTCATTTTTAATCTATCGAAATAAATGGAAGTCTGATCACTGGCTCGACAATGCATATTTTGAGAGTCTGTGTCTTAGCTATACTTATTGTTGTCGCTGCAACAAATTCTCTTATTTCCAATCTCCCTGTACAGTTAAAAAAAAAAAAAAAAAAAAAAAAAAAAAAAAAAAAAAAAAAAAAAAAAAACATGCCGCTCGACAATGTACACACACATGTTGAAAGTAGTTGTTTTAGCTACTTCCTGTCGCGGCAAGCGTTTGATTCGTTATTTTCACTGTCACAGATTTAGTTAATTACAGATTTTCAGAGACTAATGTTTAGTGTATGTTTAGTGTTCAGTTTTCATAGTTTCATTCAGTCATGCCTAAAATAAAGCCATCTAAATCTTGTCATTTAAGACAGACTGTATCTAAATTTGGAGATGATGTTTTCTCTAAGGACGGTGAAGTATTATTTTGTAAGTTGTGCGAAACAAAGGTATTAGCAGAAAGAAAATTCACTGTTCAACAACATGTGGGTCGCGATAAGCATATACGGGCAGTGCAATTCGCAAGTAAGAAGAAATCCACGGAACTTTTACTGCAACAAAGTGTATCCATGAAGGAGAATAAATCGTCAGATTTTTACAGACACTTTTGTGAAGCATTTGATACTTCCTGCATTGAAGAAGATCTCACTGCCAGTGATTTAGCGCATTTCAAGTATGCTTCAGCTATATCAGCGGATGTGGAAAGGAGTTTCTCACAGTACAAAAATGTGCTTTCCGACAACAGACGTTCCCTAACCTTCGAGAACCTGCGCATGCTGGTGGTTACCTACTGCAATAATTATGAATAAGGTAATATTTTTATACGTGTTCTTTCCTAGAACATACAAATTCGCGAGTTTAAATTAATATTAGTTTTTAATTTCAGTTCTAACGTTACAGAAGTAAGAACTGTGCTGTACTGCCTTACCCTAAAATGAAGACAACAATTTTTAAGTCATTTTTAGATCATTTATTGATTTTTAGGTCATTTTATAGATTTTTTTAGCTATTTTTACGTCATCAAAATCCGGGCCCTGCTTATTATCAATAGAGAAAGTTTTATTTTTGTCGCTAGAGGGTGCTCAAAAAAGTCGCTAAATCCCTAGTTTAAATAATATAAAAGTTAAAAAAAAAATGTTGCCGAAAAACAGTTAAGGGGAGAGGATGGTATTTTTGATGAAAAATGACTAAATTTTCAAAAAGAAATCTTTAAAATACTCTGTGATATGTGTGCATGTCCATTTTTAAACTTCCTGCGTTATGGATTTTTAAATCACTCGCCCACTTTTATTGTTGTTTCCGGTAAATTAAATTTTCAATTTTTTTTTCTTTAAAATACCCTTTGATATGTGTGGAATGCATTGCATAACATTTTGTGGGTATTTGTGCCCTTATCGGATGTTGAGACGTCATTTTTAAACTTCCTGCGCTATGGATTTTTAAATCACACGCCCGCTTTTATCGGTTTCCAGTAACTTAATTTTTTTTTGCTACATTGCCAGACAAAATGGATATAATTTCTCAACTATTACAGATACATGCATGAAATTTAGAACTTACATTCTTTAGACTATTAGGAAACTTTTCTCTGTAACAGAATTTTGTTAATTGATTTCATTTTAAAAATACGTCCGTTTGTTTGCAAGAAAAGAAATCAGAAAATTGTTACTAAATTTTAATTGTTTATTTTACAAACGTAGGGACTAATATCAAAATTCTGTTACAGACAGTTTGTAGAACATACTTTTGCAAATACATTGCAAAAAATGTTTGAATCCATCTTTAAAAACGGTTTAGATATATCGGTTTTAGTACAATCCTGCATTGGGTATATTTTTTTCCAATTTGGGCCCCCAAATAATTTTTTTTTATATTTTTATTTGGTTGAGTTGCCACAGCTATGAGCTCTCTAGATACAAAAAATTAATAATTTACACCAAATAGGAAAAGAGTTTTAAAAAATATCATCCTCTCCCCTTAAAAGTCACAAACACTGTCATCAATTAATCATCTTAAATGTAGAAGTGTAGCCCCATGTCGCAAAACGTTTACTAAGGAAGTAGAAGTTAAATCAACAGAAGGCACAGGACAAAGTCATAATAAACATCAACTTTAGAAATGGGGAAATGTTGCAAAAGTCTTAGGCCTACTTTGTGGCTAAGTCAAATTAAATATCTTTGGAGCGTTGCGTTGCCAGGTTTCAGTAAGGATAAATAGGAACACATGTACTGACAGTGAACTTTAGACACTACAATGAATCAGGAGATCAGTAACTTACTTAACAAATCTTTTTACTTTCCTTATTGAGACCTATTCTTAAATCTATGTCTCGACCTCCCGAAAGATCTTATTCCCTTCGGCCTTCCAGCTAACACTCTATATGCATTTCTGGATTCGCCCATACGTGCTACATGCCCTGTCCATCTCAAACGTAAGAAAAGGCTTACAATTTAAAATTAAATTTTGATACCAGTAATGAAATTTGGACACCAATAAAGGATAAAATAATGCACGCGAGAGTAAACAGATTTTATGCGCTCGTGAAAATTATCATCACTTTCGGCTTCGCATCGAGCATAAAACCTAATTTTACTTCCCCCGGCTGAAGATCTGTTTCACATATAGAAAAAAAAAACGCTTTATGTGAATGTATTTCCATATCTTGTTTGCACGGACCCCTTTCGAATCACTCGCGGATCCCCCCCTCCCGGAGGTCCGGCCCGCGGTCCATAGGTAGGGACTTAAGTATATATATATATATATATATATATATATATATATATATATATATATATGTATATATAATTATATATATTCCATGTCTTTCCCTCCTTTCCTTTCTTCTCTGATTATCTTCTCTTTTTCCTTGCTTATTTCTGTGCCTTAATTTTCCCTGCAGAGCCTCTACCCGGCTTTCTATCTCTCTAACCTCATCCGCTCACTGCTTGTTGGATCCGTAACTTTCATACTTTCAGGGTCTTCAACTTTGGACCGTGACATTTTCTCTCTTGTTCTTATGTGTGCGTCATTTTTTTTCATCGCCCACCTATGCTACATTACGTCATGGATTCTTGTTTTTGTTTGTGTCGTCACGAGTTCTGTGAGTCGTCCTGTATTTATGTTATAGCGATGACATCATTGGGGTGACGTAATGCGTCAGAAGATCATGCGCTGGCGTGTCATGCCACATTGTAGCACTACTACTACTACTACTACTACTACTATACTGTCATTATCGTCATTGTTATACCACTAAAGAGCCTGAAAATATACATGCAACTATGCAGTAAAAACTGCTGAAATATGCGCTAAAAATTGAAATATATGCAGTAAAAACATTTTACAATTTTAATAATACGATATAAATGAAAATAATTTAAAGTAATAATAAGTGTAAAAATTCAGATTGCACACAACGATTTTCCCATCAGTAGAAAAACATTTGTCTTCAGAAACCCATTTCTTCAATAAATATTTTTTCTGCTACTTTTTTCTTTCGGAACATCGGCGGTTAAACTCGTAAGCAGAGCAATCATGTTCTGGTTCTTCGTTTGATTGTGCAGTAAAACTTGTTGATATGAAAATTTACACTCCACGTGACTTCATTGCCGCAGGTGTTTAAACACATTCAGTTTTGTTTCTATGAAATCAGAAGCACTAGCAGCACTTCTTCGAACCAGTTCCATGACGTCAACAATACGAGACTTTATTGTCGCAGATGTCTAAATAGCCTATATTAATTTTTGGTTCTACGAAATCACCGTAAAAGGTGGCCAAAGTCTGAACGACATCTAGGCGACACGTATTTTCGCCCTGGATTCTAAAAAATTACATTTACACGGCTAATATGTATTATCGCCGCGCTCTCATGGTTAACGTTCGGCAGGTCTTTGAGCGGCCTCGTGCATAACATCCGGCAGGTCTTTGAAATTTAATTGCATTATTGTTTTCAATTTCTTATGTCGCCGCTCCAATCACTCACCTCAATTTCAATATTGCAACCAATAAGCTGCTTCCATTATTAAATGACACCTACTCGTCTAATCCACGTGGACTAAAACCGAGGTTGCAATGTCTTGTGCTGAGGACGAACATTAAGGTATGTGATTAAAAATTATTATTAAAGAGTTATTATTAAGAGTTAAGAATCTCAACGTACTCGTATATGAAATAATAATAATAATAATAGTCATAATAATAATAACAACAACAATAATAATAATAATAACAATAGCCATTTAACAATATAACAAACTAGTGCTTATTCTTATCGAGGAAGTAGACGTGACAACGTGACGCTTAGAGTGAAACCTACAGAGCAGCAATCGGTCGGCAAAATTATGTTTTAAAAGCACACCGCACGTTATTGTATGATGCCGACATGTTAACCATGAGAGAGCGATGATAATACACAGAGCAGCAGCTAGCCTTATGTTAAAGTGAAAAATGACACAGCTTATACACTAGGGACAAGATCCATTGTTGTCGCAGCAATTTCATGGCTTCAACAGTAATTAAATAATTATTGGTTTTATTTCTGATGTAATTTTTGTATTTCTTGGAATTTATTCTTATTTTTATCAGGGAGAAATTTTGAAATTAAATAGTACATCGAACAAAATAAGAAAAGATGTTAATATCTGCATTTAAATATGCAAAATAAAAAATTTATAAAATTGTCTATTTTGCAAAAAGAAACCCACAATAATGGAACAAGGCATTAGCGAGGCAATTGTTGTAACGACTGGCAACTCTGCTTGCATCGGAATGTGAGACCCCTTTATCTAATTTCATATGTTTAGATGGGATCGCTGCCAGGCGTGCAGCGCTGCCAGTACTCAAGTTGTTTCGGAGTCCGGACTGGCAGCGACGCGAAGTGTGAGATGCGACAATAGTTAACTATGTTTTGTTATTGGCAGAGCTGCCGTGGCATCCTAGTGTGATATTATACAAAGGAAACAAAAGACAGGTTCAAAATCTACATCAACACATAAACAAAATACACCCAAGGCTACACTACACATTAGAAATCGAAAGCAACAAATCCATAAGCTTTCTAGACATCACAATAACAAAAGTTGACAACAAACACACATTAAAAATCTGCAGAAAACCCACAACAACGCACATACTCAACATATCCAATTACCCAACACAACACAAACGGGCTGCATTTCGAGCAATGGTACACAGACTACTCATACATACCAATGAGCCAACAAGACTACAAAGGAGAGTTAAACACAATCAAATACATAGCATAAGAAAACGGATACAACCCTAACATAATAGACAATATAATAAAAAAGACAAAACAGAATTACAAAAACATAGGAATACAACACAAACACAAGAACACAAAAAACACATCACACTAAAATACGAAAACAAAAACACACACAAGATTGCAACCTCATTCAAGAAATTAAATTACATCACATTTGTACCAGAACACAAAACACTCTACAAAAGTATCTCAACACACAAACGAACAAACACAACTACACAGGTGAATACAAACTCAAATGCAATACCTGCAACAACTTCTACATTTTAAACACGTTACAAAGAACACATCACAGCCATAACCAAATCACACAACACTTCCACATAAGCAGAACACATCACAAACGCTAACCACACCTACAGCAACATAAACACAGACATGGAAATTCTACATCTCCAACCGAAAGACCAGAAACTAAACACACTAGAATAATACGAAATATACCGGCACACAAAAACACACTCGCATCATATCCTCAATACACAACTCAATTTCAGAACACACACACCTTTTGACTCCACATTACACTACACAAACACACCCCCACAGGAAATGCAATGAGAAGGCGCGGAGACCACCCAGATTTGATGATGGCCCACCGACCGAAACTAGTGAACAAGGTAACCTAGTTAATTAATACGTGAAACCATAGGCTATTGCTTTATATTCCGAAATCAAATGTATTTCAGAAAGCATAATTTGCCTATCAGGTAAGTCAAATGTATTTCAGAAAACATCATTTGTATATTAGTTAAGTCAATTGTATTTCAGAGAGCGTCAATTGTATTTTTTAGAAATCATCATTTGTATTTCAAATAGTTACAAAATTAAATAACACAGATTTCTTAACACTTTGATATTTAAAATTTGTCCTCTTGGCACTTCCAAATACTGTATGTTTTTAACAATGACACCTCATCCAAGAGAAAAAAACTTCAGAGTTTATACAATTTCTGTATTGAAATACCTGGTACTTTGTGATCCAGTGATAACTGAAATACATCTGGAAAAAGTGTAACCTATGTAGGGATTATATTACAAGGCGTTGGCATGGAAATCATTTTATTTATATTGTCTGATAGTGTAGACCTGCATCATAAGATCTCGTTTTATATATGATTTTCCTGCAGTTTTTAATTTATATTAGGCTACCTTACACATTTGCTACACAAGTGAAATGGAGCTTCAAGAAAACTGTGAAATACGTCGTAGCCTACGTCTATGTTACGAAAAACTATTATAAGATTGGATTCATACTTCTGAAATGCAATTTAATTTTTCTGAAATACAAATGACGCTTTCTAAAATACAATTTACTTTTATTTTAAAATATAAATGGTATTTTCTGAAATGCAATGTACTATACAAATGGTATTTTCTGAAATGCAATGTACTATACAAATGATACTTTGTGAAATTAAATTGACTGATCTAAAGATTTCTGAAAATTAGATTGACTGATCTAAAGTACAGATGACACTTTTTGAAATTAAATTGACTGATCTAAAGTACAAATGACGATTTCTGAAAATTAGATTGACTGATCTAAAGTACAGATGACACTTTTTGAAATTAAATTGACTGATCTAAAGTACAAATGACGATTTCTGAAAATCAAATTGACTGATCTAAAGTACAAATGACGATTTCTGACAAATTAAATTGACTGATCTAAAACACAAATTACGATTTATGAAAATTAAATTGATTGATCTAAAGTACAAATGACACTTTCTGAAATTAAATTGACTGATCTAAAGTACAAATGACGATTTCTGAAAATTAAATTGACTGATCTAAAATACAAATTACGATTTCTGAAAATTAAATTGACTGACCTAAAGTACAAATGACGCTTTCTGAAATTAAATTGACTGATCTAAAGTACAAATGACGATTTCTGACAAATTAAATTGACTGATCTAAAACACAAATTACGATTTATGAAAATTAAATTGATTGATCTAAAGTACAAATGACACTTTTTGAAATTAAATTGACTGATCTAAAGTACAAATGACGATTTCTGAAAATTAAATTGACTGATCTGAAATACAAATTACGATTTATAAAAATTAAATTGACTGATCTAAAGTAAAAATGACACTTTCTGAAATTAAATTGACTGATCTCAAGTAAAAATGACGATTTCTGAAATTAAATTGAATGACCTGAAATATAAATGACGATTTCTGAAATTAAATTGACTGATCTGAAATTAAATTGGCTGATTTGAAATACAAATGACGCTTTCTGAAATTGAGTTGATTAATCTTAAATACATATCACTTTTTCTGAATTTAAATTGACCAGTTCTGAAATACATGTGGAAAAGGTGCAGCATATACGGTAAATATAGGCATAAATATTGCAGTATGCGATGGCAAAACAACAGACAATTTTTACTTTTCTTAAAAGAAAATACGGATTGAGGAGTCAATGGAAAGTATATCCGATGAATTGAATGAAGAAAATTCTGATTTGGCTTAGAAAGGTGAACCAGTAAGTAATTCTGTGTTACCTCAGTCTAGTGCTGTTGGTAGCGAGTCAATGAATAAATAGGTTAGACCAGAAATCAAATATAAGAAATGATGGGAAACTAAAATAAGACTGATTGCAGGTACTTCGATCATACTCGGTGTGGTATATTTTGTAAAACTGTGTGAAATGCATATGACATAATGCGGGGAAGGCGGAGTGTTTTGGTGCAATTACAGAGGGAAACGGAAGTACCGAGAAAACCCATTCACAACGTCTGCTTTGTCTACCACAAATTCCATTACGACTAGACCGGAGATCGAACCCTGGCCTCTTGGATGAAAGACAAGTGTGTCAAGTTTGAGTCAATTGAGAAATTATTATCATTGCTGAAATGATAACCGTCCATAGAAGATCCTTGTTTCTGAACATTGCATTGGACGCGTGTCCAGACAGTAAAGTGACGGATAATACAATGAAGTTATTCTGACCCAGATCACAAAGTGTGACATCAGCCCTTTGCAGTAGGAGTAGGACGCACTGGCACGCGTTTACGACGTGCCTGGCAGAAGTGCAACACGCAACTCAGAGAGAGGCGTAACCCATGAGACATAGGCCTACACATGTTGCGAATTTGTATTTGAAGAGTCCACTGCAAGAATGATGGATGTCATTTGGAATACATTTTGCAGGAGAAGCAATTGAAAGTTTAAAATGCTTAGCGCTCAAAGCTTAACTGTGATTTTCCGATCATTACTGGACAATGACGATCAGTGTTAATGCCATATAACTCTGTATGTACATTCTATAAGTCTTAAGCTATGCAATGACAGTCTTGGTTCATTTTCTACAAGAAAGTGACATCCATCATTCTTGCACTGGACTCTTCATTTGTCGTCCCCTTTAACAAACATAATGTGCGGAGTAAATTGTGCACTCTCGAACAAGCGGTGCGCACGATACGGACCATCTGAGCAGCGCGCAAGCCTCGAACACCTTTCTAGTTCCATTCTATCATAGATCATATATACGCAGATTGCTCGGCCTTATAGAGTTTGACGGTAACAACTTTTGTCAGGTTTTCTATACTGCCATCTAGTTGTTACATAAGGAGTCACGTCATAAGTCCCATTTGAATTGCATTAGCGACTGTACTGCCATCTCGTGTTCGTTTACGGCGGACGGGTGGCGATCCTGGCGGTTGTTCTCTTCAAAGTGCAACCGATTTTAACATAGGAATGAGCAATCTGTTTTATATATATATATGTGATCTAGGATTCTATCTCGCACCATGCACGACCATGGAAAACGAGGAAGCGTTGCTAACTGCTATTTGCGCTTTGGTAGTAATAGGATACATTTTCAACAGAAAGAAACGTAAGACCTACGGAGCTGTACAAGAAGCGGCTAGGGAATAATTTGTTAAGTGCTATAAAGTTTCATGAAATCAGCGGCCAGTATAAAAACCTTAGGACTACTTGGCTGATTTCCATCAATTCTGGAGAATTATTGATGAAAATTGGGCCAAACTCTAAAAAATCAGCCACCAGCATGCGATAACCAATCTCAAGTCAAGATAGGACAATATTTATTATACTAAAGTTAATTCATCCTTCGAATAATATTTTTGCTTAACAAAGTACGAGTGTAAAGCACTATTTTTTTATTGACTATCTATATATGTCAATAGTCCAGGTTCGCACTGACATGATTCTTGGTTTCAGGAAATTCGTTTACAACTCTTCAATACCTTTTGCGGATTTCAAAACAAGTTATCGGAGAAATAATCCCAGAAGTTTGCCTAGCAATTGTCAACGTAATAAAGGAGAATATCAAAATTAGTTAAACCATAGTACCAACATAATGTGTTAATGTGCTTCTTAAATGGGGATATTTTAATTGCAATATAAATAATGAAACATTGAGAGAATTACAGTTAAAAAATTCGAAATATCACACCAAGAAAAATAAATAATATTTCGAAGTCGTATTTTAATAAAGAAACACGTAAAATAAAACTACAAACATTTTATTTTTCTGAGTAATACAAATTTGATTGCCAAATGATGTTTTTAATGTAAGTGTAATTCTACAGTCAAAACGAGTATTTTAAATCAGACAAAGAAAAATTTAAAATAAAACATAGGAATGCAAAATATATACAACAAAATATACTACAAAAATTGTTATTCAATACATTAAAAATAATGAGAAGGAACAGAATATATTAAATGTGCTGGTTTTGACTATCGGAGTAGCCTATGTGATGAACATTATGGGGACGGAGTTTTGGCTGGATGATGTTGAACAGAGCCAAGAGAGTTTGATTCAAATCCGAAAGTGACAGGGTGTAGAGTAGTAAGAATGGAGTTGGAGGTTTGTCATTGAAAGGTCAGCTTGAGAACACTCTTGAGTCGGAAGACGTTGTGGTGGTGCGGGAGCTGCAGCATAAGAAGTTGAGGGAGTAATTGTTTGAGTAGGTTGTCTAGGATAACCCATCAATTGATATGTATGATATAGAGTAAATTAATAATAATAATAATAATAATAATAATAATAATAATAATAATAATAATAATGATAGCATAATGATTGTAATTAAAACATTCAATATTGTGTGGTAGTGATAAAAAATTTGGCTCTCTATTATAGAGGATAAATATATTATAGGATGTCTTTTAATCGTGGATGTCATCGCACTTTCAAGTCGTTATATACAGCAGGAACTCATCGAAAGCCATTTTTAAATTCATTGATGTTCTTCGGACTCATCAGATAATAATGAAGTCTGACGGATTATAGATGCGGTATTTGTGATTGTTTGCTACGTGTAGCGTGGAGCGACGACCGCGTTAATGAGGTTAATGCAGAATAGTTTGTTCAAATGTTATTGGTAATGGACTGTGTTAAACTGTTCGTATCAATATCATAAACGGTTTCTGAAAACGAAGATAATGTATTTTTTAAATGTATTTGAAATGAGAAATGGGCAAATAAAAATCATTACCCTAAAATTGCATACATCAAGAAAACAGACATATATATATATATATATATATATATATATATATATATATATATATATATATATAATGTATATAATAAACCATGTATAGTTTTTATATGAGACTTATGCAGAGTTGAGACAGAAAACGTTACTAATAAATCATGCATAAGCGATGGATGTATAAACAGTCTGTAACTATACAATGGGAATTGCTTTGCAGTAGTTATATACACGAAATCCCTTCTTTAAGCGTTGTATATAGAGAAAAAATGGCCGTCCCTCTAACAGCTGTTCGTATCGACTGTCATTAATGAATCATTAATAATGATGATGGTTGCCTTGTAACCACAGAAGAACAAACCAAAGAGCATAGAATAATTAGAATAATATTGCTGTAGCTTGTACGCTTTGACCAAAACATAGTGTGGTAATCGATCAGAGCCAGTTGTACTATCGATACTTATCACGGCACACTAGAGCGCTCTACCGGATGCAATATAGAACCTCAGATATTCTATTACCTTTCGTAATTAAGTAATGACGAAACTATGACGTAGCTGTGTAACAGTTATATTGTTATACGACGTATGTAGTGATTATTAGTAAGGAATTAACACACGGCTTATAAACGAGCTACTCATTGTACAGAGTGATTTATATAGAACTGACACATTTCTTTCATTAATTGTTTCAAAACGAATTGTGCTAGCGACAACTTATTATAGGTACCTAAAAGGTAGAGGAATTTTGGGAGATTAGTTACCTCTATAGCAAATGTTGAAAATGTCCTCCATCCTGCACAAGGCACAACTCAACACGTCGTTCCATGTTACTGGCCACTTGTTGGAGAACTCTGTTGTTAGCTTGAATCTCCTGTGTGATATTGTGCTTCAGATCATCCAATGTCTGGGGACGTGTGGCGTAAACCCTGTCTTTTAAGTAACCCCATAGAAAGAAGTCCGGCGTTGTCAAATCCGGAGATCTCGGTGGCCACAGGTTCCTGGAAATTATTCGGTCGTCACATAACCGGATAAATGGAACCATGCTTCATCTGTGAACCATGTGATGGACAATATGGCAGGATTTTGCACAATGAACGACTGAAACCAACGACAATAATTCAATCTTTTATCTTTATCTGGTTCCTGTAGCTGATGAACAACCGTAACCCTATATGGCTTTAGGCTCTCTGACACATTGAGTAGATGTACCCTGTCTCCTGTGACAAACGTCTTAATGATTTTTTGGATGACTGCTCCAGTCGTGCTCTTACGTCAACAACAACCGTGGGAAGCCTAGATGAAAGATGCTTGCCCTTTTCACTCACTAGAGATCCAGTTGTTTCCAATTTGTTTACCAGTCCCAGTATTGTGTTTCTTTTGGGAGGATTGCGAACACCAAATTCTCTCTGGTATGCCCTTTGAGTAGCTGTAATTGAATTCGTAATCCAGTATTGCTTCACAAGGAAGAGTCGTTGATTTAATGTGTACTGCATTTTCACGTTGACACAAAATGTCGAAAACAGCTGCCAACATTGGGAATAAAACATAAACATCTGCGCATCTAGTGACAAGGAATCGAAACTCCAGAACATTCTGCTTAATTTGGTGCTAAAATTGGGTCATTGAATGAATTTCCAACGGAATAATTAAAGAAAGAAATGTGTCAGTTCTATATAAATCACTCTGTATAAGTATAAGACAGTTAAACGTCTGTATATAGAGTTTTTATTAGTAAGACCGATGCTGTATTGTAAATCGAGAAAGGAAGTGGAAAAGAAGAGACGCAAATAAATACAGTGGGTTGCTTTACGTGGTCTCTAATGGCCTGAAATGAGAAGAAGAATACGCTAAAATAATAATAATAATAATAATAATAATAATAATAATAATAATAATAATAATAATAATAATAATATCACTGCAAACCCAGCTTTCTCCATTATTTCCTATTTTCTGCCTTCCTCTTTGTCTCCTCATATGATCCACATATCTTGATGTCCTCTATCATCTGATATATTCTTCTGTCCCTAATTCTTCTCCCGTTCACCATTCCTTGCAGTGCATCCTTCAGTAAGCAGTTTCTTCTCAGCCAATGAACCAACCAATTCCCTTTCCTCTTCCTGATCAGTTTCAGCATCATTCTTTCTTCACCCATTCTTTCCAAAACAGCTTCATTTCTTAGTCTGTCTGTCCACTTCACACGTTCCATTCTTCTCCATATCCACATTTCAAATGCTTCTATTCGTTTCTCTTCACTTCGTCGTAATGTCCATGTTTCTGCTCCAATACAACGCCACACTCCATACAAAACACTTCACTAATGTCTTATTTAGTTATTTTTCCAGAGGTGCGCAGAAGATGCTCCTTTTTCCATTAAAAGATTCATTTGCCATTGCTATTCTCCTTTTGACTTCCTGGCTGCAGCTCACGTTACTGCTTATAGTACACACCAAGTACAGTATTTGAAACTGTCCACTTGCTCTACTACCTCATTTAGAATTTGCAATTTACCTTTTTTATTTTTCTTCCTATGACCATGGTCTTCGTCTTATTTGCATTTATCTTCATCCCATACTACTCACAGCTATCATTTAGCTCCAGTAACATATTCCTTAGTATCATCATCTCTTCTGTTAAGAACGCCATATCAACAGCAAATCTTATGCACTTTATTCTTTTTCCTCCTACTATCACTCCTCCCATGTTCTGAAAACAGTTCTTTACTAAATCCTTCAAGTAGATGTTGAACAGGATAGGTGATAAAGGGAATCCTTGACGTACTTCTCTCCAAATTTCACTTTCTTATGACATTTCTTCTACTATCCTGACTTTCATTCGTTGTTTCATATAAAGATTAATGAACAGCCTTCTCTTTTTTCAATCTACACCTATTTTCTTTAGGATCCCCATCACTTTATTCCAATCCACTCTGCCAAAAGAAGAAGAATAATAATAATAATAATAATAATAATAATAATAATAATAATGATAATAATAATAATAATAATAATAATAATTTATGTATGTATGTATGTATGTATGTATGTATGTATGTATGTATGTATTTTAAGTAGGGAGATATGAATCAAAGTAAAATTATAATGGCAGGCAGAATAATTGTCTCAGGCCTGTATGTTAATTACTGTACCAATGCACCTGGCACTTGACTTTCGTCATTCATTCACTCAAGAATTCCCATTTGCTGTGCGACACGCCGAAATTTGAAGTTCTTCAAGCCGTCACGGAGGCGTTGCCTTTGGATCACCATAGAAGACGAACTATATAACACCATATGATGATTAATGGAGGGATGTTGGAAAACTGGTAGGGGAAATGGGAGTACCTCGAAAAACCTACGATATAGGTGGATGGAAAGAGTTGGACACAGAATTCGTGGGCATATTTATAATGAAGGAAAGATTAGTGTTGACCAGAACGAAACGTCTGGAAACTCATATTTTAATGTCTAGAAGTAAGGTAGGCTATATGAATCTTTCCCTCCCTCTCTCTCAATAAAATTTATTTCATTCAGTCGATCTTAAACTCAACAGTCATGGCTAAGTCAGAGGAACAAACTGTGACGTCACTAGCATTCATCGATGTAAAGTCCGATGAATTGGTGCTGATTGAAAAAACTTGCCCGTATCTCTGCACTTGTTTATGTATTCTTACTTGTGAATCACCCAGTAGACGCGCATGCGCGCTGGATGTGTGTCAGGCCGGGTCCACGCAGCTTGAGTTTTTATAAAAGTGGGGTTGGGCGTCGGAACACTGTTATTGTTCGCGCGTGTTCTTGGAGTCGGAAGACCGTTGGAGTACTTTCCAGCTTGCACCAAGGTAAGGAAGTGTCAGTCATCACATCTGTTTCTTTTTATGCAAGTTAGCGTGAGAAACTGTAGAAACTACTACACAGTGAAGTACTACTCGGGCGTACAGGCGGCAGAGATCCTATCTTGTCTGAACTCTGGACCTCTGCAGTAGGAGAGTGTGATGTGCACCACACTCCGTCCGTCTTGTACCCTGTAAAGTGTCAGTGCACACACCAGACAGACGTACATGGAATAGGGTGGTAGAGACACCAGTGTTTCTGATTTATAGAAGGATAATGGCGTGGTTACCAGCACGTTCCGTTAGACTTCGATTACTCGAGGTAGCCCTCATTCGTACTTCACAAGATGGAATTCTACTGTATTTTCATGTTCCACAAAATTATAGACAAGTCTTATATAGGCTATGAATAGTACAAATATTATTTATTAATTAATTTTTCACAAGTGCCATCATAGTTTATTTATATACGTTCCAGAGAAATTAATATTTTGTGGATTTTTGTGGTGTGCTGATAAAGTAGGCCTAGTAACATAGCTGACTGTACTTTTCTTCTTTATGGTGAGTGTACTGACCTACATATTCCATGTTAGGCAAAGCCATCGATGTCACAGTCCTTTGAAAATGAAGGGTTGATAGGAAAAACAACCCATGTCAGTTTTAGCCGAAAATGAGATATTGGTACTAATGGAAAGCTAAAATCATGTGGCGTCTGTGTATGCTTAAAATACAAGCAATATATTTATAAAGCATTGGGGTATTTACACCTATACTTTAAGTTTCCTATCCTTTTACATAACGAAATATAATGTTTTTTCGCTCCCCTGAAAAAAATGTTTTTTTTTTGACATGGGTTGTTTTTCCTATCAACCCTTCAAATGTAGTCGTTTATTTATTATTTTTTGTAGGTACACAGAAAATTTCATTAACTTCAAAAATTATCACTTTCACTGTTGGTACAAGTGAAACATTAAATCAGTTTATGTTTCATATAAATGTGTTCTATAAATCACTTAAAAACTGCAACACTTTCCTATCACCGGTAGGAAATATCTACTTTATGGATTGGTCATCTCATAGAATGCTGAGTCGGCCTGGTTGGCGTAATTGGTATAGCGCTTCTATGCCCGAGATTGCGGGTTCGATTCCGGGCCAGGTCGATGGCATGCGACAGGCTCATGTCAGTAGATTTACTGGCATGTGAAAGAGCTCCTGCGGGACAAAATTCCGGCACACCGGCGACGCTGATATAACCTTGGCGGCAGTTGCGAGCGTCGCTAATTAAAACGTAACATTAACATAGAATGCTGAACTTAGTTCGAAGATGTTTTGGTTGTTTTGGTGAAACAAAAAATCTCTTCCTTCTGGGCTTCAATCCGGTCACTTTGAGCTCATACTTCATAACAGCTATAGTCAGGTAGTCAGAAAGGTTTGTGGATTAAGCGCAAACCAATCTTAAATCATATTGACGCATGCGCAGTGAGTTGTTAATTCACCTTTATCCACTGGACTGGCACACCTTTTGCATTAATATTTTGTTTCCATGCTTATCTATATTGATTATTAAAATATGCAATCAGATTTAATTACGTCGTCATAATAGGCCTACATTAGTAAATTGTTTTACAGTACGTACATGAGTGATCTAGCAGAATTAGTTTGAAATTAGTTTCAATACGATCATTGCTGATCATAGTTGAGGTTAGAATAATTTTCAAACCATTAAAAACTCGATGCAGAGACAAACAATATTTTCAGGCAGATTAATATCCGTTAACACGACTGCGTTGCTTCCGCCCACCTGCAAGCCTACTATTAAAATTCCTTATTGTAGTACTTCTTTCTCTTGCCCCTCTAGTGACCAATCTTTCACTCAGTGGACCATTTTGTGATCTGTATACAGTAAGCGCACTCCAGGATATAAAATACTATACTATAAATTTTCTTGCTTTTTTTTTTTTTTTTTTTTTTCGAATTCCATCTAACTCTGACAAAACAAATAGTCGACATTTTCATTACGTTTTTCTCACTTACTGCTATCTAACAAGGAGCGGTGTAAAAAAAGTTACGAAATCTGATTTTAATGAAAATTGTTTTACTTGAAAAGTTTTATGTTATTTTCCATTGTCTGTTGTTAATGTAAGCACCTTTTGTACGGAAAAGTTAATGTGTGCTGATATGCAAATACTAGACATCGTCTGTTAGTGAGCGGACGTGACACTTCATTTGTTTCTCACGGTCTCCAAGACACCTGATACGAAGTCATCGCTGTAGGCTATAATTTTATTGAGTTATTTTCGTGAATGAATCACTGCGATGTAGTTTGAACAAGTTCTTATGCAACATATAGTGACACATGGTTTACAGATAACAGCTTGGTGCTGAACGAGATTTGGTATTGCTGGGAAGATGTGAATAAAACAGTGATTCTCAACCTTTTAGGGACCGCGGCCCGGTAAATTATTTTTCTTCACGATGAGGGCCCGATCCCAACAAATTTACTCGTAAATATTTTTCAAAATTTTTTTTTTTTAAAGTTCAAACGTTTAACTAACGTAAGTATTAATAATGAAGTATGGCGTACGCAATCTTCAGACTTAAAGAGTAGCAGTGGCTGAAACTTGGGAAATAATTTTCTTTTCCATTTTAAGTACGCAAGAAGAATTCAATGGGCTTGTTGATAAATCGGAATGTTTTGTGGCTTCATAGCTTCATTTCCCAGAACAGTAGCACAAATTACACATTTCGGTCGTGGAAATTGGTCAGTGTCGGGACATTGTACGAAATCAAATTTTAAGTAGTTGTCCGTGTACAGCTTACAGCAGTAAAATTTTTGGAAATATTCAACATTTTTTTCCTCAATTAAGTTACTGTATCTTGTACAAAAATGAAAATTGGTATGTGTAAAACACTGTCCTTCTGCTATATGAAAAAAATATTTTTACGATTTAAAAAAAATTATTTGTATATTTTTAAAATTCAAAATGGTGGCAATTCACTGTGCAGTTATGAAGCGTTCCCCTCATAACTCATAACCTTGTTAACTTTTTCATGTTTTCTCTCTTTTATTTTATTGCTGAAACTCATGTTTACAATATCATGCTCTTTCAAATACATTTTTTATTTTGTGTTAGAAGAAATTACTGATATTTGACCATTTTTTAAATGAATTAATTTTTTTATCAGACAATCTAATAAAATTAGAGAAGTGATCTTTTATCATATTGTAGATATGACATGCATAAATACGTACAAAAAATTTCATCACAGAATGTTGGATAGTTTTTTAGTTATGTGGGAAACGCTTCATCACTACACAGTGAAATGAATTTTAAAAAAAGTAAATAATTTTTTAAATCGTAAAAATATATTTTTTTTTTCATATAGCAGAAGGACAGTGTTTTACACATATCAATTTTCATTATTGTACAAGATACAGAAATGGAGGAAAAAAATGTTGAATATTTACAAAATTTTACTGCTGTAAGCTGTACCTAACCCCTTAAGAGTGAACACAAACTTCTTCTGTGTTAGTAGTTTTTCCGTTCTTTTGTTTATTCTGGAGAGCTCTCTGTGGACTTGGGGTAGATGTATCACTAGTTGTTGCGTCACAAACACCAGTACGAAATTTCTTAATACTCAAATACTCAAAGTCCCTAGTCTTTTATTCATATTAATGTTTAAATCTGCATGCCTATTACTTTTAAAAAAATCACGACACTCAGATTTTGAAATAAGCACTTATACACTGCAAAGCGAACTTTCGAAGGAGTATTCAGTAAAACTATTCAGTATCGAGAACCGGATATAGATTGCTTTAATTTTCAATTTAAGTGAAACAATTTTGTTTATACTTCCCAGCTAATTGGCCACTGACATTTGCAACACAAATTATTTCGTTCAGTTTTGAGAACAGAGGATTCGCCTTCCACTGTTGTATTGTAATCGGCTTGCAGAAAATTTTTATGACTCGTCATAAACAGCGGTATTCCCTTTCCGAATGTTTAAATAGGCCTATTTCTAAGTCAGAAAAATTCCGATCATTAAAAAAAAGTGGCTTGGCCACAGACATTTACTATACAGATATTATTTAGTTAGATTTTAGAATTTAGAGTTCAGAGACGATCTGGACATGCACTTTTCGACACAATGACGAAAATTATTCTCCTAAGAATATTCTCACTACAAAACACTCATTAGTCAAAAATGCTTAAAAGAGTAACGTGACAAATTCCTGGAGAATATCTCGCAACTCGGCATAATTGATGCCAGGACCCGGTACTGGACCGCGGCCCGGAGGTTGAGAAACATTGGTATAAAAAACCAACAGCTCATCTATTAGTGACTAATTCAATTAAGCACGTTAAACCTATAATATGACCACATACTTTTTTCTTCCTCTTTGGTGTTCTTTTCTTCCTTTCACCCTTGTTTCTCTTCGATTCTGCATTTTTTTCTTTCTTCAATAGAGTATAGTTGTGGTTTGTACGTAATTATTGTGCACAGGTCCTGACAAAATTACATTTAATTATAAATTCAATCTAAATTGTACGGAACTGATTTCTACGTAATTCTCTTCTCCAAGTAGTATTTTTAAAAACTGAGTTTGAATTGTACGCATTTTGTTCGCTGTAACACGCAATAAAATTTAATTTTAACTTCACATAATTTGTCTTATGACTTTGAATACTACATTATAATCTATACTAATAATAAATCTGTAACCGAAATTTCTCTGGTTAATTTTCGCTTTTCCAAAAATAATTGGTGTTAACATGTATCATTAATCATCCTGAGACCGAAAATCGCTCTTTTGAAATTTTTGTTTGTAGCCCTATGTCTGTCTGGATGTTTGTTACTTTTTCACGCGATAATGACTGAACGGATTTCGTTGAAAATTGGAATATAAATTAAGTTCGTTGTAACTTAGATTTTAGGCTATATGGAATTCAAAATACTTTATTTAAAAGGGGGGGGTTATAAGGAGGCCTGAATTAAATAAATCGAAATATCTCGATTATTATTGATTTTTGTGAAAAATGTTACATAACAAACGTTTCTTTAAAAATGATTTCCGATAAGTTTTATTCTATGCAACATTTTGAAAGGACTGATATTTAAGGATGTACAAGAGTTTCAAAATAGCAATACAATACATTTCCACCGCCGCCTTAGATTATAGCGTCATTGTTCCGTAACTCCTATGTGCAAAATATAACATTTTTCAGTAGGAAGAAAAAACAAATTTATTCATTCTATGGCAGGAGTACATAGGAGATCGTGAATTCTTACATTTTCGAAAGAAAGAAATATAATTAAGCCACAGTCTAGTATATACAGTCACGAAGCTTGAGATGTTGAGGGTACTAGGAACAATAGACTGTGCCGGTACTATTTCGCATTGTCTGTTATGAGGCGATAGTAGCGATCCTAGTGGTTAGCAACTATGTATGGATGCATATTCCCTACATATTGAGCTTCGTGACTATATACTAGACTGTGATTAAGCTACATATAGGATATTTTATTATTTTCTGTATCACAATTTAACTTATTTAATAGAGTAAAAATCTGAAAATTGATAAATATGTCACATAGGAATTATTGCAGGAACAACGACGATGGCTATAATGAAATTAAAACAAATGACTCCGTCTATTTAAGGCGGCCTTGATGTTTATCAATATTAATATAAGTACAGAGAATGTTTGTGTGTTTGTATGAAGTAATCTCAGAAGCTAATTAACCTATTTGGATAATTCCTTCACTATTTGAAATTTGTAGTTCCCCTAGACGGATAGCTGTTTGCCGGCCGCCATAATGATTTGTACTAAAGACGATCACTTAAAATAATGTTAATTTGTTCAACAGTTGGCCAGGTAAACAATTCAATCAACAAAGCTACCATAACTGACTCGATTCTGCTCTCTTTTCCTTTTCAGATTTCCATTCGTCCCGTTTTTCCCGAGACAGTCCTGTTTTTTGGTAAAATGTACCGAATTTATTCCAACTGTCCCTCACTGTAAGCGTCTTTCCTGAGAAGTAACTGTAGATTACATAACTTTTTATTCCGTTTTTAAACATAACCACGTAGGTGGCACCCCTGGTGGTCAAGCCATGAAACGTTGTTGATCAATTTATATTACGATGTTGGCAATACTTATGTCTCTGTTCTTCCCCCCCCCCCACCACGCTTCTGTTGTCAGTATTTATAAAAAAGGTGCAATTTTTTAAGTGATGTTTGTGATTTATACTTATTTTTTAAGTAGAATTTATGTTATTGCATGCATTATACGTATGTGGTAATTAATTTTCGGGTTTCTTAATTTTTAATATGTTCGCGTTTTTACAAAATGTCCCAGGTTTCTAAGTAAAGACTGGAAATGTCCCTTTTTTTATTTGGGAAACCATAGAGTAGGAGAACATTTCTTGGGCCTATTATTCCTTCTCTTGAATATATATCCGCAGTTACTCTTTAATGAGGACTCTTGGCTCAAAATTAGGTGAACGATGCTTGTGGCGTCGCACGGCCTCCTGAGGCCAGCCCATCTCAGGCGGCTTTGCGAACCGATCAATTCTCGGTGTGGGCGTGGCACACGGAGCGTGTTGCAAGACGCTTGACATTTATAATCGCGGAAGTTGTTGTATGCCCAAAATTAGTGACTGTAATGTCTGCAGAGATTGAAAGCGTGGTGCGAAAATGGTATGTATTTAACAACCCTATTACATTACGGAAGTTGCGGTGTTCAAACGGGGATCATCAAGGCAAAGGCAAGGGTTAAGGCGCAATTTTTACTTTACTTGGCCGTTACAGGCAGACATGCATGCATACATACATACATACATACATACATACATACATACATACATACATACATACATACTCCTAGCTTGGGGGAAGATCATTACCCTTGTAGATAAGAATTACCGGTACTTGGTAGAAATCTCGCAAACCAGGGTTTTTAACAGCAGATCTCTCTAAGATGCTACATACTGAATTGTGTTTTCTTATTAATTATATCCAAATCACTGCTGATAGATACATAGGGGGCTATGCATAGACATTTCGCTAGCCCGCGCTACGAGCGTGCTAAACTAGCCCCGACTATCGACTGATTACTTGTACATGATTCATATCATATCATATTGCTAACACTGGTTTATGAATACGAAAGACGTTAGTTCGCTGATCATCCACTGTCTATGAATATGACTCATGAAGTCCTTATTTGTTTCATCTTTTCTTTTCCTCTCTTCTTCCGGCTTTTTACATCCCGTTTAATTTAATCAATTTAGCTGTCTTTCTTCGCCCAGTCTAATGACATATACATTCTTACCATGATTAGGCCTACTATTGTTCTTCCAACTACATGAAACCAACTGCCGAATGCAGAAATTCGATTTAAGGGACACTGGGACTGGGTTTTGAAACTTAAAAAGTGTTGATTATTTATTTATTTTTTTTTTCAAATTCGGCGGGTTTGTTGTGTCTGCACGTTTAAATAACAGTACCAAATTCCATCAAGTTTCATTTATTAGTTCCTTAGATATTAATTTTCACGTATTTGATTAATATTAAATTATGCGTAAATTCAAAACATCCCTGACGGCTTCGGAATTGTTTTTGCTTTTAAAAACCTTCTGTGAAGGAATTGCATTTCATGATAAAGAAAACTGCTAATGGATTTTTAAATTTGATAATTGGTTCATGAGATAAATATTTTCTGACAAAGCATAATTTTTGCGTGATACTTTTCTTTAATTTCTAGAAGTTAAAAAGTAATATCATGAAAAGCTTTCAGTGAAGAACTTTGTGTATTGCAATATGCTAGGATTCTTGCAAAGTTTCATGTAAATGGGAACAAATGTAAGCCGCTAGAAACTTTATTATTTTCCAAAAAATAGTTCTGAGAAAACACAATTTTTAGTGGGTGTGGCATTTTAAAAATGGCGATCTGCTTACTGTTCCGCATGTAACTTTATACTATAACTAAGAAGTTTATGGGATAAAGTGTCACAGGACATGTTAATCTTATTTTGAGTCATTCATTAGACTCTAAAATAACACGCTAACTTCATAACTGGCATCGAACTCATTTATGTTTGGTGTGAAGCCATAGGACTTTGTAGCAACCGGGTATAACTGGAAGAAACACAAATAAAGTATTCAGGGCAGTTCTGACTACAGCTACCGGACATTAAAAACTATTGAGCTACGCGTATAGTGGTTGCACAAGAGCCTTTAAACACATCAATAAAGCCACGTAGGCAGAAGTAATGTAAGACGTTGAAGTGCTGTAGAATTCACTGCGTGCAGCTATAAATATCTTTCATCACCCTCAGAATCTTATTTATCTTTCTGTAATTGCTTTTGGATTGCCAATCTATCGATTATTTAGTCTCGATTTCTGTCTCTTCGATATAAAAGTTCCTTTATATCCAACAAGACGCTCATCGTTGGTCGACTCTTTTGGATCTTTCAGAAACAACACTGGCCGCCGATCCTCTTTTGTTCTCTCTCCTTTTTTATTCATGCAAGAATTCCCCCACTCAGGGTTCTAGAAGGCTGGGTTATTTCCGAGCACAATTCGCTATCTTACAATAACATCAGGATGTTTGTGGTAAACTAAATCCGGATATTTCTGTTCTTCTGGAATGCGTACTCTTTTAAAAATGGATTACTGCAACGCCCTTATTCACATTATGACAAAAATAATTGCCAATTTGCGGAGATTTATTTTAGTACGCATGGGATTTATTTTCAGAAACACTCCAGAGTGTGGGATAGTCAGACAATATTATACGAAGCAGTATTGATAAGTTCTTAGCCTATTCTAACATGAAGAAAGGTACTACGATATCACAAAACAAAATATTTATTCAGCACAATCACCTTTTAACTGTACAGGGTGCGTCAGAAAGAACGGATGGATTTCACATGGCAAGAAAATTGTAAAGATTCATCAAATCAAAAATTTATTGTTACCAACATATTCACCAATACATGCAGTTTATTTATGGAAAACAACATTATCCATATGATGTCCTTGGCTTTCAATACAGGCATCGAGGCGTTTTCTGATGTTCGCCATCACTTTCACAGTCATAGCTGGTGCAATTGCCACGATTTCTTCACGAATCGCTGTCTTCAGTTCGTCCAGTGTATGTGATCGATGTTTACAAACCTACGCCTTCAAATGGTCTCAAAGAAAGAAGTCGCAGGGCGCGAGATCTTACCGTAGCCTCGGACAATCTCAGTGCAATAGAATTTCGTCCAGGTGATTTCTTCTTTAATGTTGAACCTGTGATACGAAATGAAGCCACCCACCGCAAAATTGTATTCCGAGTTGGAATCCTAGCGTGACGTCCGATGTCGAAATGAGTCCTGTGTGGCGATCACAGACTCTTCATTTTTCAAAAATGTCTCTACGATGAAAGCACGTTGTACACCAGACCAACACCATATTCTCAACTGAAACTGCATTCTATGGCTGACCCAACAGTCGTGGTCCCCCTCACTATATCTCTCTCCTCGTTGCGTATCGATAGTTTGAAATCCATCCGTTCTTTCTGACGCACCCTTTATATACTTAGTATAATGATCACAATGCAATTCTAAGCCTTAAAAAATTGTCTTGGTCTACAAACCAGTCTTCTACAGTATTTATTATTTTGTTTTCAGTGTTTTTTTAATCAAGTTTAGGAAATTGGTGATAGTCTGAGGGGAATACATTTGGCAAATATAGGGAATTATCAATGAATTCTAAGTCAACTTCATCAATTTTTCTGCAAGCAATCAGAAACTCGTGAGCGTGTGCATTATCTTGCAACAGCAAGCACACCTTTGAAAATTCGATCACTACGTTTCTCCACAATCTCTTTTTTCCTCAGCTTAGTTGATAATATCACAGTCTAGTATATACAGTCACGAAGTTCAATACGTAGTAAATATGCATCCATAGATTGTTGCTTACCACTAGGATCGCTACTATCGCCTCATTACAGACAATGCAAAATAGTACCGGCACAGTCTATTGTTCCTAGCACCCTCACAACTCAAGTTTCGTGACTGTATATACTAGACTGTGATAATACGCTTCCGTTACAATTTAATCACAGTCCAGTATATACAGTTACGAAGCTTGAGTTGTGAGGGTGCTAGGAACAATAGACTGTGATTAAATTGTAATGGAAGCGTATTATCACAATCTAGTATATACAGTCACGAAACTTGAGTTGTGACGGTGCTAGAAACAATAGACTGTGCCGGTACTATTTCGCATTGTCTGTAATGAGGCGATAGTAGCGATCCTAGTGGTTAGCAACTATCTATGGATGCATATTTACTACGTATTGAACTTCGTGACTGTGTATACTGGACTGTGATTTTATCTTGTTCTAAGTAACGTGTCATAATTATTTCGTCTATGACTAAATACTGATGCAAGGACCTTTCCTGCCGATTTCTGGTTACAGAATTTCTTTGGGAGGGAAGAACCAGAGTATTTTCATTCTCTTGATTGTTCTTTTCTCTGGTTCATAATGATAGTTTTGATTTTTCTTTTTCTTTCTGGTTCATAATGATAGATTCATGTTTCGTCCACAGTCTATCACGATACGATCAAAAAGTTAGAAGAACTTTCGTCAAACAGCGGCAAAGTGACTTTGAAATTGTTACTCTGAGTCGTTTCTGTTCAGCATTCAAGGATCATTTAGAGATCCATTTAGTAGATAATTTTTACATACGTAAATCATGTTCATAGGACATTTTCAAAGTACCTCACATATTTTTGAGTCTATTCGTCGATCTTCCAAAATCATGTCATGCACGGCTTCCATATTTTCTTACAACACTATCAATCTTTGATCTTCGTTCTTCCTCTCTTAAATTTCGCAAGCAAATTTTCATGGTGCCGTACGAAGCAACTTATAATGACGCCACTATGTGTCCACTATATTCCCCTTCCCGGACAATTTTTTAAAAACACCGACCATTACTCAATTTTATCAAATTGGATTTTTTATCGGACGAGGGAATATTGGGGAATACTGGATTTGCAGTGAAAAATCTGTTTTGGCAGAAAACTATGAATGAATCTCTGTATGAATATGTGGCGAAAGAAGAGGTCTTATATATAAACTTCACCTAATTTCATATCATGGAAGAACACAGGAATTCCTGTGCTCTGACCGGGAATCGAAGATAGACTCGAGTCCTCATGAACTGTAGTCAAAAGCTGTAACCACTAGACCAAGAGGCTATTCAAATTCACAGTATACAGCAGAATCTGCTGAACTGTTTATCACCAAACAAAGCTTAACTATATATCAAACAACACACTCTTTTCTATGGTAACTGCTTTCGCTTTTGTTTGTAAAGAAGATTCAAGGCCAACTACATACACCGTGTCCCACTTAGAGGGATCGAGAAATAAATGCTTACCACTTAAAATCAGATAAAGATATAGTTGTGATTTACATCTGGCAAGATAGAGAAACTGTCCAACTTTATGTAATAAAGTTTGAAAACAGCTGCATGCGTAACTTTCGTTTATTTTTGCTAGGACAATAAAACAAGCCTGGTGCCATGTTGTAGGAAAACACGCTATGGTGAACATGTGGGCACCACAACAGAAAGTTCAGTGCACGCTATGGCTAGCAGAAGAATCCGTCATTTGACTATTCCTCTTTTTCGTAGAGGCTAGAGTCACAGGAAATGTGTATCTGGACATGTTGCAGAACTTTGTTCACCAACTTCCCCCAGGATCGGTTTTCAGCAGGATGAGGCCCCATCCCTGGATCATCAACGGGTGCGAGAGTTCTTGGATGAAAAATTCCCCGTTAGGTGGATTGGAAGACGAGGACCCCTTGCCTGACCCCTCAGGTCACCCGATCTGACTCCTTTTGACTTTTTTTTCTGGGGCTTTGTGAAGGATGCTGTGTACCAAAGAGGCAGAGCTAACACTTTGGAGGAAGTGAGGCAACGCGTCACAAACTGCAGCTGCGCTAGTGACTCCATAATGCCACAGAACAATTGGCGGGAGGTTGAATACCGTTTAGATTTCTGCAGAGCAACTCAAGGCGCACACATCGAGTTGCATTGAGCATTCTCCGAAACTCGGAGAGTTTTTACATCAAGCTGTGTAAAAATGTATTTAATAAACCGTTATTTACATTTGAAATTATCACTTATTCTCCGAAACTCGGAGGGTTTTTACATCAAGCTGTGTAAAAAAGGTATTTAATAAACCGTTATTTACTTTTGAAATTAACACTTATTCTCCGAAACTCGGAGGGTTTTTACATCAAGTTATGTAAAAAGGTATTTTTAATAAACCATTGTTTACACTTGAAATTATCACTTACTTCTCGATCCCTCTAAGCGGGACACGGTGTATGTATCAATATTCCTTAGTGTCGTCAGCGAACGCTAACAAAAACAAGCTTTAATTTCTTCCGTTCTTGTGATCTCTGATTTGCAATAATACTAGGCTGGAGCAGCGTATGGATAATAATCATTATTTAACAATATAATTGTGAAAACGAGTTTTTTTTATTTATAAGCGTTACTTCTACTGCGGCCGGCACACAGTACAGAAGTTAAACATTTTTAGTGTGTTATTTAACGATTATGTAGCGATACTAGGCTGCTTATTATCGACGGAATTGGTAGTATTGCGATAGTATTTGTTGAAATGAGGCAGAGAATGTCATGGGGTTACCTAACATTTGCTTTACAGTTTAGGAAAAAAAAGGCAAAAAAAAACACATCTAGGTAGGGCTAATCAGCTCAAGTGGGAATTGAACCTACGCCCGAACACAGCTCCGTATCAGTAGAGGAGACAAACTCGCCTACCATCTAAAGATTATGCAGGTAGATTAAGAATTTTGACATCTGGAAAATCTTCTGCAAACCTTTCTTGCACTTGTTGGTCAGAGTTTGTGAGTAGTCTACATGAGAAACATAAATGCTCGATTTTGCATAGCAGACCGAGAAAAATCCATTCCAATCACACGGTCACGACAAAAGAAATTCTCTCTCTTACTGATTGTGAGGCTCAATACGAAACTTAATTTTTTTCCATGGAGACTGCATGGATTCAATTACCTTGTGCTACATTATTATCTTAGGTCTGGAGTGAGGCGCGTAAGGGAAACTCAATACAGCTGCGGAAGTAAGTAAACCTACCGCTCAAAGATAAATACAACAGGTACACTGTAATGTAATTCTTGCTACAGATATTAAATTGTATTAAAATGTATTATGTCGTTTATGAAAAGTGATAAAGAAAATTGGCATTGCGTGTGTTTCTCCTGTCGGCATGTTTTCAGTGTGATCTAAGCTCTGAACGGCATCATGGGTAGTGTTTTTGTTGCTCATTTGCATGACCGGTTTGTTGTCACTTATTGTGTTCATATGTAGATCAAATATCAGGTAACATTTACAAGTAAACAATATCCGGCGAATCACTGAATCTATCTTCCCTAAGCATGTCATACAGATTTCTGTGTGTGAGACGAAGAGCCGTCGTTGTACCTACTTGTAGTCCGTCTTTGCGAATCTGCTTAAATTCAAGTCAGGGAACCTCGAAGGCCACAGGTTATGATTCACAATACGACCATAAAAACCATCGAATTACGGTCATACGTTAATTGGCAGTGTGCAGTTGTAATAAGCTTATCCTCTATCAGTATGCAAGATCAGTTTCTTCGGCATCAATGAGTCATTAATGAAGTAACGTATTTGTAAGTTTATGGTATCTTAAAAAAAGTACAGTAATCCTACATTAAGGTGTTACCCTTAAAAAGCCAAAGGTTGTAGGTTCGATTCCAGTCTGGATCATGGATACTTTCGATTGACCTAACTATTCTGACTGCACTGTTCCCTTGCGATGGAGTGCCATAGATGTCCAATTGTAACTCGTAGGAGGTAACCCCTGGCGTAAGCAATCCGCAGCGCATATTCTTTAAGGTCGTTTTTTTCTATTTTATATGGAAAGTTATTGACCTTAGCACAGCATGTTTGACGTACAACATCTTCTGGTTCTATAGGCGTTTGGAGACTCTTGGCGATAGACTCTCCTTCTACAAAACTGAAATGAGTACCAGAGAATTTTTTCGATGGGTAAAGGCAGCAAGCACATAGGGCTGCATAATTCTCGATGATATTGCTATTGTCATTAATTATTTATTGTGTTCTAAGCAGGCTTTTCATTTAATTTTACTCTTACACTTACAGTCTAGTGTTATCTTGAAATTACAACTTTTCTCTAAGTTTCAAGTTCCGGTGAACAAAGTATTCATTGAAGAAAAGAGCTCTGTAACAAAAAGGTGAATATTTTCAAACTGTTGTGCAAGAAGAGCGTTAGGCCACTGGCACAGAGAGGGGAGGAGTTTTCCAAAGTGCCACAGAAAAAAAATAATAGAAAAACGAAACGCTGTTGAAGCTCTACAACAGTGGTCGTCAGCACTCGCTGAAATGTGCAAAGGGTACGCGGTGCTGTCCCGTGTGCACCGTCGTGCAACAGAGAGAGATAGAGAGCATACCCGCTAGCAGCTACGAAGTGCACCCTAGTGACTTGCTTCTGGTAGTACACAACCTGATCCCAATATTGCTAACTCTCTGTGTAAATACATGTATTCCTGAAAGGCCCTCTTCATCATTAAGGGCACTGATACATACATGAACAAGTTTCTGTGAATGAAAAAATTTAAATTATGGTTTATTTAACGACGTTCGCAACTGCAGTGGTTGTATCAGCGTCGCCGGTGTGCCAGAATTTTGTCCAGCACGAGTTCTTTTACATGCCAGTAAATCTACTGACATGAGCATGTCGCATTTAAAAACAAATGTCATCGACCTAGGCCGGAATCGAACCCACAATCTCGAGCAGAGAAGGCCACCGCTATACCGACTACGCTACTCAGGCCGGCTCTGTGAATGAAAATGAGGTGATCGAGGAATAGCTAAAAAAACTTGGAAGGTTGAAATACACTGCGTCCGGCTTAATAGTGTAATAAAAGAAACATTAATAATATTTCATGTTTACGCAACAGCACAATAAGTGATACGCGGTGTGAAAGATAATCTCATAATTTTTTGACAGTAGGCCTATTGACATGTCGTGATAACGCATTGTGCATGTGCTTAACTGCATTGTTGCCGAGAAAGGACACGTACAGTCACAGCCATCTTAAAAATACAGTATGCTGCATTTTTGGCCATGTGGACTACGCGGCAAATTATTTTCTGGTTGCTTTAGTTAGTTTTTATTATATTATATAAAAAAGGTAAAATTACTTGACACATGGCTGAAAACTTCTCTTTTTATATAAACCATTAATAAAATTCCAACTAGAATTATAAAAAAAATACAATCCTAAGACATACAACGAAAAAAAATTGAGTTTTCTAGACATCTGAAGACCGAAGCTTGAAATTATCTTCGTATAAATTTCTACGTAAGCCGGTTTATGAACGCGGCATGGAAAAAGCAGCGAAGCGGATCGCGAGCAGAAACAAAAGACAAGCTTGAAGGATCGTTGTGAGGGGGAAGGAACCGGAACTGGGTCACGAGCGTGATGGCCGCGCCGCGCAAGGCGGGTTGGGAGGTTTGCATACAAAACTCGAAGGAAGTCTTCAATTGCTACATCACGGTAATGGCGTCATCGCCGCCTGTCCAAGACATTCCGAGTTGGGCGGAATGTAATAAGCTGCATAACAACTGGTTGTCGCTGGTCCAGAGTTTATCAGTCATGAGGCACTGTTCAGAAATAGCAGCTTGCGACACCAATGTTATCGGCCAGCGAGAAGCGGAAAGCATATGCAATTAACCTAATTGCAGCGAAGTTCATCAAGAAATATTTGTGACACGAACTGTACTCTATCATACTTAATGACTTACTTACAAATGGCTTTTAAGGAACCCAAAGGTTCACTGCCGCCCTCACATAAGCCCGTCATCGGTCCTTATTCTGTGCAAGATTAATCCAGTCTCTACCATCATATCCCACCTCCCTCAAATCCATTTTAATATTATCCTCCCATCTACGTCTCGGCGTCCACCAAAGGTCTTTTTTCCTCCGGCCTCCCAACTAAAACTCTATATGCATTTCTGGATTCACCCATACGTGCTACATCCCCTGCCCATCTCAAACGTCTGGATTTAATGTTTCTAATCATGTCACGCGAAGAATACAATGCGTGCAGTTCTGCGTTACAGTGACGTTGCTATCTTAAGAGCCGTTGGTATTGAAAACTATATATTGTTATTTGTAAATAAGGATTCTTTAATGCTAGCACAGAGAATACATTCTATTATTGAAGAGCCGAAAAGTTATTAGATAATACAATTTATTTGGTAGTGCCCATTGTGTGGAGGTAGGCTCATCGACTCTCAAAGGCACCATTTAGGGAGTTTAAGTTAAAAAACAGAGTTGTATTGGTGAAAAAATGTGACAGTTGTACTTTGAGTATTAATATATTCCACGTTTATAAATTCTTAAGAAATAAAAGACGAGCTAGTTAATGACTTTGCTCAAGTGAGACTAAGGCGTTACCCTTTGCTACATTGGTGGTTACCTATTATGAATATAAGAGCATTATTTTGTTTTTTGTTGACTGAAATTAAATTTTCTTCGTCAATAAAAGTGTGTGTATTCATTTTTTTTTGCACCTTCGTCATATTAACAGGAAGTGCATTCAAATTACGTATCGTGTTAAAACTAGGTTTGTGTGTAGAAAAAGAAAATGTGCTGTAAAGTGTGGCAAAGTTGGCCATAGCACAAAAATTAAACCATGATATCAACCGTATTTGTTACTTAAAGTAAAAAACCTAAGATATAGAGAAAAGATGATGAATTTTAAAAATGTGTTCAGTACATCTGATATCATGGTTTAAATCCTTTTTCTTTTATGGTCAAGTTTATCTCAGCGATCAAGTTTACCTCAATTTACGGCATGGAAAATAGTTCATTTCAGACGAAATAGAGCGTACGCCACGCGATATAACCTTTAAATTCTTACCCCCACACCCCAAGCAAATTACGCCCATGTTGAGTGTAGGCCTACATTATTTAAGCTACTGCGCATCTTACTCCACCGGCTAAAAATGAACATCCCAACTGTAAATAGACAGTAAGAGAAAGTTAAATACTCAATTATTTGACTTATGACCAGTTTCTCCAAGTTATGTTTAATTTGGCTTAAATTTTAAATTAACAGCTTGCTTATTTTTTAACGTTTTGTTAACATGGTTACCATTTCTTCAACATAATTTTGTTTAAAACAACCAACATTTAACTTTAACAGTCGTTAACACTATTTTAACTACTCAACAGCAATTGGTAATGATTTTGCACATGTAAGGCAATTTTTTTATTGATTTTAATTATTATTTAAATTCTGTAGAGGAAGTCATGAAACATGTAGGCCTATAAAATCATAAACTGTTACAGTAGGCCATGATTCATATAAGTTAGTACAGAGAGTTGATAAATGAAAGTTGTAGTGATTAGTATTGAATAATAATTATTATAAAGTAAGGTTATAGTTATATTGCTAAAATATGACTTTCTGTTTAGAAAAATCTCAGTATTGTGACCACCAGGTGACAATATAGGAATGTGTGTGTAGTCAGCTGTACACAGAATCCGAGGAGAATTCCGTACCGTATCATATAAAATACTTCAATCACTCTCACTGCTTCAGGTCCACGTGAAAATTATTTTATGTAATGTCGTCTTGAAGAAGCAATTGCTGCTGAAATCTTTTTGATATATTTACTCACTGCGAAATCGGCTATAATTTGAAAGGAGCCAGTAGCATAGAATCTAGAGTTAATAGTAGCTGGTGAATTGGAGCAAAGGCCTATTTCTGTTTGTAGGATATTCAAATCTGACTTCAATTTCTTGCCACATTGAGATCCCACATTTTCTAAATATTAAATGGATAATAGCTCAGCACTGAAATAAGCAGTCAGTATGATAATCGGTTGACTTTAAAAGATTATCTTCCCTATATTAACATTCCAAAGTATCTTTTAAATGTTATATTATCAGTGATACACTAAACATTCCTTAAAGAGAGAGAACATATTATTTTCACAACTTCTGTCTGAACAGCTGTGATGTCATCCACCATATTTAACTATTTATTAAATGAGTTAACTGCTTGAAATCCTACATTTAAAGTCAACAAACAGTTAACAGTCTGTTAAGCCAAACTAGTGTTGAAGACCTGAAAAAAACCATGTTTAAGAAACTATTTAAAGTTTAACAGTCGTTAAGTGTTCTAACAATATTTGGAGGAACTGGCCATTAGCCTCAGCAAAAGTTTTGCTAGACAACATTCATTCATTCATTCATTCATTTATTTTATTCCATAGATCTTACATGAGCAATGAAGCTTTAAGATGTGGAACATGTCAACATTTTACAATATTACAATTACAATTTTTACAAATTTTTTTAGTTTTACAATTTAGTAATTTTCTACAATTTTTACAATGTTGTACAATTTTTTTTTACATTTTGGCGAGATGTAGTGAGATGAAATGAGGTCCGAGGATTCGCCAAAATATTACCCGGCATTTGCCTTTTCGGTGGGGGAAACCTCGGAAAAACCCAACCAGGTAATCAAATCAAAGGGGGTAATCAACTCAAAGGTGTTGATGCCAAGGACTCGCCATAGACCATCCGGCTTCAGTCCCACGGCTGTGGAAAACCTCGGAAGAAACCAAAGTCCAAAGGGGGATCCAACCCAAGCCCGAACGCAGCTCCGGAACAGCAGCCCAGCGAGTCTGCCGACTGAGCTACATCGATGGCTCTACTAAAAGTATACAATACATAGCCAATCAGATTATTAAATTTACAAACGCAAACGATCATTCATAAGTTGAGCTATATTATAATACAAAACAATTTAATTAAATTTAAGGTATAAACAATTCAACCAGTTGTGATATACAGAAATTGATAATACATATCATGCAAACTACTTCAAATTACAAACACAAACAATTTATCAGTAGAGCTATATAGATTACTATTCAATTTAAAGCATATACAATTCATCGGCCAAAACTATACAAATATATACAATACAAAGTAGCATACTTTCATTAAGCTATACAAATTTGTGCAATTAATATCAAGTAGATTAATTCAATTTATAATCAAACAATTCATCAGTTGAGCTATACATATTACCATTCAATTTACAGTAGGTCTATATACAATTCATCAGTAGAGCTACACAGACTAGTAATCATTTTAAGAACATATACAATTCATCAGCCAAACTATACAAACATATACAATCAAATTAGTTCAATTTACAAACTTATTTTCGTTAAGCTATACAATTCATATGAAGTAGATTAATTCAATTTATAAGCTTAAACAATTCATCAGTTGACGTATACAGTACATACAATTCATCAGTTATGCTAAACAAAAAATACAATACATAGTAAACAGATTAAGTCAATATAAAAACATATTGTAGTTGACCTATATAAAATTGTACATGTCATTTAAGTAGAATAATTCAATTCACAAGCATAAACAATTCATCAATTGTGTAGAAGGTATGAGTATGTAGAAATTTGGTTAATTCTTTTCTGAACCTTTTCTCGTTGTTCTTCAAATCTTTAAGATAATTAGGCAGTGCATTGAAGACTGTTATACATGAATAGCGAACTCCTTTTTTAAAACAGCTTAGACTAACAGAGGGTAGATGAAGATCTGATTTATGTCTTGTATTAAAATGATGAATGTCTTGATTAGTACTGAATTTATCTTGGTTCTTAATATACAGCATCATTAGGGAAAGAATGTATTCACAAGGTAAAGTCAAGATTTCTAAGTTTCGGAAAATATTTTTACATGAGGTCCTTTTATGCACACCGGCCATTATTCTTATAGCTTTCTTTTGTAAAACAAAAACGTGTTTAGCTTCAGACGAGTTACCCCAGAATATTAATCCATATTTCATTACAGAGTGAAAATATGCAAAGTATGACATTTTAAGTAAGTTTATATCACCAATAGTAGATAAGGATCTTAATGCATAACAGGCAGAGCTCAATTTACGAGTAATACATTCTATATGCGTTTTCCAGTTCAAGTGATTATCCAATTCTAAACCAAGAAACTTTGTGCTTATAGATTCTTTGAGATGAGTTCCATTTAATCGAATACTGTAGGAAACCTGAGCACTATTGTGTGTACTAAATTTGACTGCACTGGTTTTATCAACATTAAGTGCTAGTTTATTTGCATGGAACCATTCATTCATTAGATTCAGCACTGTATTAGAAGTGTTTATAAAATGATCGTATTGTTTGCTTGAAATAATTACACTTGTATCATCTGCAAATAAAATTACATGGGATGAATTGTTTATGGTCAAGGCTAAATCATTAATATAAACTAGAAACAACAATGGACCTAAAATTGACCCCTGCGGAACACCATGTTTAATATTTCTAAATTCTGAATAAGTAACTTTATGACTATTTGGTACATTTATTTCTACTTTTTGTTTTCTATTTGATAAGTACGATGTAAACCAACCCAACATCTCATCTTTAATACCATAAAACTTCAATTTTTTTACTAATATACTATGGTCTACACAATCAAATGCTTTAGCCAAGTCACAAAAAATCCCACCTACATGTAGTTTCGAATTTAATGAATTTAGTATTTCATCCACCAAACTAAAAGCAGCATTCTCTGTCGATTTTTGTTTTCTAAATCCAAACTGTTCTAAAACTAATATATTGTTGGACTCCAGGTAATGATATAATCTATTAAACATAACTTTCTCAAACACTTTTGAAAATGTTGTTAATAATGATATGGGTCTGTAATTAGCAATAGTACATTTATCTCCCTTTTTGTATATTGGTTTTACTATTGAATATTTGAGTCTTTCTGGAAAAATACCACATTGCATTGACAAATTGCATAGATAGCTTAACGGAGGGGATAATATTTCAGAACAAGCTTTCAGAACTTTACTTGGAATTTCATCATATCCAGAGGAATATTTTGTTTTTGGTTGTTTTATCACATGCATGATTTCTGCTGCGGTAGTGGGAATAAATTTGAGACCTAAAAACTCAGTGTTAAATGCATCAGTTAGGTAACCAAGTGCAGCATCTTCTGGACAATCTTGAATGTTTAAGTTCTGAATAATATTTATATAGAAGTCATTAAAATGATTTGCAATTGATTTTGGGTTATCTATTTTACTATCATTGATTTTAATGCAAGTAATACTTTCACTCTTTGAATATCGATTAGTTTCATTTTTAATAATATCCCAAATAGTTTTAATCTTATTATCTGAATTTTTTATTTTTTCATTCAGATACATTTTCTTTGCATCTTTTATAACTTTTGTCAAAGTTTTACAGTAATTCTTGTAGTAATTAAGAACATGAGGATCATCACTATTCCTACTCATTAAATGTAGATTCCTTTTTCTAGCACATGATATTTTAATTCCTTGAGTTATCCACATGTTTTTACTTTTACATTTTTTCACCACCTTGACTGGAAAACATTCATTGAAATAATTCGTAAATGTAGTGAAAAATGCATTAAATTTAGTATTAATATCAATGGTAACCGCCGTATTGCGATATTTTTATTCTTGTTTGCTTATCTAAAACAAACTACCAAACCAGTTTTTCATGATCAGAGATTACCACTTTCGTACACTTCAGATGTTTTTCACCTTCACTTGTTTGATCACGTTCTCCTCCTGTCAGAGGAGCCGGAACCGGTCCCACAGACTGTGCATATGCTTCCATTACGTACAACAAACATCTGGCTCATCTGTTCAAGCATGCGCGCGTATATACAATAAAATTACGAATTACGACACTCGCATCCTGGCAACGAATGAGCTACTATACGTGTATATCAGAAACTCGGTCACTTGGAACGAATTAAATCAAAGAGAAGATTCCTTAACATGGTCTAATCATCACAAAATTCAATCGATTTCACACCCTCATAACCCGTACCTTTAACCGACTGATAATGCTTCAGATTTTTTTTTTATCCGAGACTCGAGTTTTATGACCGAAGATAATATTGGAACCTGTCGTCGAATTTGATGTGTCCCATTTTTTAAGTGACATCTATTTAAACCTACAAACGAACACTTGAGGATATACGGCGATAGTGGAGTAATGTCGAAATGAATATAACAAGAGACACTGAAGTACTTGAAGAAAATCTTCCATCTACCGCTGTGAAGTAACGGTTAGCATGTCTAACCGTGAAACCAACGGGCCCGTGTTCAAATCCTGGTTGCGCCAAGTTTCTGGCTGAAGATTTTTCCGGGGTGCACAATTGCTTTTTAATATCTGAAGAGTCCACTGCAAGAATGATGGATGTCACTTTATTGTCGAAAATGAACCAAGACTGTCAATGCATAGCTTAAGACATATAGAATGTACATACAGAGTTATATGGCATTAACACTGGTAATCATTGTCCAGTAATGAACGGAAAATCACAAGCTTTGAGCGATAAACATTTCAAACTTTCAATTGCTTCTCCTGCAAAATGTATTCCAAATGACATCCATCATTCTTGCAGTGGACTCTTCATCTACCACTCACTAACGACAACACAAAGTAGCTATTATGCTATAAAAATAGTCACTGAACATGTGAATAACTGCTATGCCTTTCATTCTTATTGGTTCATACGTTTTATCTTCTTCATGTAATATTTTTCCTTGGCGCATGTAATGTTTAACTTACCATATAAACAGCGACTGAGTCTTAACATTCTAACAAAGCGTCGCTGTTTAATCGCGAATGGCTCGAGTTGTTCTGGGCGACTAAAAGCCTCGTACTCCAGGAACTAATGGGGTAAACACTGTCAACTGAATTATGGGTCATCCCCATGGGTGTAGTCGTAAATAAAACAGTACCAGGAAAAGATGATGCTGATGATGATTACTACTACTACTACTACTACTACTACTACTACTACTTATTAGTAATGCCGCTGATATTGCACATGCTCCTACTGTACTCCAACCACGAGAAAGTCTCCAGGGAATTAGAGGGAGCGGGGTGATGCTGTGAATGAATGTTGATGTCATAAGGTCACACACGTGGCTACTCGTATCTCTTTTGGCTAGCTCTCACAGCACAAACAATAACACTGATATACACATTTTTATACTACCCTAGTTACAAAATTAGATCACGGTTAATCTCGTGGTCTTTTAATCCCTCCATACAGGAAATAACATATGCAAGAGATTGCATGATTTTTAAACTGACGTTATAACTCTAATATTATCATCTATCTACTTCGCTCCAATAGATGACGCAATAGTAAGCAGATTCCTTTCACGGTTTATCTCCTGGTTGGAGAACAGTATACTTATAAAATACAAAGTTGAGTACGAAGCAAAACTATTATTTTTTTTAAATAAAAATAAACAAGCAGGGCGCTCCCAAGTTGCAGAAAAAGTACCGGCTCGGCGCCCTGGCGTGACTACACTCCTGGTCATCCCGTATTATTGTAAAAGTGAATAGCATTGTGGGTTCCAGACAGGGTGCGAATTAACGGGAGGATGGGGGATTCCCCCTCCCCGTTGGAAAGTTATCCCCCTCTCATAAATTCATATTAACATCCCTGCCAAGGATAACTTCTATCCCCCCTCACAAAATATAATTGTTTTAATACGAGTAGGATGTACTTTATAAAGTACAAAGTAAGCAAAGAAAATAATATTGATGTATTATCATCACCGGCAAGCTGACAACTATCAATAACTTAGGAGTTACACATCTTATCTTAAGCCTGCTCATTGATATAATTATTATTATGATCAAGATGCAAGATAAGCGGCTAAGCGTTGAGCCGTATTGAATGAGGATAATAATTTTATGTGTGGTATTCTCATCAGAAATCTTAATTCGCACCCTGGATCCAGAATCCAATAGCCAGCAGAACGGGCAGTTTAAAACAGCTGATATCGGAGAGTAACAGTGAATTAAATAAAATCATTTAAGTCGTTTGCGAGTGTAGTAGACAAGTCCTCGAGCTTTGTAACACTTTGGAGACGCGAGGTGTGTCGCGAGGGAAAGTTGAACTTTATTAAGAACACTTGCCCTCAATGTCGGCTTCCTTCACTTTGAATGTTTGTTATTGCTCAAAGAAGAAAGATGAAACCGGTTATTTTATTAGTGACTATTACCCATCTTACAAAACATACAAGTTACTGCACTGAAATCAAAATCAAAGATCGAAATACAGTAGAAGAGTATTTTATTAAACTTTACTGCGCTGTGCTGTATAAGGTTGTCAACTTTTTTTTTTTTTTGAAGAAAATACGGGAGATTAAATCGACAAAATTTCACATAGAAAATAGACAAATTATTCGGTTAAATTACTAAAAAAAAAAAAAAATTATTCTACACTTCGGAAGCTAGGCATGTAGCATGTTATGGGCGAATCCAGAATGCATATAGTGTGTTAGTTGGGAGGCTGGAGGGAAAAAGACCTTTGGGGAGGCCGAGACGTAGATGGGAAGATAATATTAAAATGGATCTGAGGAAGGTGAAATACGATGATAGAGACTGGATTAATCTTGCTCAGGATAGGGACCAATGGCGGGCTTATGTGAGGGTGGCAATGAACCTCCAGGTTCCTTAAAAGCCAGTAAGTAAGTACTTCGGAAGCTAGGCTTAAATTAAGAATATTTTGAGACAGTTTTTGTCTCGCGTAATAGTTGAAGTCGACTGCAGTTTTCAGCTCTGATTTGATTAAATGTGTCGTGCTCATGTTTCGAACATCTGTCCAATTATTGTTCATGAGATGAAACACCCTCCTTGTATGGGCCCTACTACTTCATATGCTTAGAACAAAACTAGCCACTTTTTCTTCAAATTTATAACATTAACACGGTTTGATTTTAGATAGGTGAGAACTAAAACCCATTTCTGGCAAGCATTACTTTCTATAAAGACCGCACATTTTAATGCATTTCTTAACAAAATTCATCACATAAACGATCATCATTCACGGCAAAATCAAATGTTTCGAATAACAATTTTTACATTATGCAAAAATAAGGGAGAAAAATGCTGGAAGAGAAGAAGAATTAAGGCTGGTTCACAATAAACCGGGAACGGAAACGACAACGAGAACGAGAACGGAAATATTGTTAAAATAAATGTATTTAAATGTGAGCATTCACAATTAACTATTGTGAATGCTCACATTTAAATACAGTGGACTCTCCTAAGTTCGACACAACAGAATTGAAAGTTCTGACCAATAAGGGTAGTGGGTGTGGCAGGTGAAATAAATACAAATTATTATTGGTTATCCATCAACGAATACAGTACTGCACTTGCATTTCCTGCCCGCCCCGCTGCCCTTCTGGTACCAAGGTGGGTTTCGACAGTTTCGTCTCACAAACGGCATAATTCTCAAATAGAAAAAGAAGAGTTTGTTAATTTAAAATCAGTTATCAATATGGATGTCCTAATCAATAAAATATTCTGTTTTCCTTTAACAAAAGTATCGCTACAAAACACAGGACCAGTTTCCATTCAAATGGTAAACCCATTTCTTTGTGCCCGTATAGGGGCGTGTCTAATTCTCCTACGTAAGCAGTCGAACTAAAGAATGTCGAACTTGATTTCTGTCGAACTTAAGAGCTTCCACTGCACATTTATTTTAACATTATTTCCGTTCTCGTTCTCGTTTCCGTTCCAGGTTTATTGTGAACCAGCCTTAATACGGGAGCCGGAAGACTGTTAAAATTAGGGGCAAATACTGGAGGGTTGGCAATCCTAGTGTCGTATAACCTGTAACAGTATAGCATATCTCGTTTGCAACCTGTAATGTATTTTACATTCACAATTAATGTCTTCGTGCCTGTACAAATTCGCTATACCCTATGAATTAATTTTGTAGTGTTGTGATGATTGATGAAGAACGGAAAGTTATGTACTCATCAGCTTGGTGCGTTGCTTACAGTAGTCGATTCGTTTATCCAAACGTAGGAATGACCTCACACACGGATTACGTTGCTTTGCAAACACGCACGCCTCTGCCTCATTACGTCATCGGGACAGCGCGGGCGACTTTATGGGACTGAAATGATGGCCCACGAATCGCAGGCGGCCTTGCCCAGTTTTGCACAGGCGGGTTGGCAACCCGCTCCAATAATCGAAAAAATCAGTACAGTTGGCAGTCGTACATACAAATTACAATATTGAAGTTTTCTTTCTTTCTTTCTTTCTTTCTTTCTTGCTTTCTTTTTTTCTTTCTTTCTTTCTTTCCATTTTATATATTTTGGTTTACGAGGCAGAGTCAAAAAGTAACCTTAATAATTGTTTTATTAATTGAATATGTACAATAAGACTACAAACACTTCATAACTTTTCAACATAGTCCCCACTATATTCAATGCAAGTGTTCCTGTTATATTATGTTAAAAGTGATGAAGTGTTTGTAGTCTTATTGTACATATTCAATTAATAAAACAATTATTAAGGTTACTTTTTGACTCTCCCTCGTATTTTACGATGCTTTATCAGCTACTATGGTTACGTAGCGTCTGAGATGAAGGTGATAATGACAGCGAAATGAGTCCAGGGTCCAGCGCCAAAAGTTACCTAGCATTTACTCTTAAAATAAGTCGAGGAAAACTCCTGGAAAAACCTCAACCAGGTAACTTGTCCCAACCGGGAATTGAATCCTGGCCCGTTCACTGTCAAACGTGCTAACCTTACTCAACAGCGGTGGACTCGCTGATACTAATACACTAAATTTAATATACAGTATTTTGATTATTTTCATTCTATTATGAAATATGGTTTAATTGTTAAGTAATTCCTCGGGTAGTGAAAATAATACATTGTTTAAAAACATACTGGTATTCGTTTAATACTCTCTTAAACCTTTATTTCAGAAGTATCAAATACTGACACTTCCTCAATAATAATTATACAATATATACATTCCTGAAGATGTTCTACACAGATAAATCACATTATACTGTCAAGAAATAAAGAAAGGCATAACAGCAATACTGCATAAAAAATTATCTTCATAACCCATCCATCAGCTGCTTCATCGTGTTCGCAGAAGGGTGTACCTATACTGTTAAAGCACGCAGATTTTCAATTACCTACTCTTAGAAATAAAATTATTCATCATCATCATCATCATCATGATCATCATCATCATCATCATCATCAGCAGCAGCAGCAGCATCATGGATTAAGCCTTATAAGGCTCGTTCCAGTCTAATTTTTTTTAACACTGTTGAGCCCATCTTGTTTTAGGTCTACCAACATTTCTTCTACCTATTAGGTTACAGTTCATCATCAGTTTTGGTATGCAGTCTGCTTCCATTCTCTGTATATGTTGTTTCCAATCGTTTCTATATTGTTTTGTTCTGTCTATTAATTTAAAAGTGCATAGTTCCCCCCTTACATCTTAACTTCTTTTCCTATCCAATAAGGTGTAACCTGCTACAGATCTCAGAAATTTCATCTCTGCTGCTTCTATTCTTCTTTCTTCTTTTTTAGTAAGGATCCAAAATTCAGACCTATAAAGCAACATTGGTACTGGCATTACCTTATAAAATTTAATTTTCGTTTCTTTTCTAATACTTTTTAGGGATCTATTAATGACACCACATACATAGCTGAATTTATTAATCTTGTTTTGAATATAATCGTTCTTCATATAAGAAATGTTGCACCCAAGATAATTGAAACAATTTATCTGTTCAATAATTTTTCCTTCCAAGACGATTTGGGCTCTTAATGTATCTGCTCCTCTAAATGCTAAAACTTCAATAAAATTATTAATAGACAATAAAAATCAATTTAAGGTGGGAAGCACATCTTTCCAATTGTATGAGTTAAGTGTACTTAAAATGCTTACATTCTTAATATGTCAGAGCTGGTAATATGAAATTTGACAAACTTCAAATAGCCTACATTACTGCTACTGATGCTGTTTTTACACGACATACCGTTACTCACAAAATACCAGACATTTTAAGACCTTTCCAGGACGTTTGTGTGAAGAAAATATCTACAAACAAAGCAGGAAATTCGTAAGCGATAAACACTAGTCACTGAATTGACCGGAAACCTTATCATTTAGCGATAGTATTTGATCTTACATACCGAAAATTCTAGCTGCAAGCAACCGTATAGGCTTACAAAATGGCTAAGATTCGACATTAATTATGCGTGGAATTCAATCAGGCATGGATGTCCGTTACTACTAGTTGTCCTGTGTTTTAAATAGAATCCCAACGTTACACAAGATCTGTCATGCTTCTGTCTGGAGTGATAGATAAAGGAAAAGTTCGAATTATGCTCGCAGTCTGCGGCTCTTGAAGTAATGTAGTATCAACAATAAAAATATTAAGTAGCACCACAGTCTAGTACATACAGTCACGAAGCTCAATACGTAGGGAATATGCATCCATAGATAGTTGCTAATCACTAGGATCGCTACTATCGCCTTATCACAGACAATGCGAATTAGTACCGGCACAGTCTATTGTTCCTCGTACCCTCAACTACTCAAGCTTCGTGACTGTATATACTAGTCTGTAATAGCACGTTGACACATAAGTTCCTAGTGTTTTTGTTTCCATGGCAATAAGAGCTTTGTGAAAAATTTTTTTAGAGATTTGTCATTATTTTTAATATTGTAGTATTGTGTTACTGAATAACTTACGTTTTGACACTTTTCAATTTTTAGGAAAGCTTGTATAGCACTAAAGAAAATGGTATATCAAATAAAAGAAAGAAAAAAGAACATTTCCGACATTCTATCGATTAAGTTTAACCGAGGAGCAAAGGCAGCTATGGACATGTTTAAGCTCGTATCTCCTAAGGCTGCTATTCATAAACATTGCGCTAGCCTGCGCTACGAGCGTGCTAAACTAGCCCCGGCTAGTTACTTGTATGGGATTCATATCATATCGCTAACACTGGTTTATGAATATGAAAAATGTTAGTTCAACGACCATCCACCGGAAGCCTGCACTAAGAATGTCTATGAATACGGCCCTAAGTTATTTAGGTAGGCTATCTTAAAGTGTTCTGTAGAGCTTCCCCCATTTCCTGTTTAATTTTTGCACGCTTTTACTGAATAATCCTGTATAAATATAGTTTTTGACCGTTTAAAATTATACTACTTTTATGCAGTATATAGAGCTAGTATTGCAGAGACGTATAAAAATAGAAATTTTCACGGAAATAAGTATTCAGTACTCCTGGTAGCGAAAACTTTTGGACATATCTGTGCACAACCTTTTCTTCTAAACAACTAACGGATTTTGTTATATCCCTGTTGGCCATTTTTCATGGGTGATTTCATCACAGAAATATGAAGATGATATATTTTTGTTCCAAAAACATAGGATTATTTGAAGCCGTTCTGTCGGAATTACGTAAAATATTTTTGAAGTCTATAAGAACAAAGTATATGCTAGATATGACATTTTTAGCTGTGACCTTGTGTCATATTGACCACATGGCAATGAATTTTGGTTCTTATGTATATTTGATACTGATAGAGTTGTGTCATTCTGGTGCAGTTGAATCACTGAACAACAACAACAACAATAATAATAATAATAATAATAATAATAATAATAATAATAATAATATCGTTTGAAAACTAGATAGGATACATTTTTTTTTAACTAATGGCGGATACTTGACTGTTCGTTATCCACCCATATGAAGTCAGTTGTGTAGAGTAGACGGCCAATTTACCGACACAGTCGTTGCCCAGGTGCGCTATAAGAGGCTGTCTACAGTTCGCATAGAGGTTACATTAATTTTATTTTATTTCTTCTTCATTGACATATTAATTAATCACCTCTTTTATACTGACTTTCAATCCAATTGATACAGGAGAGAGTGTCTTTGTACAAACACTAGATTCTCTCACAATGCATGCCTCCGCGACCGTGTGGTTAACAAGATTCAAGACCATCGCGGAATCGTTACAGGACAAGTAGACTTGCAAAATAAGATACAAATATCAAGTCCCATCAAATGGAGATAGAATTTCGACCACTCCGAGAATCGAGCCTCGCTTGCGCTATCCATTAAGCCATAGTGACTGACACATTAATTATTATACAAGAGGAAGTAATAATTATCCAATTAAATTCATTTCACATTTATAAACAATGGAGTGTCTATATGCTTCAATGTTAATAGAGAAAGTATTGAGTAACTTTGCTAAATACCATTAGTAAGAAGGTCGTAGCTTGTCAGAGAAATCATTTTATAGTGGGTCATGGTAACAACTGATGTTCGCACTACGTCTAGACGGAAACAATGTCGTATCCGCCGCCCCAAACCAAAAGCCACCTGAAGGGAGCTGTACGTACATTTGTGGGAATTTATTGCCAAGTTTACTGACATAAATGACACGACCGGTGAAAAGTATGTTTGAAAGGAGGAAACCTCGCCGAAGAGAGAATGGCGAATTGTTCCCCTTGAACTTTTTGCTCTGAATCTTGAGGCTTGTTTGTTAAGATTTTTTTTACACATGCTTTAACATCTAGGCCATTTTGCTGGTGTAAGATCTGTGAGTATATTAGTAGGCTGTGGGCGATTGATATGATTGTTTCTATTATAGTGATATGTAAATTTCAGTTTGGTCAGTCACGGGGTTTAAACCTGGGACTTTCCAAATATAAGTCTAGTGTGTTACTTCGCTCGGTTCTTGGGGCAATGTATGGTAAAGATTGGTAATATTGTGATAGTTATTTTTGAAAATTTATTACAATTATACTGAGCAAGAGGAAGATCGGTTTTTTGCGTCAACGTATTAAGGGAATGTTCGTGCACAATACCGGTCCTTCTCTCGCTCAGTGAAATTGTAATAAATTCTCAAAAATAACTATCACAATATTACTCGTATGACAATATTACCAACCTTTACCTTATGGATCGTGAAAAAAAAAGGGGGAGGGGCTTTTTCATTTAATGTATTATATTCCATAGATCTTACACGAGCAATGAAGGTTTAAGATGTGGAACAAGTCAAAATTTTACAATATAACAGTTACATTTCTACAAATTTTTACAATTTTTACAATATTTTATCATTTTTACAGTTTTTACAATTTTCTACAATTTTTTACAATATTTTGGCGAGATGTAGTGAGATGAGGTGAGGCCCGAGGATTCGCCGAAAGATTACCCGGCATTTACCTTGTGTTTGGGGAAAACCTCGGAAAAAACTCAACCAGGTAATCAGACCAAAGGGGTGAAATGAAGTGAGGCCGAGGACTCGCCATAGACCATCCGGCTTCAGTCCCACGGCTGGGGAAATTCATATGAAGTAAAATTGTACTATTGAGTCGTCTTTCAATTTTATAATAAACTGCGACATATTGTTGATCTGACGGTTAGATCATAGGTTTATCACCCTGGAGACGTAAGTTTAAATTCAGACGATTTTTTTTTTTTGTGAGACGTGACAGGTTCTCTCGGGACACCTCCCTTTTCCCGACTGCAGTGTATAAGCGCGAAAATCAGTTAATGACAATCCAATAGCACGAAAACAACAGGGTAAACGCACAAAAACTTTAGGTGTAGCCGGAACCCATAAGTTGTAATAAAAACAAGGTACTCATTTTTTTTTGTGAAATGTATATAGCCTATGATTTGCTCGAAACTTGTGGTACACCATCTTCTAGAAACTCCATTGTAAAGGTTTCGCTGTGTAATCATTCCACGTCTTCTTCGCGAACTATTCTTCTGCCTTTTGTTGCCTCCTTTCGATTTCTGATCGATGATAATTTAATCTTTAAAGAAGTTCCTGACTGTAATTCGTTTAATGTGCTTGCAAGTAAGTTATTTGTATAAAGAGATGTGCCACACAAACAAAATACGTCTTTCAAATGCTTATATGAATCGGCTGCATTTGTATGAAGAAACGCCTTATCTTTTTATACATCTCCACTAAGTATACTTTATATACTTAGGGCAGATCTCTTCAAAAGCCTACTCGCGAGTAAGCCCCGGAACGGAACCGAAGCCAGTACGTAATGAGCGCGTTCCGCCTCACCCATCTCCACCTGTACTGTACTCAATGTTTATGCGCAAAGGAAGAGCAGTGGCGGACTGCCATTATCATTGTGTTGGTCGGAGTGTTCCACCGTTTCACAATGTCTTCTAATCATGGACGTAGTACATTCAAGGATGAACAGAAAGAGAAATTTTTTGTGTTAGTGGGGAGAATGTGAAATGCTTAATTTGTTTGAAAATTCTTAACGGTGTGTTAAAATTCAACATGCAACGACAATACTCGACTCTTCAGAAAGAATATCATACAATTACAGGCATGTTGGACATGTGAAAATAATTTATTTTGGGGCTATCTGTATAACTGTTGGTTATACATAATAATCGGTATAACAATACGTTTATTCTCATTTCCGCATGACAAACATATGTTTTTCGTTTCATTTTGGGTGAAATGCGTAGGCCCACAAATATTTTGATAAATATAAAACAAGAAAATACAAACACAAATCACACACGTGTCCTCAGTCTTAAACAGAAAAAGCTTCTTGCTAGCTATGTTCTAGCTTGGAAGATTGGAAAATCAATGAAGCCCTTTACAGAAGCATCATTTGCATACAGGACGTTACTATAATACTGTGTCCAGAACAAAGTAAAAGTTTAGGAAAATTAAATTGTTTCCAATTACAGTTCAGAGAAGGAATTTCAGGATTGTAAATGTAATTAAATCTGAAGTCGAGACCACAATTAACCAGTTTGTAGCTTACTCACTTGCATTGGACGAAAGCACAAATAGAAATGACAAAGCTCACCTAGCCATTTTCATCCGAGGAGTTAATGAACATTTTACTGTGTCTGAATGTCTTCTAGATGTAATTACAAAATACAACTGGAGAAGATCTTTTCCAGGCACTGAAAGGCACCATAGAACAGAAGAGGTTGAATTTGCAATGGTTGTGTCAGTATCAACGACGGGGCTCCAGCTTCATAGTATTTCAAAATAATATACAAACGTAAGATATTTCTTATTCTTTTGATGATATTATTTGTAAACATAAGCAGACCGTTACCGCGATCCCCCACTGATCGCTCCCATCTGTTGAGGTACGAGTCTCTCCCCCTTCTCTAGCACACTGTGTTCGGCGGGCAGCATCGAGAGCACGAACGACGATACGCTTTTTGGAGACCTCTGACTTAGGGTGTAAGCAAAATAAACTGCCAAAAATATTGATGGTACAGCATAAATAACTGCAGAAAAAAAGTCAAATGACGTTTACCTATAACTGTCAATATAAAAAAGTGTTTTATGAGTCTAACTTTTTTAAAAATGAGAATAGTCAGTCATTATTTACTTTGCCCAATAGTACGCTGAAGCAATCGTTTGTTACTCTGTTGTGTATTGGTATGTGTTGGGCGAAAGGTCATTGGCAATGACATTCACGTTCAGTCTGATTGTAAACAAATAATTAGACTACTATCAATCATAAAAACATAGTATTTTACAAATTAAAAATACAATTATAAGAAATAGTTAAATTTTACTAGACATTTTGTTCAGTATAACGAAACCGATACGTACTGTCTATATAATTTTGGGAGTTTATATCGTTTATACCCTCTTATATCCACTTTATACCATATGTTTTTCTTTTCTAAACTTAAAACCTAATGAAATTAAACAGTCCACACCCCTATTTGTTTTAGACGCCATAAAATCGATATTTAAGCAATAAAAACACTTCGCTGAAGCTAAAACACACTATTATCCTATTTTTGGCAACACATAAAGCTATTCTGGTTGTTGTTATTATTTTGCAATTGATTTGTGCAGATTTATAATTATGTTTATTTATACTTCATAACTAGTTCTCTTAGCTCACATCTTTCTTATTCTGTAAAATGTTTTCTCGACATTTTGTATAATTTTGAGCACAATAGTATTTACTTCTCTACGAAAATGTCGATTTAACAATTTGAATGTGCTGGAAAACAATTGAATGTACGAAAGCGCTCATGTCTAGCCATGTTGTCATATTTCTTTCGATGTCAAGGGAATGCTCAGTGCGTATGAAAGAATAGCGTCTCTGCAATACGAACTAAAATAAGTGCTAAGGAAACGCTTAAGTGTTTCCTCATTTTATAAGTGACGACTATGAATTCGACACTTAGTGACTGTTTATCATTCGTTTAGACTTGTTTAGTACCGTTTATTTTTATCGTTCATTATTTGAAGGAGTTGGTCATAAACTCATAAATAACCTTAGCAACGCCAGTCCCGAGGTTGCCAGATGTAAACATGTGACAGTCGGACATTAATCTCACGTGTGAAATTGTTTCTGCAGATGTAGTATGTCTCTCCTTGGCATCAAAATTCATTACATCAACTAGTTTCAATTTTTCCCTCCATTTTTGCATAGTAGTGACGTCATTGCGTGCCTGTTTACTCCTGGCCTCGACGCACCTTCCGAAAGGAGAGCGCACGATTACGTCATACGAACAGAATATTACAATACATCCACGATGGTTTCAGGGTAGTGGCCTCTGCATCGAGGTGTAAGGTCGTCTGCTAATTCTTTGCAGGTGTCCACCACAAACATAGGTACAGTATATTATAATACAGTATGCGCCAAAACAATACTGAAATTATCGCTCATCTGCTGTCCATGTTTCCCTAGCAACCAAATATTTATTTATTTTATATGATAGTTTAATATATTGTTGCTGCAATTATGGTTCTCACAACAGAGGAGAAGGTGTTTATCGTGTAGCATTATTTTCGGTCATACGGAGTGTGGCGTCAGAATGGGCCGAGCTAGCGCCACGTTAGAGAGCAGTACCAGGAGCGATTTAACAATGTGGCACCAAATAACACATTCTGTCGTCGAGAAATTCCATCGTAAGGGATCAATATTTTGTCGCCTTGCATGTTATAATGACTTAGGCCTATCTTGATTTTCAGAGTATGTTTGTAATAATTTCAGTACTCCGTATGATCGGAAATAATGCTCTACAATAAACACCAACTCATCTGTTGTGAGAACCATAATTGCAGAAATCAACACACTGAATTCACAATTTTTTAAACTACAGGGTGAATCAAAAGTCTGAAACCATATAAATATCTTCTATATGCCTGATTTTCGATTACTATTCGTGTTACCAGTATTTGTAAGACCAAATGCTCTACTAGTTGACACAGTCCATTCTAGCCCTCAGCTACCTCAAAAGCCATTCTGAATGCAACTTTGAAATTTTAAATGGAAAAGGGGTCATGTAGGTACTCAAAAGCATGTGAAATTTTTTGAGAAAAACAATGGTGCAATCCGTTTTGAGATATCTCTCATCGTTTTCAAGTTATTTAAAGATAAACTGTCATAATGACACACATTAATTACTGTATCTAGAGATATTTTGTAACATGGTACTGTACTAAGGAGGCTTTGGAAAAGGTATTTTTATGCAATTCTGGTAATTAACTTTTCCTGCTTTACTGTTTGGTTAACCTGTGACAGTTTCATTGCATTGTTGTGCTTATTTGAAGCTTTCCTATAACAAATTTCTTGATTTTCGTGATGACATTATAGAAGGAGGAGAGAATTGATATCATTCTTCATTCTGGTAGGTTAAGCCACAGAAATGTTGCAGCAGGCTGAACGAACAGTTCTCTGGACATTGGATTGGTCGACGTGGACCAGTAGAATGGCCGGGCAGGTCTCCAGATTTAACACCCCTTGATTTTTTCTTTTGGCGTTACATAAAGAGCTTGGTAGGAAGAAAAGAAATTTGAGAATGTTTCTTAGTTTCTCTTTCCCAAGACGCGGTTGAGAAATCTGTCTTATTTAGTATGGTCATATGCTGCAACTTTTCAATTTGGAGCCACGAGTTCGATTATAGACAGGAACGTGACAATTGACAGTAATTCCCTTATTTGAACTGAGTTGGTGTCCCTCATATTGTATTTCTTCCTTAATATAGGCCTATCTTAACAGGTGTGTTCAAGTTGCAAAAAATAAAAGAATTGTAAATAATAATAATAATAATAATAATAATAATAATAATAATAATAATAATAGGATCACTATGCAAAAAGGCCTAGAGCAGAAAGTTAAAATGTTGGGAAATTGTATATCTTCGGTATGATTACATTTTCAGAAGAAAATTCGAATACATGTTGTTCATCAGTGTTATCTTGATATGCGAGGTTAACTGTTTAATATGTCTGCTTGAGTGACTGGATAGCCCACCTGTCAGCCGGAGATAACAGGAAGGACTTGAGCTCCGGGTCCCTAGGGCTTATTCATCTACCTGCCACCTGTCGGACTTCTACAGTACAATCATAGAATACAAGGGCCAAAGCGTTCCCAAGTGTACGGACCCGGTCCGCGTCGTAAAGTCAAGCCAGGCCTGTACGACTTTTACATTTTTTATTCGAACCCGGTATGCATTATGTATAATTATATGCATTATTTTACATCGGCGGAGTGATAACTTGATAAGTGATGGTCTGTTGCACAATCTTCTTCGTCCTTGAGGTTCAACTGCCGATGTTTAGCACGATTGTGACGGACGACAGCTTTCAATTGTCAAACAATAGCGAATTGCTACTGCATGGTGGGCGTATTCAGTTGCACGCTACTCGCTCGTGAGTGCGTTCTTAAAATTAATTCATTGTCACCGCTCATGAGTTAAGAGGCGGAAATGGCGCAGTGGGTGATTTCATGAGCTTGTCGAATGGAGCGGTACAGCCTTTAAAAAAATTGTGCACATTTCACAGGACCTCGAGAATAAATCCATTTCACAACACAGTAGGTCAGTCAGAGAATTACAGTAATTTTCAATCAACATAACAGAGGTCGAATCACGGCAGATCCTGCGAGATTTATGGTGAAAAACAAGATGGATGCAGATAAAGTTTTTTTTTTGTCGAGAGCTTTAATTCCATATAGTCTGTACAGTATGGTATCAGCCGTGGTGTATATACTGTATATTAGACTGACCAGACGTCCCCGATTTTGACTTGTTGTCCCCTGGGAGCATATGTCCCCGTTTTTGTCCCCGGAAATAAATTTTGTCCTCAGAAGTTTTGATTTTGTTTCAATAACATTTTACACGTTAAATATATACGTATCGTGATGAAACTCCTGCGATTCGTGCACATTTCTGAACAGTTCTCAGTACGAGACAGAAGAACCAGAGAGCTCAGTACGAGATATTCTGCACTCTTTGAGAAGAACATAGCATCTTCGTCTTCATTCATTAGCGTTGGGCGGAAGTGTTAGAACTGCCGCAGTGTCAATTTTTAAATAGTTCAAAAAATGAGGAATTTTGTGACAAACCAACAGGTGAAAAGTGGTATGATCTCTTTCAACATTTGAAAAAAAATTCAATTCCATTTGAAAATCTTCTCAAAATAGTGTCATTAATCATGTGTCTTTCAGTCAGTAATTCATCATTTGAAAAACTTTTCACCACAAAATGAACTCAATCTGGACTCATGAAAATTCGAGAATGAAAACTGAAACAGTTAAGGCTCTCTTACAAGTGAAAACAAACTTTCATTTCTCATGTGAAGAACTTAGTGTGAAGCTGTATGGGAATGAACAGATCCTTAAAAAGATACATTCTTCAGACAAGTAGGCCTACATGTAAATTGTGTGTATGTTAAGAGTTCAGTGTGTAGAATATTATGTGAAAGACTTCCATGCATGCGTCAGTAATAAAATTGAATTCTTATATATAAATATATATATAAATCCGTGGCGCTACAGCCCGTGAAGGGCCTAGACCGACCAGCCGGCTGCTGGCCTCACGCTTACATGCCGAAGCAGGGGTGGACGATCATCCAACCAGATTGGAGGTATTGTGTGGTTAGCACGATGATCCCCCCAGCCGTTATAGCTGGCATTCGCAACCGGATTTCGCTACCTATAGTAGCTCCCCAAGTGCATCACGATGCTGGGTGGGCACCGGTCCCATACACTGGCCGAAATTTCATGAGAAAATTTCTTCCCCCATGAGGACTCGAACCAGCGCGCATTCCGTAACGCGAGTCATAGGCAGGATGTCTTAGACCACGACGCCACGGCGCGGGACAAAATTGAATTCTGAGTAACTAAAATTATGTATAGGAGTTACGTATGTTTATGCATTTAATTAAAACAGTTAAGATACTCTAAAAATGTAGTGTGCGAAGTACTGTCATTATATCTAGACTACTGTTACATGTATTTTATGCAACATTTCAACGGAGAGGAAGTAGAAAAGCGTTTGTGGTTTTTCTTGAAATTGCCGATGTCCCCTGCTGGAGCATAAAAAATCTGGTCAGCCTACTGTATAAGGGCTTAAGTGCTGCGTAGGAACCACGGTTGTGGGTTAGAAATAACTACTCTTAAAGATTGTAGCCCATATTTGTTAGTTGTGTATGCATTATTCTGTGTTATTTTAGGTCAAAGAACAGATTTGAAACATCTAAATGCAACACTCGTAACATGAAAGCTAAGGCCGTAGAGGAAGTGACCAAAATGGGCAGAGAAGCAAACTTGCCTACGCCCACAGACTGCAGTAGGCGAGACAACTACAACTGCAAGCGGAGTGGGAACGCGGACAGTCCCAATAGAGAATAGAAAGTGTCGCAGCGTATAGGCTAAACCGCCACAGCTTACTGTACATTTGCTTCGATTCCTGACAACTGTACAAATTATACAGGGACATCATTTTATTTTTACTAACATTTCTGATATTAACCTGGCTGTACCATTGGATTAAGGTTAAGAACAGGAAACACCGTTTGCTACCCCCTTCCACGACTGGAGTTCGATGATACAAACAAATCACTTATAGGAAGGAAGAAAAGTAGTTCATCCATTTACATAAACTAGGAAATATCGCGATTTTGAGCTTGATAATTTTCATTAGGTTTTTCTTTAATCAAAATACAATACCGTATTAACAATAAGTGTTTTTACTCACGAACTGAGCGATCCATGCGAACTTATTCATTATGCTGTGGATATTATACTGTCTACAGCACATTAGCGTACAATATAGAGAATGAAGTTAAATTGAAAAATAATCATAATATCGATATTTAAACACACTTTTGAAAATGGCAGCAGTTCATTTCGATACAGACTTCAGTTCTTTTGTGCATATTATCGCATTACAGACTATTGTACCTAATTCCAATTAGGCCTACCAGTTTCGACCTTCGTACTAGTAACTCATGTTGAAATAATTCTGTACCTACTCTATAAAAGAGTACTTTACGTACTGTAAATTCAATCTTCACTTCTGCCCGATCCGAAAAGATAAAATTACTCAGATATGCTATCTACTGTCCGTCCAAGTGGTTTTGCCGTAGGGCCGTAGAAAGGGGGAAAATCACGTGACAGTTAATTACTTAACGAGGCCCTTTTATTTAAGTTATTTCAAACAGTTGTATAATATTACGTAGACATCCAATTCCTAACAGAAATTAATGTTTTCAGAAAAGAACAAAGACAGTCCAGTTACTAGCCTTTACAGAGGGGCGAGCAGAAGTGGGTGAGGGAAACCGGGATGCGACGTAGGCAAACGGACGACAGTACCTGTTCGAAAATATGATTCAATATTGAAAATTCTTTCGTCATTGGAAAACGCGAACATATTTCTGGAACGTACTATACTCACTAACTCAGTACTGCTTACTTTGATTGCATACGCGGCCTTGGTTCTGTGTGGAGTACGGTTGGAAGTTTACTAGTAGAGGAGGTGGGAGTGAAGTACATTAAAAAACTCAGGTACAATTAAAATTGAAGTAAAAATAAAATGATGTCCCTGTAGAAGTACCTATGGAACAGTGGAAAAAAAATATCTGCTTAATATCGCCAGTTACATGAAGTTATCTCAGTAAAGGGACCGAAATTGGTTTGTACGGAAAAAGAAGAGGTTATAATAAGATTTCTTGGAATAAATATACTGTCCGTAGCTCAGTCATCTGATGGTTTTTCAGTGAAGGGGGTCATAATATGCCTCTAGCATGTCCTGGGATGCTTTTATAGAAAAAAACGAAGTTACAATACAGGTTTTCTCCAAGTAAACTTCCGACAGCCCACCAACTCTAATTGTTTATGAAGAATCCATCACATGGCTCTTTGCGTGTCCCGCGTGATAAATTCGGAGAAAAAAGAATCTACGAGATCGATTTTATACCATTTACCACAGTAAAGTAATTTCTCAGTCATCGGACTAGAATTTGAACTTCGATACTCGAGAATTAAAAAGTGGTTATGACAGAAGTTTTCTCCGAGTTAACAGACTTTTTATTTCTCAATCAATCTACGATTGAGTGCTTTGCAACAAGAAAGGGGTAGCTTCATTCAGAGTTTTTTAAAGCAATTTCTATTACTGCACAAATAGGCACCAAAATTCTAAGATACTGTTGCTGTTACGAGTTAATTTCTTACATCACTTTTGCATAATTATGCTGCAATTGTTTACATTATTTGTAGGCCTACTTTTCTGTTTATTGTAACGGTGTATAACTTACACTCGTACAATGGAAATTTTCATGTACACAAGGCTATTGCTTTCACTTGGTATCTGTTGTCTATTAACTTTTATTTTTTTTTTTTACTTACTTACTTACAAAAGGGTTTTTAGGAACCCGAAGGTTCATTGCCGCCCTCACATAAGCCCGCCATCGGTCCCAGATTAATCCAGTCTCTATCATCATATCCTACCTCCCTCAAATCCATTTTAATATTATCCTCCCATCTACGTCTCGGCCTTCTCAAAGGTCTTTTTCCCTCCGGTCTCCCAACTAACACACTATATGCATTTCTGGATTCGCCCATACGTGCTACATGCCCTGCCCATCTCAAACGTCTGGATTTAATGTTCCTAATTATGTCAGGTGAAGAATACAATGCGTGCAGTTCTGCGTTATGTAACTTTCTCCATTCTCCTGTAACTTCATCCCGCTTAGCCCCAAATATTTTCCTAAGCACCTTATTCTCAAACACCCTTAACCTATGTTCCTCTCTCAGAGTGAGAGTCCAAGTTTCACAATCATACAGAAGAACCGGTAATATAACTGTTTTATAAATTCTAACTTTCAGATTTTTTGACAGCAGACTAGATGATAAAAGCTTCTCAACCGAATAATAACACGCATTTCGCATATTTATTCTGCGTTTAATTTCCTCCCGAGTGTCATTTATATTTGTTACTGTTGCTCCATGATATTTGAATTTTTCCACCCCTTCGAAGGATAAATCTCCAATTTTTATATTTCCATTTCGTACAATATTCTGGTCACGAGACATAATCATATACTTAGTCTTTTCGGGATTTACTTCCAAACCAAACGGTTTACCTGCTTCAAGTAAAATTTCTGTGTTTTCCCTAATCATTTGTGGATTTTCTCCTAACATATTCACGTCATCCGCATAGACAAGAAGCTGATGTAACCCGTTCAATTCCAAATCCTGCCTGTTATCCTGAACTTTCCTAATGGCATATTCTAAAGCGAAGTTAAAAAGTAAAGGTGATAGTGCATCTCGCTGCTTTAGCCCGCAGTGAATTGGAAAAGCATCAGATAGAAACTGACCTATACGGGCTCTGCTGTATGCTTCACTGAAACACATTTTAATTAATCGAACTAGTTTCTTGGGAATACCAAATTCAATAAGAATATCATATAATACTTCCCTCTTAACCGAGTCATATGCCTTTTTGAAATCTATGAATAACTGATGTACTGTACCCTTATACTCCCATTTTTTCTGCGTTATTTTACGACGCTGTATCAACATCTAGGTTATTTAGCATCTGAATGAAATGAAGGTGATAATGCCGGTGAAATGAGTCCGGGGTCCAGCACCGAAAGTTACCCAGCATTTGCTCGTATTGGGTTGAGGGAAAACCCCGGAAAAAACCTCAACCAGGTAACTTGCCCCGACCGGGATTCGAACATTAACTTTTATTACTGCACAAAATTTGTTTTATTACTGCATATATTGGTTTGTTACTGCACAAATTGTGTATGACTGCATATTAAAAAGAACTCTGGCTTCATTTTTGTCAACTTTTGAGAAACATAAAGCTTTAGAAAAACCATATTTTAACTGAAAAATCAACTTCTAATTGAAGAGTCGGCCTGAGTTGCACAGTCGGTAGAGTGCTGACCTTCTGTGCCTGAAGTTGCGGGTTCGATTTCAGCCCAGGTCGATGGCATTTAAGAGTGCTTAAAAGCGACCAGGCTCATTTCAGTATATTTACGTCGGTGACTCAGGAGAAGACGAGCGCGGAGTAAGGAGGATGATGATTAATAGATAATGTTACGACAATAGTGCAATACTTGTACTAATAGTAAGCGGAAATAATGTTTCCACTTACTAGTAGTACAAAGTATTACACGTGTTGTCGTAACGTTATCTATTAATCATCATTTCTCCTCACTCCGCGCTCTTCTTCTCATGAGTCATCGACTTTTTTTATACTGGCATGTAAAAGAACTCCTGCGGAACGAAATTTCGGCACACCGGCGATGCTGATATAAGCTCGGCAGTTGCGAGCGTCGTTAAATAAAACATAATTTAATTTTATAACTGAAGATAAAAAGAAATATCGCAAACGGAAAGGTAACTTATGTACATTTAGGTCTAAATGCCAGTAACTTTCCACCTAATACTTCCTTACCTGAATTAAATTATGGGCGAGGATTACAAATTTGGAGCTGTACTCTTGCGCCAAACAATGAAAGGGGCAAATGCAAAACATGTTTAATTTCCCACTTTTTCGGTCCTCTGTCTTCTTGTATAAACAGATCATTTCTTGAAAATTCAGTATATATAGTACATATTAACTTTATTTCCACAGAAAATGAAGCCGCTCCTTTTTATTGCGAGAGCATCTGATATTACCATATCTTGATGTGGTATGTAGAGTTCGAATTTATGTACTGTACAAATTTCCTTAACCAGTTTAAACTTCATAAAATATTAAGTTATCAGTCTCAATATATAAACGGATGGAAACTTGAAAGTATATTAGTAAAATAAACACTTCCTTGGGTTTTCCCATAACGAAATTGAGAATCGAAATGAAGATTAAGGTGACTTTTACACAGATAATTCCGAGAATATGGTGGTGTGACTTCGTGAATCATTTATATTTATTTACATTGAGAATTTCATCTTCATCATTTATAGAAAATGAAGTAAGAATGTTTGCACATTAAGTCAATAACATAAAGATAACAAGTTGATAAATCTGTGTCTTTCTTTTGTTTCAGATCCTGACGTCACCATGGCGATGAGCAGAGTTCATATGCTCAAGTTCGTCGAACTTGTAAGTGATACCAGCAAGCTACGGAATGTGATTGTAATATTAGCAGAAACTGATTTTTATATTATACTCGTACATGGGTTGTAAATAAAGTAGGGGCAACACTGCCGGGATCGCATTCGCATGCGATACGAGACAACTTGGTCGTAGTTGGAGATATTTTCGATGAATGATAAAACCGGTTGCTATGGCAACAGATGTTATTTTGCGTGGTTAAATGTAGAGCACTATTTTAATTGCTCTAAAGTATGTTTACTAAACTTGAGCAGCGATCGTGGATAAAAATTGAGGTAGCCCATGATAGAAATGCACGCCAATGTCTTCAAGGGTTACTATAAGCAAGTGGCAACGATGCACTACTGTATCGGACGGCTTTAAGATGGGGCTCTGCATTTCGTACGGGTCGGAATGAGAAGGCACATGTGACTCGCACAAGTCGTTCGTCCATTTGTGACGAACAAGTGGAGTTAGTGCGAGGTCTCTTTGCTGTTGACCATCGCTGGACTGTAAGAGAATTACCTATCCAGGTTGGACTCTGTCATCAAAGTGTGTGGCACATCCTGAACAAAAATCTCTACATGATAAAAATTGCAGCACGCTAGGTTCTTCATAACCTGACAGAAGCACAGAAATGCCACCGATACGCAATAGCTCAACTCCACCTACAGAGATACCACAACGAAGGGGACGTATTCCTGTAACGTATTGTTCCCATTGACGAGACATGGGCACGGGCATACGAGCCTGAACTAAAGCGTCAGTCTAATGAATGGCACCACAAAAGACCACCACGTCAAAAAAAGTGCAATATGAACCCTCTAGGGTGAAAGTCATGCTGATAATGGCATACGACAGTGAAGGTGTTATCATTAGCCATGCAGTACCTCAAGACCATATGTTAATGCAGCGTACTACCAACATATCTCGAACACAATCTACATCCAGCTATGGGGCGCAAACGTTTACATTTCCTGAGAGACAATCTTTCATCTTGCATGATAATGCTCGTTGTCATGTCGCAGGAGCAGTGGCTGAATTGCTACAGAGAGGGAATTGGGAAGTTCTGGAACATCCTCCATATTCACCTGACATGAGTCCTTGTGACTACGATTTGTTTCCACGGTTGAAAGAACCACTTAGATGCAAGAGGTTTCCAGATATTGCATCAGTGCTTCATGTAGTAGGGCAGTCCATCACACAGATCAACAGAAACAACCTCACTAACAGCATTCAACGGTTACCACGGATTTGGCAAAAGATACAGGAACACTCTGGTGATTATATTGAAGGGATGTAAATGTATATTCCATGTAATTTTAATATGTTCGTACTGTCTACGTTGCCACTACTTTATGTACAACCCTCGTATAACACAGGGCTATTCAAAAAGAAAGAGCAAATTTGAAATATTTATTTTAAAGAAACTATATACACTAGAACCATTTGCCGCACACCATTGGATAGAGGCAGGTTTGAAGTTTTTTTTAAATCGTTTGGTTACACGGGATGTTCAATCCTGGGCCCTAAGCATAGCGGAAACAGCAACAACCTGTCTGCCGCAGTTACTCGCCACAGTGTTCGAATTTGGGAACTGAAAATCGTTGCATAATCAAACATGCAAGAGACTCACCGAAGGTGAATGTTTATTCGGATGACTTCAACTTCATGCAAGAAGGCACTCCATCTCATTTTCACCATGCAGTCCGTCATTATCTGAAAGACACCATTCTGGGACGTTGGATTGGAAGAGGAGGAGAATAACATCGTGTTCCCTGACATTACCTCCTGTGATTTTTATCTGTGGGGGTACATAAAAGACGGTGTTTGTAACATCCCTGCCAGCTAGCCTTCAATATCTGCGACATCGAATTGTTGAAGCCGTGAGGGACCAGTTGATTCATGTGTGGTACGAAATGGACCACTGTTTTGATGTTTAGCGCGCAATACATGGCGCGCATGTTGAGTACCTACAATCTCTTGGCCCATAAAACTTTGAACCTTTCTCTAGCCAATGATGTGTGGCAAATGTTTCTAGTGTTTATAGTTTGTTTAAAATAAATATTTGAAATCTGCTCTTTCTTTTTGAATAGCCCTGTTCTTAATTTCTAGTGTGTCTATGAAAAATGTGAAACATGAACTAGTTACTTTTTAGTTACAACAACATTAGACTCGCTATGTAATAGCTAACTACCGACCGCCGCAGCTCAGGTAGCGGCGGCAAGATTAAAATGTTATGTTTTATTTAACGACGCTCGCAACTGCAGAGGTTATATCAGCGTCGCCGGACGTACCGGAATTTTGTCCCGCAGGAGTTCTTTTACATGCCAGTAAATCTACTGACGTGAGCCTGTCGCATTTAAGCACACTTAAATGCCATCGGCCTGGCCCGGGATCGAACCTGCAACCTTGGGCAAGATTAAATAAGTGAACCAGAACAATATAAGTAATTTCGTTTCCCACGATCATTCGAATCTTTTAAATTGGTTATATTTCCTTACTTTCGTTATGAAATGCTTACAATGGCCGAGTGGGCTCCCTTCTATCGAGAGGAACGACCATTAGAATCAACTGATAAAGGCTAAGACGGTTAAGGAAAAAAAATCTAATTCATACTCATAGAATCTTATGTGGCCAATGAACATTTATTGTGAAATTTCTGTCGGTTATGACTTCACCTTAAAAATCGTGCATATAGGCCAGCCAAGTTCCGATTGCCGACGGTAGGATTCCGAACTAATGAGCTGGTTGCATGTTTCCTGTTTGTAGCAATTGATAATAAGTTGGTGAGCCTATAACATTGTTCCGCCCATTTCAAATTCACAGTGTAACCTATACATTTTTACAAAAACACAAAGACACTACAAGAGCACGCATACTTGTACATTAGCACACAAATCCGTGACGTGACTTAACGCTGTTCTTGATCTAAACAGATGGTGAAGTCGCCTCTAAATACTCGAAGTTACAGATTAGAAATGTCACGCACTTGCTTAAGTTAAATTGAAGTAATAATTATGTAATCTACATTAATTTGTGCAGGTTTTTGCAGCAATAGAACCCTATGTAAGTGATAGTATTGTATGAAATAGAGATGCATGGCAACTGTAATCAAAATGGATCATGCAGGAGTGAAAATTTCTCGTTAAAATAGAAATGAAAGTGTCTGTGACTCAGCGCTAACTTTCATTCCGACAAAGCAGAGGTTACAGAGGGACTTTTCTCGGGGTACTTCCATTTCCCCCCTTTCTTTTCAGCTACTCTCTCCACCTGGCTTTCATTTCATTTATCATTCGCAACAGCCTATTAAAAACAGGCTGGAGTGAAACCTTGTTAATAATACATTTCGATGTATTTTTATTCCCTTAACATTTTTTCTGTACATAGGGTGCGAATTAACGGAGGGGATGGCAGGGATTTCCCCCCCTCCCCTGTTGGAAAGTCAACCCCCTCTCATAAATTCATATTAAAATCTTTGCCAGGGATAACTTCTATCCCCTCTCACAAAATATAATTGTTTTAATTCGAGTATACTTTATGAAGTACAGTATAAAGTAAGCAAAGAAAATAATATTGATGTATTATCATCACCGGCAAGCTGACAACAATCAATAACTTAGGAATTACACATCTTACCTTAAGCCTGTTCATGGATATAATTATTATTATTATGATCAAGATGCAAGACAAGCACCTCAGTGCGACCAAGCGTTGAGCCGTATCGAATGAGGGTAATAATAATGTTACGTATGGTATTGTCTATCTAATATTCTATCCCCCCTCATCAGAAATCTTAATTCGCACTCTGCTTGTACCATTTTCCTGTGAGGCATACAGGGAAAATAGTATTTACAAATACTGCAAATAATAGATTTTCCATGTTGAATCCATATGTAGGCTATAGTAAACTATGTTACACACAACTATTAAACATATTGGGAACAGAACATAATATGATCGAATCGTGATGTCATGGATAAATATATTCATCTATGGTGATGTGTTTTTACAGGCACTCACTGTCATCTGTGTGGCACTGCATTACCACAGCAACGAGGGAAGGAGCTTTGAGTTCTACGAATTTATGATCACGTGTGCTGCTTTCGGCGGCTACCTTGTTATTCTGATCGGTGTTCTTGTGGGCATCTTTACCAGCACACCAATCAACAAGAGGATAGTGAGTATATTTCTGTAGAGGATAGTGAGTATATTTCTGTAATGTGTCAGTGAGTTTCACGAATAATTCTTGTATGCAAGAAATACGAGTAAAATCTGAAGGACCGTATCTCAGCACTACAATCTGACAAGCAGATCGCCAGCTCTTGTGGATAACATTCTTGTCGTCTCACGGCACTACAGTCTGGCAAGTGACCTTTCGTGTAACCAACAAATTATTTATTTAAGTAAATGAGAAAATCTTACCTTAATTTGTCTACCCTTGTGGAGTAACAGTTAGCATGTCTTACCATGAAACGAGCGGGTCCGGGTTGAAATCCTGGTGGTAGAGGTTTTTCGGGGGTTTTTCCTCGCTCCATTAAGAGCCAATGCTGGGTAACTTTAGGCGCTGGACCCTGGACTCATTTCGCTGGCTTTACCACCTTCATCTCTTTCAGACGCTAGATAACTATAGCAGTTGATAAAAGCATCGTAAAATAATCAGTTATCTGAATTTCAGAGTAGTTGGTCGAAATCTCCTCCATTACGTTTTATACATATGGACGACAGATGTATGGAGTTCTCTGACACTCGCTGGAGTTCATCCTCACTAATATTGTGTATTAGTTGTGTACAACATTCTATCTTATCGAGAACGGAACCTGTTTCCCGCCATTTACTAAATAATTTAACAACACAATGTTTGGATGGTTGTGCAGTCTCTGGAAAGCACTGTTGAAACTTCCATAAACACAACTCGTACGATTTCTTCTTCAGTAGATATTAAGATAAAAAGTACGTTGCTATACTGTCTGTCTAACCATGCTTAAAAATACGAGTAGGTATTTACTAGAGATGAACAAAACTAACTGCCGCTCTCGCTCGCTGTGTTCGTTGCATTTGTCTTTCGAGTCTCGTCTCGTCATTCTCGTGCGCTTCGAGTCTCACTCATCATTCTCGAAATAGCATGTGGTCGGCGTGGAAAGATTTCGTAACTTTGAATAACATACATCATTGAAATAAATAACATTGTCAATGTTTAAATGCGACAAAAAGACAAAACAGAACAGTATCTTAGTTATCAAAATGTTCTGGTTCTATTATATGATATTACCTATGGTTATATAAACAAAAAAAAAATTCTCAAATAAATTTGCATTTCTAAGAAACATAAAACATAACGTTAATATCTTTTTACTTGAGATTGCACACTTTATCTCAAACATATGAAAAGAAAATTCCTAGCCTTTTAATAAGGACCTAGTAATTAAATAAAGACTGGGGAACGGATTATTATACACTGAAAGGTAGAGATGATGTTTCAAATAGGCTACTTGATTGTTTATACATATATAACAGTTGCCAAAGTAGATAAAAGTTCAGTCAGGTGTAAAGAACTGTGGCGATTCAAGGCTGCTTGACGTTCGGGACTTCGGGAGTGATCAATCTCGACGTCTCGAAACACTCACAAGCAGTCTTTACGTCAAAGACGCGACTCATAGAACATTGTCGTGCGGGTTTTCGGCTTTGCGGGCGCTGTTAGTCTTGCTTTCTCGATCGTTATTCATCTCCAGTACTTACATATTTCTCATCAGAGCTCAGACAGTTAACTAGCGAATGTTCTGCAATAATTATTGATGAGTAGTAAAACTGTGTCCTTTGCCGACTTTAAACCTAAGTTGCCGGCATTATTACGAGCTGCGAGAATTCTGTTTGACAGTTTAGTTTTGTTTTCTCGACCTCATGTACGTGTATCATAGAATGACCCAGAACTTCATACTGCAACATGTGCATAGACTATAGAAGAACATGAAGGATGCTTTGAGCAACTGTTGCGAGATTCAGATGAGATTCTCTTCATTTCCGTAAATATTCGTAAATTATTCATTAGTTACATGAAAGTTCACTTGCCAGGCTGTAGTGCCGTGAGACGACAAGAATCTGCTTGCCAGTCTGTATTGCCGAGAGATGGCACGAGTGCCGGCCCCTAATGTTTTGTTCTTTTTGTAAAAATAGGGACTGAGAAAAACGAAAAAAATTTACCGCCATCTGTATGTTATAACGAGGAAATTTGAAACGCCAATGTTTTTAAATTTACCACCAACACCAATTATTTCATCCCTTGTGTTCCATGTGCCCACTGGCAAGCTACAGGCCTAGTGTGTAATGTATATTAACCAAATATTTTCTGTGTGCAGGACATTTTCTACAGTCTTGTGGGCTGCGCCCTGTTCATTGCTGCTGGATCGTTCGTAATCGAACATTACGACCACTACCCCAAGGGAAAGACCCGCGACACAGGGCTGTCCAAAGGAGCAATGGCCATCATCAACGGTGTCGTATTCTTCGTGGACGCACTTCTTAGCTTCCGGGGAGAGTGAGGGCAGTGAAGGATCACTTTACCTCAGAGTTTACTAACGTTTGTTTATGTAAAGACATTTTCTAAGCGCGTGCAAAATATCATGTTTCTCTTTGTCTTTATATGCATCAAGGGCATTTCGAAGAAGAAAGATCAAGTTCTCGCAGAATGGGACACGTTTCAAATGCGACAACATATTTATGTGAATACGTAGTTTAAATATTATGTCCCACATATATTCACAAGTGAAAGGCAACAGAAATTGTCAGGAATTGATAAAAAATCTTCTAAATAGTTCACTATTTATTTGTATGGAAAATTAAATATATTGAACTATTGTAATTTTTAATAATGTAGCTATAAAGAAATTTTAAATATTTTATGAAGTTCGAATTTGAGGAATTTTTACAATAATAAAATAACAGTTTTTGAAAATTTACTATAAAAGAATCAATATGATAGTTTTCTGATGTTTAGGTACTCCATTTTCAAGTACCTGAATATTTGAGGCATTCAGTAATATCGACATGGCATTCACTTTGAAAACACTCATAAAATATAAGCATTTTATAATTGGTAATAAATATCTTTTCTGTCTTACCTTACCCTTTATTGTCGTTACCAGATCTGCTGTAATCTCAAGTTAAAACGTTCACAGAAACTGAACATAATCATAATTTTATGTAATCATTTTTTTCCATTTGTCCATTATTTCTTATTTTCTTGATTATGAGAAAATTATACTGTAAACTGTGATGTTTAGTTTTTATATGTTGACAAAATTGCACGTGAAATCTAAGAATAAGATCGTATAATAACTCCTTAGTTTATAATAATTTTCTTCATATGTTTAGAGTTAGGCTTTAGTTCTCTGAAAATCCAATTAGCCTATATCCATATTAATTCTTTTATGTGATCCGATCAACAAATAAACATAAAAGCTATTCCCCATTTGTCGTTTTCCTATCGTCTTCGTCTTTAAAACTGACGAAATTTCATAGTGATATGATACTCATTTATTTAAATCAAACAACAAACAAACATGAATTCGAGAATTCCATGATGCATGACAATAAATTTTTCATTCATTTGTCCATTTTGTAAAGTATATAATTGTTCAGCTGTTCATAATGTCAATTTAATGAAATTGTGGAATAACAAATCTTTACTTCTTATATAACACAGTTTATAAACAGCTGTCAGTGATATATACGTTGCTTAATAGTGTTTGATAATTTTTTGGTGTTTTACAAATTTTCTTATATGTTCAAGAAGCATACCCAAAGAAAAGAATTGTTGTTCTGCAATGAAGACAATGAAAACGAAGTGTGTTGGTGTTTTGTTTTGCCCCACATGGCAGTTATGGTTTTTTTGTGAAAGCAGCTGTGTTCAGAGACATTAATTTTCTTTTCAAGAAGAATTTGAAATTTCAAGTCAATTTTACGTTATAAATGTGCATAATTGTTAGTTGTTTAAACATGCTACTGTTACGGTTTTTTATCTGCCAAATGTTTAATTGTTTCATAGTCTTTAAATTTTAGTGTAAATGAAAACGAGCAAAAAATTTCAATGCTTCTTTATTATCAAAACTTGTAAGTAAAGTGTGAGTTAAAATTTATGAACCAACCACGTATAGAAAAATAATGTTGACTTTAGATTTATCTCATCACTGCCATATTGTATTATGCATCATCGTTACTCACTATCATAGGTCTAACACACAATTACAAGTAATTTCGAGTTTTTCGCCTTAAATATATTTGTGTGGTTCCTAACTTTTGGCTTCCTCTGTATATTGATAACAAAATGTATTTCTAGAAATCGCTTGAATATTTGAAATATTTGTAGCTAAAATATTCAATGTCTTCATAAAACTACTCGTATTTCAAATATGGAAAAACTTGACATTAAATGTTTATCTCCTAAAATTATGATGCTATATATTTTATAAAATATTATATCTAATAATAATAATGCTTTTTCCAAAGGAAAATTTTAAAAGGAAGTTTACAAAGTAACTATTTTTAATATGTGAAAGAAAGGACATTTTAATTATGTTTTTGAACGAGTTAAGATAATGTTTAATGTAAGGAAAGGATACCAGTAGTTAGTAATTTCATATTAAAAACCGATACTTTTAATTAATTTTACATTCGATAGAGATATTTTACATTAAAATTAAAGCATTTATGTAGGTTTCTTCCGAAAGGATTATATCTTGAGAATTGAAGCATTTATGAAAGCATTTTATAGCAACAATAAATTAAATACTTTTGTACATATTTACTATCTGCAGTTTTTAATACTGATATTCTTTTTTTATATAATTTTCTTATTTAATATTTTTCTATTGTACAATTCATACTTACCATTTTACAAATACACCAAAGGATAATTTTCAACTCTTGTATATTTACAGATGCCTCTGTCAATTAATGTACCGTATCAAGAAAGCTTTGATCTTGAACATCAGATTATTGCATTCAGGTAATATTTAAGAACAGTGCTTTGTATTAATGGATTTCTGTTTCGAACAGTGCCTTCATAGAATACAAAATATGAATACACAATTTCCTAACTGCGATGTTTCTAGTAATAAAAGTTTTAAGTTTATAATGTCAAGCAATGTTGTGTAAGATTATTTTTATATTAAAATGGGTATATTTTTTAAGATAAATGTTGGAATTATTTATGTACCTGTTCTGATGATACACAGAGTTCATTACTTTTTGTCAGATTAATGTTTCACAGTTTGAGAAAGATTCTGCAATAAGTAATAAAATCTCTTCTGATCTTGTATAAAAAAAGTAATAAAATGATGATTTCGGAAAGATTAATTGTATTTTATTTTTTATAACAGTAATAGACCTACATTTTACAATGACACAGACACAAAGAAAATAGCTCACTTTAATATTAAGAGATTTCTGATGTAAATGCATTATCCATTTGTTTTTTTTTATAGTTATGAAGAATGCAGTTTTTTATCTTCTAAATACAGTGAAATCTCAGTACAACGTGCATAAGGAAATAATAATATTTATACTTTATTTTGAAAAGTACGTTGTATTGAAAAATAGGAAGTTTATTCAAAGTTGTTGTAATTTTACATTAGATTGTGTAGAGTTATTTCACAAGATATCTTAGCTTTCATTTACTCCAACTGTGTTTGAAAGACCATGTAAGATTCAATAACTCAAGAAACCCTACGCCTATGCAAAAATAAAAGGAATATACATATTACTCAACTAGCCATACCCATGCACTTCACTGACAAATATAATTTTTTCCTCAGCTCTGCTTAGTAACTTATGGTACGAAAGGGGCTAAGAATTTTTTACACACATCGGATTTATAAAATAAAACCATCTGCCCTTCAATAAGAGTGACCGCAAGGATTCAGAAAACAAACACATATATAAAAGTTTACAATGAAAATACATACAATAAATTTCAAAAGAAAATTAAAGTGAATCATATTACTTGAAATAGATATGAAATTGCAAAATTTGAATTGAGACCTTTAGAATTTCTCTATGGATTTCCTCAACATCAAAAAGGTTTTAGGTGTATTTGGAGGTGATACCACGAAGTCCAAAAAGAAGTCCGTGTACTGACCAACAATTAGCCATGATGTTAAATAAGGAATGCAAGTTCTTTTCATCATCATTAAGTTTTGGCTGTTGTGCATCTCTTTCAAACCTGACAGTCTTGTCTAGTATTGTTCCTATGTTCTTTTTTCTATCAATGACAATATCTGCTCGCCTTGTTGAATCATCTTCCGAGATACAATGCACTTCTTCATGGACTTCTAACTTATAATCAACTTCAATTAGAGTAACAATTTTATCATATTTCCGATGTTTTAAGAAATGTTTAAGAAAAAACGTTTTTGAGAAGATTATTTATTTTAATTCTCGATTGGTTATTTATTTCATGGTTTCAAACTTTTTCTTCTTTTTCCCTAAAATTTCAGTGATACCTTACAGTTCTTATTTAATTTCTTTATTTAAAACCTGTCATGTTTCTTGTTTTTCCACAGACTGCGGCTTTATGATTTGCTATATTATGTTGTGCAACATATTATGATCTGTTCTTGTACAGCCTCTGAATATGAGATTTACTCATTCGAGCATACTCAATAAATAAATAAAAAAGTATTGAATGAATATCTTCCGCTTGTTATACGAATCTATTTTAAATAATTGGAGAGTCATTTATTTTCATTTGATTATATCAGTGTTATTGAGGCGGCATAGATATAGCACATTGTTATTTTAAAAATCATTTATCTCGTTAAATAGCCTATAGGTCCTCTAAAAATTTTGCTTAGAAAAAAAACTTGTTGGAAACATTTTTAAAGAAACTTTTGTTATGTAATATTATCCTAAAAATCAATAATAAGCTAGATATTTTCGATTTATTTACTTTAATCCTTTTTAGAACTCCCCTTTAAACAAGAAAATGTCTGCCGGCTATCTATGTAATCAAGAATAAACTTAATAAACATTATTCGGACAAAATTAGTGAAGAGCAGAATGGTTTCCGCAAGGGCGGATCCTGTTGTGATGGCTATTTCACACTCAAAATTCTGGTGGAGAAACAGGGAATTTAATATGAGACTCATATATGCAGCTTTTGTGGGTTTCAGAAAAGCATTCGACAGTTGACAGAAATAAATTACTTGAAATTCTAGCACATGATAATATTTCACAACAAATAATTCCAAATATTTATAATATATATAAAAACGCTGAAATATCAATTAATGTTGAAAATTCATTATCTGACTGGAGACCAATTAATACCGGAGTTCGCCAAAGTTATGGGCTATCACCTCTGTTATTTATTATATGAATGCAATTATGGAAGAATGGAAACTGAAGCCTCGTGGCAAAATACCAATAAACAGAAATTTTCAAATCAGTGCTATACTTTTCGCCGATGATCTGGCACTACTAACATCTTCAAAAGATGATTTACAAAGATCGCTTCATAGTCTACATATAATTTCTGGTGAATATAACATGGAAATTTCACCTGATTAAACAAAAATAATTGCATTTTCTTGCAAACACCCAATTCAAAGTAATATATGTTTAGAAAACAAAATTCTGGAAAGAGTGAATGAATTCAATTACTTGGGATACAACCTATCTTTTCAATCTGAAAGAGATATCTCCCAGAAAATCAATAAATATATTAAAACTATGAAAATAATTAATAGTGTTTAGAAATATATCCGTTTATGGCTGTATAATATTCTCGCAAGACCAGTTCTCTCTTATGGAAGTAAGACATAGACCTTAAGAGCTCATGATATTAGCAGAATCACAGCATGAGATTCATGAGGAGGACTGCAGGATATACTAAATTCGACCACAAGCGGAATGAGAAACTCAAGGCTGAACCAGTGATGGAATACATTTGGCGATATCAAGGAAACTGCAAAATCACGTCAACAGATTTCCAAAGGCAATAGAGGGAAAGGTATAAGATTCATAAAAGCTCCAAAGTGACATAATTACAACTATAATCAAATACTCAGTCATGATTTTTCGGAATCATTTATATGGTAACAAGAGTATATAGAACAAGTTATACCAACATATTGTAATCTGTTCAATGTTAATTGTAAAATTCATTGTCGGCTATTCTATGTCAATTGGTAAAATATATGGATTCAGACTTACAATCTAACCTAATCATCATCATCATCATCCTTCACGAATTAGGCCTCTGTAGACCTGTTTCGGCCCCATCTAGCAGTCTTCTTAACGGTCTTCCTGGTCGACGATGTCCTCTAGGTTTATATTGCATCATAATTTTTGGGATTCTTGAATTTTCCATTCTTCTTACATGATCTAGCCAATTGAATTTGTATCTGGTGATTTTTTCTTCTACTGACTCTACTTCTAATTGTTCTAAAATTTCTTCATTCCTTTTTCGGTCTAAAAGAGTATATCCTGCTGTTCTCCTGAAAAATTTCATTTCCGTTGCTTTGATTCTGTTCATGTCTTTTTTCTTTAATGTCCAAATCTCGCTTCCGTATAGAAGGGTGGGTAATGCTAGTGTATTATATATTTTTATTCTTGTAGATTTTTGTACTAATTTAGCTTTTAATGTACTGTTTATTATTCCTAGAATTTGTGTAAATTTGGTAATTTTCTTGTTCACATCTTTTTCATTTTGATAAGATATTTCACAACCCAGATAATTGAAATTTTGCACTTGTTCGAGGCATTGGTTATTGTGTATTATCTTACTTCTCACTGGGTCTTGTCCTAAAAATGCCATTACTTTTGATTTTTGTGCTGAAATTTCCATCCCAAAATCTTTTAATATTTCATTTAATGTATACAATCCTCTTTGTAAATTATCCTCTGAATTGGAAATTATGACTTGATCATCGGCATAGAGTAAGGTATTTAATGTTAGAGCACTGGTTATTTTGATTCCTGATGTGTAGATTTGGTTCCATTTTAAAATAATTTCATTTATATAAATATTAAATAAAGTTGGTGATAGTGGACAACCTTGTCGAACTACCTAACGATAAGGCTAGTAACCTATCTTAGGGAAAACTACATTACTTTCAAGCCTCAAACAAGCAGTATAAGGATCTAACCTAATATACCGAAATATTTATGATAAACAACAATTATTCAAGTTATTCTTGAGGGAGTTAATGTTTTTTTTTTTCAATTCATATCAGAAGATAATGATTTTGTTTCTACAAATACAAATTGGGTTTATTCAGTGTTACTACGAATGTAGAAGAGACAGTTCCTGTGTACTGAAGAGATTCAGAGTTCTAAATGGATTAAGGATCATAGGCTGAGTTATGGGGGGAGGAATGGGGGGCACTGCCCCCCAAACTTGTCTGAACTCTTCCTTCTTTTCTATTAACGTTATAAAATATTGAATTCAAGAGATCTTATTTGCTTTTCTTCATGATTAATTCGTCACTTAAAGCACAAAAATTTAATGTTTTCAGCTCATGTATCTATACTATAATATTAATTATTTTAAATTCCGGAATGTATAAGTATTTATATACCTCATTTGAGGAATGGAAGCACTGCAATTTTTCTTTTGTAACTGCCTGTTTATTCTGCAGGTATTCAGGCCGTAACTTGAAGACGTATGAATAACGTATTGCACAACAATGCAGAAAAAAGGAAAGTGATCCCGGTATAATATTTAAACTTAAAGATGAGATTAAATAAAATAGAGTTTACATTTTCATATGTTATCTTCAGGAAGGTGAGCTTGATATGAAAGTTTCTGTTAGCACTGTTACGTAGTTTTATTGATGTATGCACGTGTTTCTGTATGAGAGAGAAAAAGAGGGAGATTGTTTTAAGTTATGCCCTATTATAATTTGTAGTAGACCTACAGTTCAAGCCCTATACAACTCGGTCCGAAACATCGCAGATATGGATGTAACACTGTAAGAAACATGCCTCCGAAAATACTTTTATTAAATGATCATATTCCAATATCTGATCAGAAAGAGAAACAGGAATTGGTTGGATCAATGGCTGAGAAGTAACTGCCTACTGAAGGATGCATTAGAAGGAATGGTGAACGGGAGAAGCGTTAGAGGCAGAAGAAGATATCAGATGATGGACGACATTAAAATAAGTGGATCATATGCGGAGACTAAGAGGAAGGCAGAAAATAGGAAAGATTAAAGAATGCTGGGTTTGCAGTGAAAGACCTACCAATAGGCCGAACACTTATGTATGTATGTATTCCGATATACTGTACCACGGTCAAATTATAATGGGAGGATGAGGTAAATGACATCCCCCATAACCCCTTTATACAGGGATTCTATGGTTTTGCTTTGCCCCCCCCCCTCCCCAAGAAAAAGGTTCTCTCTTCGCCTAGGTTAAGGATTAAGATATGGACCATATAATTGGTAATTATTGTGGAAGCTTGTTAAAAGAAAAATTGAAGAGACCGTGAGAAATAAAGGAAGTTGTAATAGACCAAAATCCATAGAATACGATGCGAACAATATTCCTTTATGAAGAAAACTATATTATCGTTTTTTTTAACATACTTCTTATCGCAGTTAGAGGGCTTTCAAATTTTTTCTGACTTTTAAATAATCTTATACAAAAGTATGTTATATTATTAGCTAGATAAAGAAGTAGATTTTGCCAGGGTATCATGTAAAATAATTAACTCGCACTTTCCCAAACAAAAGTATGGATAACAGTGAAATGCTTTTAGCTGCCAAAGAGAGCACAATGTCACAATGTGTGTAAGTCAATGGACTGTATATCTTCGACAATAACGGAGTTATTTGAACTTAGCTCCACATTTTTTTAGTAGATTATTTTACGACTCTTTATCAACATCTAGGTTATTTAGCGTCTGAATGAGATGAAGGTGATAATGCTGGTGAAATGAGTCCGGGGTCCAACACTGAAAGTTACCCAGCATATTGGGTTGAGGGAAAACCCCGGAAAAAACCTGAACTAGGTAACTTGCCCCAAGTGGGAATCGAACCCGGGCCACCTGGTTTCGCGGCCAGACGCGCTAACCGTTAAGGCTGGTTCACAATAAGCCGGGAACGGAAACTACAACGAGAACGAGAACATAAATAGTGTTAAAATAAATGTATTTAAATGTAAGCATTCACAATTAACTATTGTGAATACTCATATTTAAATACATTTATTTGAACAATATTTCCCTTCTCGTTCTCGTTGTCGTTTCCGTTCCCGGTTTATTGTGAACCAGCCTTTACTCCACAGGTGTGGACTGCTTCACTTCTGCTCTGAGGTGAAAGCAAAGGTCGTAAATAATCTTGCGCCATTGGCATACAATCAAATAAAAGAGGATATTAAAGAAGCTGAAATGATGAATGAATGAAGAATAAACGTACAAGTAAATCTAGGGCTATAAGTAAAGCCGAAACTAAAAATAATGCTTACTATAAAGCATACATAAACAAAAGTAAACCTAATTTACAAATTAACCTGTACTAACCCAATTATTGTCAAATTAAGTAATCACAAGTACCTTAATAATTACAAGCCGCCCTAATTATATTAAGTACATGTCAACTTACTCACATGTTAAATTAATTGCATGTTAACTTAAATAATTTTATATCAACTTAAAAAAATTACATTGCACCTACGTTACTATATTAAATTGCAGCCTAATCTTTTCAATCTTTCCTTAAATGTGATGATTTTGAGAGGACCCATCTTTAAAAACTTCCGCAGGTAAGCTATTACATGGTTACAAAAGAAAATTTTACGTCTGTTCTTTGTTTTCTGCATTTAAACTTCATACTATGATCACCTGTATCTAAATTTACTAATGGTTTTACTAATCTAGTATTGATGTCGGTCCATGCTTTGTGTTCCATTTGTGCCTTAAACAATGCGCTAAGTTTGACTTTTCATCGTCCTGATTCGAGCAATTACTTATTATCTCTTCGCCATTTTCCTTCCTCATTTTGACATATTTTACTGCTCTGCGTTGGACCTTTTCTATTGTTCTACTGAATAAATTTGGGTTTGTCTTTAAGGACCTTAACCTACCGCTCCATATTTCCTTATTGGGCAAACAAAAGTTCTATACACTAATTCGTCGGCCACGGTAGTGTAGTTGGTATAGAGCTGACCTTCTGTGCTCGAGGTTCCGGGTTCGATCCCGGCCCATGTCAATGGCATTTAAGTGTGTTTAAATGCGAGAGGCTCATGTCAGTAGATTTACTGGCATGTAAGAGAACTCCTGTGGGACAAAATTCCGGCACACCGGCGACGCTGATATAACCTCTGCAGTTGCGAGCGTCGTTAAATAAACCATAATTTAATAATAATACACTAATTCTTTTGACTTCCGGTTAGCTTTTTTCTTCTTTCTTGAGAATACGCATAGTCTCTTTTATGAAGGACTCATCCAACTATATTAAGATACTACAATGTTTGCCGTTATTTTGATCCGTCTGGGAGGATTAAAATTAAGATAATCTCAAACGTTACATAAGGATCACATAACACAGTTATTTGACGAACTGTTATGTTGGCAGCAGTGACACAAGTTGTCTCGGTAGTTTAAATTCAAAAAATTCAAATTGTTCTAGATTTCTGAGCCCATTACTGGAAGCTAGTGAAATTTGAACATACTAATACTTAATTAATATCAGTATTAATATGCCATTAGGAAAGTCCAGGATAATAGAGAGGGTTTGGAATTGAACGGGTTACATCAGCTGCTTGTCTATGCGGATGACGTGAATATGTTAGGAGAAAATCCACAAATGATTAGGGAAAACACGGGAATTTTACTGGAAGCAAGTAAAGAGATAGGTTTGGAAGCAAATCCCGAAAAGACAAAGTATATGATTATGTCCAGAATATTGTACGAAATGGAAATATAAAAATTGGAGATTTATCTTTTGAAGAGGTGGAGAAGTTCAAATAACTGAGAGCAACAGTAACAAATATAAATGATACTCGGGAGGAAATTAAACACAGAATAAATATGGGAAATGCCTGTTATTATTCGGTTGAGAAACTTTTATCATCCAGTCTGCTGTCAAAAAATCTGAAAGTTAGAATTTATAAAACAGTTATATTACCGGTTGTTCTGTATGGTTGTGAAACTTGGACTCTCACTTTGAGAGAGGAACATAGGTTAAGGGTGTTTGAGAATAATGTGCTTAGGAAAATATTTGGGGCTAAGAGGGATGAAGTTACAGGAGAATGGAGAAAGTTACACAACACAGAACTGCACGCATTGTATTCTTCACTTGGCATAATTAGGAACATTAAATCCAGACGTTTGAGATGGGCAGGGCATGTAGCACGTATGGACGAATCCAGAAATGCATATAGAGTGTTAGTTGGGAGGCCGGAGGGAAAAAGACCTTTAGGGAGGCCGAGACGTAGATGGGAAGATAATATTAAAATGGATTTGAGGGAGGTGGGATATGATGATAGAGAATGGATTAATTTTGCTCAGGATAGGGACCAATGGCGGGCTTATGTGAGGGCGGCAATGAACCTCCGGGTTCCTTAAAAGCCAGTAAGTAAGTAAGTAGGTAAGTAAGTAAGTATTAATATTTGTACATAATAGTTATTGCATGTGTTGCTTTATGGTTACAATTTCAAGATTAGAGTCAGGTAAGCTAAGTGTAAGTAAATATAATAAGTTATATTTAGTGTGATACATGCCCTTGGGTAATCAATAGAAATACCATTTCACATTTTAATTCATTTTTTCGTGTTTAGACTTCTATTAAAATAATGGAGTAAATAGTATCTGCGGTTCTACTATCTTTGTCAGGCGGTCGCACAACAACCTAGTTAATAGTTACAGCATCACAGACTCCAGGGCAAACCCTCTATATGAGTTTGGGTCTCTACTGTCTCCCTTTCCTTTGCATATCATTTTTACCGTTGTTTTCCCCCCTGTGTCTTAAGCATGCATTGAATAACATGGTTATACTCTTCTCTGATTTTGTGATCGTGTCTTTCAGGTACTCGGTGAATATTAAGTCGGGGTCGCATGCCTTATTGTTCCTAGTTGCCTTTAACTGAATTTTGTGATTTACTATTACAGAAAATTTAGTAACTCATTGCACATTCTTTTATAGCAAAAGCACAGTCTTCTTACTTGAAATTTTTAAAAGAGAACCCGGATAATGAATCAGCTATCATTTTATTGATTTCAGTGAAAACTACAGTTATATATAATTCAAGACGAGGCCCAAGGGTTTCATTGCAACACAGGTTGCTGTGCACTTTATTATGCATTGGTATATTACAAGAAAGATGAAAGACTTTATTCAAAGTGCTCGTGTCTACTTTCTGATGACACTGATCATGATGTATCTTTTGTTTACCAAACTCAAAAGATCATAATCAATTTCTTGAAACAGAGCTCTCTTTTTCCCATGTTAAAACTGTAGAATACTTCTCAGACGGTTGTGCTGCTCAGTACAAGAACCGCAAGAATTTCATTAATATAATCATGAAGGCAGACACATCCCCAGCATAAAGATGAGATGTGGTAAATAAGCAAGACATCGCTCTTTAAGAGGAGAAAACGAATGTATCGAGTGGGCATTGATTAAGAAAACAAATTAATGCTTTATTGTTTTGTTGTTTTTTGTAGAAGTAAAACAGGCGGATTCTACCTGTATAGACTATAGAATAATAAAATTATAAATCTGAGAAACCAAATTTTTCATATAACAATACAGCCGTCTTATTAAACGTCGTAGAGGGCTTTGTGACTGTAACAGAAATAACACGGATGGTGTTTGAGTGACGCAAAAAAAAAAAAAAAAAAAAAAATCCCGGTCTCGGAAATCATAACTTCATTCACCATATGACGTCAGACATCGCTTATGGATATTTACCGAATATTTCTTCTTCATCATAAGAATCTATTAGGTCATTTTAGAGCAATACAGCTCCTACTTTAACTATTTCCTATTATAAATTACTATAATTATACTCTTGATCAATGATCAGTCACTGATCAGCAAAGAACTGTCTATCAAATCTGATGGAAGATTGTTTTCCAATAATTAAATACTGATTGTTCTTTATGCAACGAAAATAGAACTGATGGCCAATCTAATCCTCTTTGATCATTGGTCATATCTGATCAATGTTTCTGCAACCAGGCCAAATCTTTCTTTTACCCACAGAGTAAATCATAAGATCGCAACGCCGCTGTTCACGTTCCACATTCAAATTGGTCACCTAGTACTGAAGGACATGTGCCATATTGTATACCCCGTACACACATATACTCATTCCAGTGTTGTGGAACGAAGAAAACGGGATTTAGAAACAAGTTACAAATGTCTCAAGCATGATAAACTTGAAATTGATATTCTCAAGTACTGTACTCATAACAGATCCATTTATCTTAACAACTCAGGTTCGCGAAGTAGCAAACTGCTCATTAATATGTAGGCCTACTCTTGGAATATAAGCCGTTACGTGTGTTAATGGATCCATAACATTTAATTTTACTACACAAGCAAAACATAGACTCTAATACGAATATTATAAAGAAAGAGGAAGCGTCTACATGAACAATACTTACGTAACAACAGCTAAGATCGCTGAAACTATTCTGCGTGGCGAGACTCTAGACAATGTTAAGACAACAATAGCAGTGTCGTTGCCGTGTTACGGACATTGTTCGTTTAGTAAAGAGAGAAAATGTTTCGCCTGCTGAGCAAGTTGGGTAAAAGCGTTATTTCGTCGAGCCAATTGGCCAATGTCGGCCAAGTTGTTGGCTACGGAAGCATGGGATTGACTGGCTATATGATTTATAATTTGTATGCCGGTAAGCAGCAAAGGTCAAACATGGAGACTGAAGACGTGCTGTTTAAGCACAGGACGAGACGGCATCCACCAGAGGAAGAAAATCTAGAGTCCCCTTCCGAAGAGGTGGTGAAAGTGACCGATTATGACAAATACAAACCCCTTAAAGTCCCGCCAGGGAAATTCGCTTACATAAGGGAATTTTACAAGAGAGTAATGGGGGAAGAAGCTTTTAAAGATGAGCCCCCTTTGCTTGAGCTGCCAGACCCCGAGGAGATTGCGCCAACAGTAATAATAGACGACGACGAAGATGATGATGATGAAGAAGAAGAAGAAGAGAGTAGTTGCAGAGGCAGCAAAAGGGACGCAAAAGAAACAAGACAAAAGTCTTCCTAACACCCCGGAGAAACGCACCCGAAAGCAAAAGTATGATATTATGTATCAAACTTAGCTAATATTGTACTCCTGTCTCTATCTTGTAGTAGCTTCTGTACTCTTATTACTTACAGTAGACCAGCGGGTTCCAACCCTTTTGAGGTGTCAGGACCCTTAAAGGTTCATATTTCATTTTGGCGGGCCCTCTAAAATGTTTTGCATAATTTAGGGTCACAGACGTTTCTAGTCATTAAATTTTTGCATGGTGTAATGAAGTAAGCATCCTTAATAACTATGTAGCGAAATTAATTTCAGCTTTGGTTATAATTTGAAATTAATATAAAACTTTATTTTACGTTGTATGACGTTTTCTGAGAAAAATGAAGTTTGTTTATACTCGTATTTGCCATAAGGTAGTTAATGGGATGGTTGACAATAAACCGAGAACGGAAACGAGAACGAGAATCGAAATATTGTTAAAATAAATGTATTTAAATGTAAGCATTCACAATCAACTATTAGCATTCACAATAGTTAATTGTGAATGCATCACATTTAAATACATTTATTTTAACATTATTTTTGTTCTCGTTCTCGTTGTCGTTTCCGTTCCCGGCTTATTGTGAACCAGCCTTTAATGGGATGGTTGACATTGCCTTACAGCTGTCAGTTTTGAGAAGTCTAGTTGAACTGTAGGCAAGTTTAGTTCAACATTAAATTTACTTCTAGGCCTATATTTGTTATCCAGAGGAAGAACAATTGTTTGTAGCCTGTAGGCTTACATTTGAAGTCTGATTAGTGTAATATGTAGCTAGTCGGCGATGTATGCAACGGAGGGGGAAAGGAACTGGCCACTCTATCCCATTATCTCCTGGCTTACTTTCATTATGTGGTGCCTTGTAGGTATCACTCATGAGGTTCAGACCGTCTTCAGACAGATGACTAAACAACAATTTGTTATTCAAGAAGAGTATCTAACAGCTTCTCTTCTTCTTTGTCGAACAAACTATTTTTTATCACCAAGAAAGGGTTTTTACCCAATTGTTTCTTTAATTGTATGAAGAAAATATACCATTAATTTCAGTGTTAAAAAGTAGAGATATTGTTTATATTTTCAATAGGAATTCATCATTTGTTGCTAAAAAGTCACTTAGAGTGGGAAATTAATTGAATTATCGATTAGGGAGGCCACAAGTTTAACTTCTTTATTGTTGCTTCAATCTTATCCTGAACGGCGAACACTGTTAACATTGGACATTGAGAACTGAATTTAGAGAATTCAAAAACTGAAAATATCAGATAGGTAGGCAATAGAGTCGTGCGAACCGGTTACAAAAATAGAAATTATATATTGCTATTGAACGCCTGACACTACAATAATAATAATAATAATAATAATAATAATAATAATAATAATAATAATAATAATAATAATAATAATAGTGATAGTGATGATAATAATAATAATAATAATTTCTTTATTTAATCTGGCAAAGCTAAGGCCAGAAGGCCTTCTCTTCCGCCCAGCCAGACTCCAATTCTAATTGAATGCAATTGGCTTACAATAGTTATTACATTAATATCTAGATCGTGAGACAATATGAAAGTGTCACTATCCAAAGCTCTCCCATCTCGCAGAGTGTCTCAGGTTAGGTTTATCGAATATTCGAGTTCTTTCTCATTATTTGAGGATGGACGGCAAAGGCAGACCACATTGAGCCCTGTAGGAGTTACGAGAGCCCTTTCAAGGACAAGTTTATCGTGTAGCCTACCATTTAATTGATAATTTTGCCTCTCTCAGTACATTCAATCAATCATCCATCAATTCAATTCATCTATCCATCAACTCATTGATTCATTCATACATCGATCCATTGATTCATTAATTGATTCACTGACAGATTAATTCACCGATTCATTCATAGATTTATTGATTAATTTATTCATCCAGTCCTGATATTCCAGTTGGGCATCTTCAAGGGCAACAACATGATTCGTGAAAGTACACGCATTTGAGCTTCAGAGTACTTTTCTTTTTGTTAATAACACTCTATCTTCTTAAAAAGGTCTTTTTTAAGTTGTTATTTAACGACGCCGTATCAACTACGAGGTTATTTAGCGTCGATGATATTGGTGATAGCGAGACGGTATTTGGCGAGATGAGGCCAAGGATTCGCCATAGATTACCTGGCATTCACTTTACGGTTGGGGAAAACCTCGGAAAAAACAAAACCAGGTAATCAGCCAAAGCGGGGATCGAACCCGCGCCCGAGCGCAACCGGCAGGCAAGCGCGTTAACCGACTGAGCCACGCCGGTGGCTTCTTAAAAATTATTCATTAATGAAATAATAATGCAGCTCTTTAGAGTAATTAAAAAGCATTATATATTAATAACTGCTGTTTTAGAGGTATGCATTTTGAGTTTAAAATGTGAATATTACATTAGAATGTAGGCCTTTGTACTTATTTGTTCCTCTCTTTAGTAAGTAATTGTAATTTATTTTATTCTTGCATTTCTTTTCGCACCAGATTTCATATTCTGTATTACACTTATTTCCTTTGTTGTTAACAGTGTCCACTTGTTCATTTATGTATTAGCTATGAAGATAAGGATATTAAAGTGTCCAAATAATAATAATTGTAGACCTATATCAAGCAAACATTTTTAATAAGACAAAGAAAATTTCCTTCAATTGTTACTCCGTTTGTGTACTCAGAAAATGTCAGTTTCATGTATGATGTGCGACTAGTGTTCTGTCTACCTGCAAAACATAAGGGGTAACAGGTTGAAAATCGGATATTCGGTCGGTTGCCCGACCTTGGCGGATGTTCTCTAACCGGCCGAATCTAACCCGGTTGTAAGCGCTATTTTGCAGCTCTCTGTTAGGCAAGACTTGCAAGACAAGAGAAATCCCTCAAGCGATCTCATTTCTGTTAAACTCTGTTGTAGTACAAAAGTTTGGAAAGATCAAATACAGGTTATAGTTAAATTTAATTGAAATAGCATTTGAAAACATACCTTGTTTCTTCGGACCTCTTTGGAATTATTCGCGGGACCATACATTAGGAACAAACCGGACACTGTCCCCCTATACGCCGGTATCAGGCATGGAAACGTTACTTTGTAACAGCGCGTTCTAATTCGGATGTTCGAAAAATGAACATGTCACTGTACTGTACAGTGATGAAAAAACATTGTGCTCTCTTTTAATTTTGTAGATAAGGCACTTAAAATTATATTTTTATGTTTATATTTTTAAGAAACAATAGTGTTTGCGAAGGAAAATCTAAAAAAATATTATACTTACTCTTTTAATGGTGTTTATCATTTGTTGCACACAATTACAAGGAACATTAAATCCAGACGTTTGAGATGGGCAGGACATGTAGCAAGTATGGTTGAATCAGAAAAGCGTATACCTAGAGTGTTAGTTGGGAAATCTGAGGTAAAAAGACTTTTGGGGAGGCCGAGACGTACAGTATATGGGAGGATAATATTAAAATGAATTTGAGGGAGGTGGGATATGATGACGATTAATCTTGCTGAGGATAGGAACCGATTGCGAGCTTATGTGAGGGCGGCAGTGAACCTCCGGGTTCTCTAAAAGCCATTTGTAAATTAGTGAGTAAGTATGCACATATTTAAAAAAGACGTTTCTTGAAATTATTAACACTGAAATTGTGTCTTTTGTCAGATAATACAGTTTTCGGAACAGAAAAAAAAAACGTTCGACATAAAGAAAAATGTCGTATTTTTAGCATACTTGAAACAAGCAATGATCAACTGGCCTATGTTCACAGACTCTGCATTTTCACCACTGAGAATCTTGCCTATATTTTTATTGTCTTTGAGGAGAGCCTATCCCTTGTCGAGCCGCACTTTAAATCGGCATCTCAGTGAAAATTTACGACGATCAGACAGCGATTTACTCAAACTTGAACACTTTGTTGGCACATTTCCTCTATAAAATGAAACCCGTCGCAAGACATTGTTCACAACAGCTGCTTTGGAATTATTACTTCTAATTCTGATTCATAGCAAACAAGAACAAAATGACTTGATTAATTTATTCATTCATAGTGTTCTGCCCAAGGACAGGTCTTTCACTGCAAACCCAGCATTCTCCAGTCTTTCCTATTTTCTACCTTCCTCTTAGTCTCCGCATATGATCCATGTATCTTAGTGTCGTTTATCAACTGATATCTTCTTCTGCCCCGAATTCTTCTCCCGTTCACCATTCATTTCAGTGCAACCTTCAGAAGGCAGTTTCTTCTCTACCAGTGACCCAGCCAATTTTTTTTTCTCTTCCTGATTAGTTTCAGCATCATTCTTTTTCTCCCACTCTTTCCAACACAGCTTCGTTTCTTATTCTGTCTGTCCATTTCACACGCTCCATCCTTCTCCATATCCACATTTCAAATGTACGGTATACAGCTACACCCTCACTGTGTGAACGTGTTTACGTAACTAAACACGAAACGTACGGGAGCAAAAGGTCTGATCATTATTTCAATCGGAGCGGGAGAAATATACCTACCTGGACAAGACACCCAAACACTTAAACGAAGACATCTCAACTAAATAATAGGGCCTATCACTTAGCTGGCTTTAAACAAATTAATTATGTTACAGATTGTCACTTAATTTCTTTACAGATGCTCAAGAGGAAATTATTATACCCGGTATGGTACCTCACTCCTAACAAAGAGTACTCACCTAATTAGTGTTACTTATTGGCTTTAAATAAATGATATAATGACTTGAATTGTAATACAGTTTGTCTTTTCTTTCCTCTACAGGACGGTGCACAGGAGACATCCCCGCCTTTAACATTTATGGTAAGTTCATATTTACCATTTTTGATTTCTTCCAGTGGCACACCCAAAAATGTGGTTTGTGGGGAGGCTATTCATAATCAATGCCAAAGACGAACATTAGAGCTGTAAAACTGTACCGTTACGCAAAGCGTGGATGGACTCAGAAGTACAGACAGCGTCGCTGTATGTGATTGGCTGGCTGGGAATGTTTAGGGCTATGAGACATTATTCAAATAAAAGTTACAGAACTTCGGACATTATCGAAAGTTTGAGCTTTTTAAAATAGGCTAACAGTATTTTGTAAAGATCTTTTCACATAGAAGCGTATTAAAAATAAAATGTTTCAAACATCACACATTTCCCACAATAATAGATACATTATTAAAAACTTTTCCTCTTCTTTCTTTTTTTTATACTTTTCCTGTTTTATTATTATTATTATTATTATTATTATTATTATTATTATTATTATTATTATTACAATTATTATTATTATTATTATTATTATTATTATTATTATTATTATTATTATTATTATTATTATTATTATTATTATTTAGGAAACTTGATCCCTCGTAGTCCCCCAGAGGGTGTGCCACTGTTTTTTTCTAAACACACTCATTTTTTCAAATGTCGTTATTAGCGTTATGCAGTTATGGCCTCAAGATAAACATGTTGTAATCAGAATACATACCCATGCGTTAGTCCTACGCTAACTCTCACTTTACCTAACAGACAACACAAGTTTCTTATTAAATGTTATGACCTTATGATGTGAATTTCAGAAAATTGTAGCTAAGCGTCATGAGATCGTTGCATTTGACAAAGTTAGCAGCACATTCTCGCGCTTACATTCAGGATAGTGTAGGCCTACTCATCTTCACAATTATTACTTTGTCAATTTATGTATGACACAGAGTTTAAGCCACAGTAGCATTTGTGACATTTTACCACAGTCTACTATATACAGTCGCGAAGCTCAATATGTAGTAAAAATGCAAACATGGGTAGTTGCCCACCACTAGGATCGCTATTATGCCTAATCATCGCAGATCTCTCTCTAGCAGTCGACAAAATATGTTACACTTTCGTTGTCGTGTTCTTTTGGAAAAATTAACACCTTCCTTCCATTATTGAAATATTAAATGCATAAAGTTAATTTATTATTTTAATGAAGTATATTAAATTCCACCATAAACTCGAAGATACCTGCAAGAAATAAGTTAATATAATTTTTGTTTGTGCAAAACGAACTGAAAATTACTATAATAGCTTCACGCATTCAAGATTATAGAGATAATTAACTATGAAACCAATAAATATTAATTTGCATTTCTCTTTACAACAATAATAATGGAAATATGACTTACGTGTACCGGTACTTGTAGTGTAGGCTTACGTAGTTAACAAAGTGGGATGAGGTTAAGCAATAATAATCACACCAGAATTGGAAATAAAACGTGATCAATAAATTTTATTGTAACAGACTTTTTCTACGTCTCTAGTAAAGCAACAAATAAAAATAACAACAAAATTAACAGCTATAATTAAAAACATATCCTTTGAAGAAAAAAGTAGGCCTAAGCAATAATAATCCCACCAGAATTGAAAATAAAACGTGATCAATAAATTTCATTAAGACAAACGTAATTTTTCTACGTCTTTAGTAAAATAACACATAAAAATAATAACAAAATTAATAGCTACAGATAAAAATATATCCTCTGAAAAAAAGTAGACCTAACCTTTATTTCTCTGGAAATTTAGCAGCCTAAGTGACAGAACATTAACCGGTATCTAATGTCCTTTCGGTTAGACTGAAACATTTCATTGTGAAATTTAAGGATATAATGTATTCTAACAGTCACAAAGAACTTCAAATTAACAGTTTTGTTTCTGCACAGCATTCTTGTGGAAACCCAGGAACCTTTCTGAATCTTTCGGAAATCGGAAAAAGGATAACTCTGGCCTCTTTCTCTTACTGTTGCTACAATTTATAGCACTACAAACGTCTCCTCCTTGTCCCATATTATTATTCCAATTATTATGTTTTAGCCATTAACATTTTCATTATAACCAATAACGAACATTTCACAAGCATCAATGTGAAATACGCAACGAGCTAGCACTCGATAGAAATACGACACAGTCCAAAGTCGACCATGGACAGTCTATTGTTTCTAGTTGCTAACCGCTTGGAGCGCTTTATCACGAGATTTGCAAAAAAAAAAACACCTCAAGCTTCGCGACTGTATATAGTAGACTGTGATTTTACTATTAGACTCCAAAGAAGAAGCCAATCGCCCCCAATGCATAACAACTGCATAGTCCTTCCACCTTTAAGCTCCACGTCGACAACACTCCACAATACTACCACCATCGTGTTAAGGAGAGAGGATGGTAGTTTTTGGTGAAAAATGAGTACATTTTCAAAAATAAATCTTTAAAATAATCTGTGATATGTGTGGAATGCATAGCATAACATTTTGTGGGTATTTGTGCCCTTATCGGATGTTGAGTCGTCATTTTTAAACTTCCTGCGTTATGGATTTTTAAATCACACGCCCATTTTTATTGTTGTTTCCGGTAAATTAAATTTCCAATTTTTTTCTGTAAAATACCCTTTGATATGTGTGGAATGCATTGCATAACATTTTGTGGGTATTTGTGCCCTTATCGGATGTTGAGACGTCATTTTTAAACTTCCTGCGCTATGGATTTTTAAATGACACGCCCGCTTTTATCGGTTTCCAGTAACTTCATTTTTTTTTTTTGCTACATTGCCAGACAAAAATGGATATAATTTCTGAACTATTAAAGATACATGCATTAAATTTAGAACACATCCTTTTGACTATTAGGAAACTTTTCTCTGTAACAGAATTTTGTTAATTGATCTCATTTTTAAAATACGTCCGTTTGTTTGCAAGAAAGGAAATCAGAAAATTGTTATTAAATTTTAATTGTTTATTTTACAAACGTAAAGACTAATATCAAAATTTTGTTACAGAGAATTTGTAGAACATGCTTTTGCAAATACATTGCAAAAAACTGTTTGAATCTGTCTTTGAAAACGGCTTAGATATATCGGTTTTAGTACAATCCTGCATTGGGTATATTTTTTTTTTCAAATTTGGACCCCCAAATATTTTTTTCAAACTATTTTTATTTGGTTGAGTTGCCACAGCTATGATCTCTCTACATACCAAAATATAATGTTTTACACCAAATAGGAAAAAAGTTAAAAAAAATACCATCCTCTCCCCTTAATGCACGCTTCAACGTCTTCACAAGAAGTCAATCGCCCCCAATGCATAACAACTGCATAGTCCTTCCTTCCACAATGCTATCACCATCGTGTTAATGCACGCTTCAACGCCTTCACAAGACTATTTTATCGGAAAAATCGATCCCAAAATAATGAGAGAGCGTATATTAGTACAGATGAGGTGGTGAGAACTGTCTTGTGAGCTTTGCTAGGGGTGAATCTACGGACACAGAAGTTCATCTCAGACTAAAAACTATCTCCCTTCTACTCATTGATGATATATAGCCATGGTACATGATAAGGTCACAGGACAGGTCTTTCTTACTGTACATGAATTAATACATAATGGCCTGTCATCTAAATGGTTATTTTCAGTGGAGATGGAAAAAGATTTGTTACAATTTACACATAGACTAATCTCTTGAAATCGTTGGAATGCTATGTTTGTGAGGGTAATGGCAGCTTCTCTGTTTTCCCAACAATGACTATATCATCTGCAAATTTCGGCCTGGTTGACGCAGTTAGTATAGCGCTGGTTTTCTATACCCGAGGTTGCGGGTTCGATCCCGCGCCAGGTCGATGACATTTAAGTGTGCTTAAATGTGACAGACTCATGTCAGTAGATTTATAATAATCCGTGGCGCAACAGCCCACAAGAGGCCAAGACCGACCAGCCGGCTGTTGGCCTCACGGCCACATGCCGAAGCAGAGGTGGACGATCATCCAAGCAGAATGGAGGTACCGTGTAGTTAGCATGATGAGCCCCCCAGCCGTAATAGCTGGTTTGCGTAACCGGATTTTGCTACCTATCGTAGCTCCCCAAGTGCATCACGATGCTGGGTGGGCACCGGTTCCATACACTGGCCGAAATTTCATGAGAAAATTTCTTACCCCATAAGGACTCGAACCAGCGCGCATTCCGTAACGCGAGTCCCAGGCAGGATGCCTCAGACCACGATGCCACGGCGCTGGACTGTCAGTAGATTTACTGGCATGTAAAAGAACTCCTGAGGGACAAAATTCCCGCACACCGGCGACGCTGATATAACCTAGGCAATTGGGAGCGTCGTCGTTAATTTTTTTTTTCATCTGCAAATCCTAAAATTATTTTTCTTCACCCCTGAAACAAATTCATAATCGTAAGTTTCTTGGATAAGGACTTTGACGTTCACACTTTATATACTGCAGTGTGTCCGGGTTGAAGATAAACATAAATAACAGCATATAATACGATAACTGTACATTACATTTGTATAATGTAAAGCGCAATCGATAGAAAATATCTCGAAGATTTGTTCTGCTACATTTGTAAGGTGATTGTTGCGTCACCTGCCGCGCAACGCACATTGTACATTGTTACTTATGTTTACCTTTAGCCCGGACATTCTGTATTTATAAAGGAAAACGTAGATGCAAATATTAATTTTTGAACTGTAGTATCGACGTAATTAATGCTGCCACTCACTCACTAGTTAGCTAATCTGTTTCAGAATATGCTGGTCTGCCCATAGTGTGCCTCATAGAAGATTCAAAAGATTATCCAGGCCTTGAATCATCGACGCGCGAACTCCGCCCCTCTGCTGGATCCTTCGGTCTTATCACAGCAGTTATTGAGTTCACAGTCGATGCCGTGTTGGACTGCCTGGATGTTTAGAAATTGTTTGGTGCTTTGTTTCTCACATTTCTTCTTGTATGATGTTAGAACCTATATAAACAAGTTCTGTAATATAATGTTATACAAATAAAATCAATAGTATGGCTAACTAAAAAACTTTGAATCTTGACCTTTTACCAAGTTATGTATGTACAATTTTAAATAGATTATTAACAAATACCTTACTATTATCAGGACGAATAAAAGAAATAGTGTACGCACTCTGTGAGTTTACACGGAGCTGCCGCAACGCGGCGCTGCTAACGCTATGAGTGTGACTCGGAAGGAGTTCACAGTACTTGTTACGCTAAAATGTAGTCCTTTTTAAAGGCAAATTTCTTCCATTTAACGCGCCTATTCGTAACTTAAGAAATACCTCTATAGTCTCTTATTCACAATTAATAGTCTTCTATTAGGTAATACTATTATGAACGTTCATAACAGAAAATACAATGGGATCTGAAACGTTGTGAAAGCAATTACAAGTTCAGTATTTAAGTAACCTTTTCGTAACAAGTTGCGAATTCAGGGACAGAAAACAAAACCCACAAAATGTTAGTATATAAAAAGTTTATGATATTTTACGTGTCTATAAATTAATTCAATTACTCACCATGATTAGTTGCCTGCTTCTAATTGTAGTATAACTCGTATAAGAATTTTAGCGAGAGTATCACCTAGAGTAGCGTTTCTGCTAGCGTAAATAGCAATTGGTTGAATCCAATCTTGCATAAATGGCATAAACATAAATACTAATGCATGATTTGCTAATTGTTTCTTTTGGACATCAGTCATGAGATCTCCGAAATCAACGAATTCATCCACATTAAGGGAATAATTATTAAATTGAATTTCTTCTCTGAGTTTGACCTCATCGAATATTACCACTCCGTAACATTTATTCTCATCTATTTCATCATTTCGGTAAATTAGGGAAAATGTGAGGTACAGCTCCTGGTTATAATTTTCAATGCACTCGCGGTATTTATGTCTTATGACTAAGGAGCAGATTCCTATGTAATTAAATATTCTTTTTGAGTGTGATAAAACACAATTAACGAAGTTAAAAATTCCGAACATGAAGTTTTAAGTTTAAAACCAGAATTTTATTTCACATAAAAAGACATATTTTCACAAAAAAAATTATGTAAATACATATTTTCAGGCAATCTATTATAAACACATAAATCTTGGAGTTTTTTGACTTAAATAATTTTTTACAAGAACTTTTAAATATTTTAAAACTAAATCAATTATATCACTCATTGTCAGAAGTACTGTACGTTATCTTTTTTAAGATTTCTTGGTTTCTTCGTATTTCTAAGCGCTGTGTGTTGTATCAGTGATCCATTTTCGTAATAGTATCGCCTCAAGTTCTGAGAACTATTAGGCAGCATATCAGTGTTGTTATTAGAGAATAAATTAACATGGACAAGTAGGAGAGATCTTGTTACACAAAATTAGGAATGTTTATTGTTGCTGAAGATGATTTCATTCCACGCTTTGTTTGTGAAGCACAACAGACAAGAGCTGGGTATGAACATTATTTAATTTAAACAAAACTCTCGCCTCTCGCTCATGTCTATCAAGTAAGGCAATATATCTTGTGATTCCCTGTTATCGGGCTTCGTCAATCGATATCCTTCAAGATACACTGAAAGATGGTTATTTAAAAAACGATTTGGCTTTCCTATTAGCAAATTTAAGCTTTTTGTGTGACACCATAAAAAAAACTCGAAACATCCAAAAACCTGTTGCCTGAAACAGGGAGGTGCGTGCCGTGGAAATTATACTAGACCCGCTACCAGGTTCAGAAGTACAATTACTAAGGGACAAATTCCAGAATGTGTTTGCAAAAAACATTGGATATAAAAAAAAAAGTGTAAAGTTGCTCAAGTATTGGAGGATGTGCCTGTAGGTGAAATTGACAGTGTATGTGTTTGTGACATTCCTCTCTTTAAATATACATGTCTGACGTCCTGTAATGTGGAAAGATCGTTTTCACAGTATAAGTCGTTGTTTAGAGATAGTCGGCATGCATTTGTGATGGAGAATTTGGAGATGATCTTTGTTGTTCACTGCAATTCTCGGCCAACTACTAGCACTCAAGTTTGGTTGGTGAGTACCTAGTAACATTTTTTTTCAAGCTAAGTATGGTATTTTTGTTATATTTAAAAAATATATATATTTTTTTATTTTTAGCAAATACTTTCGTACTTTTCAGCACATAAAAATAAATATATTTAAATTTTTTAGCACATAAAAATCTGCTCCCTACTTATGACTTTTTGTAATAAGACAATCTGATTTTATAATCATGTATTCGGAAAAATGCACACCACAAATACGATTATTTACCGAAAGCTGCCTATTTTTCCGCGTAGTCGTTCTGGCCCATTTCCCAAACTCATCTTTTTCATTGGGAGATGAAAAGAAATGTCTTGTTACACTATTTCTATTGTAGGTCAATGTAGAGTATCCACTGCCCACTGAACGAATATTTCACACTTTTATCACTGCCAATGCTGCGTTATAAACCAATTTTCGGAAATCTAATGTAAAAGACTGCCTACAGATATTTGGAAAGTTTCAGAGAAAATACACAAATCCAATCTTCTAACACGATTTTTTTGTTTTTATGAATTAAGCAATTTGCTGGGAGACATCGTTAGATATAGACCACTCTTACACTAAACCTGGAGTAATTTAAGCTTATTAATCAGATATGATTCTACTTACTGTTTTTTTATATGCTCACCTGTATGTAATTTCTATTTTATACATATTTCATTGTTATTTTCCATCCAAAGATAATTAAGAACGCTGAATATTACTTAATATCTCCTATCTTTCTTCAAATAGTGTTTATATGCCATGTTAATTTTCATTTGTTTTCATAAGTTAACAATGATCCATATTGGGAGCAACATATAAGAAATTATTTTCCTACACAATCCACGCTATATTCACGTTGTTTTGAAATGATTAATCGAAGATGCTTTGCTTATTGTTTATTACACCATTGTATGTAATTTCTATTCCATACTTTTTTTTCCTATCCCAAGATCATTAAGAATAGTGAATAATATTCATGCTTGTTTCCTGTATTTCTTAAAATATGTATTAAATATGTATGTATTAAAATATTTTAATTTTTATTTGTCGTTATTTACGTAAAAATGATGCGCCAAAAAATAATGATAATTTCGTACTCACTCCACATCACTATATCCACATTTGTTTTTCAGTGATTTATTAAAGAATGTACCGGTATTTAAAAGAGTAATAATTTAGAAACATGTTACATAAATCAACCTTGTGCCAAAAGAGAATGCTCCATGGACCAAATTATATTAAAGAATGTACCAGTATTTAAAAGACTAATTTAGAAACATGTTACATAAATCATCCTTGTGCCAAAAGAGAATGCTCCCTGGACCAAATTATATTAAAGAGTGTACCGGTATTTAAAAGACTAATTTAGAAACATGTTACATAAATCATCCTTGTGCCAAAAGAGAATGCTCCCTGGACCAAATTATATTAAAGAATGTACCAGTATTTAAAAGACTAATTTAGAAACATGTTGCATAAATCATCCTTGTGCCAAAAGAGAATGTTCCCTGGACCAAATTATATGAAAGAATGTACCGGTATTTAAAAGAATAATTTAGAAACATGTTACATAAATCATCCTTGTGCCAAAAGAGAATGTTCCCTGGACCAAATTATATGAAAGAATGTACCGGTATTTAAAAGAATAATTTAGAAACATGTTACATAAATCATCCTTGTGCCAAAAGAGAATGCTCCCTGGACCAAATTGTCGTATTTTGCAGTGGTCGTCAGTACTCGCTGAAATGGGTAATAATATAATATAATTATGTTGTACGTAGCAAGATCGATTATTCAATTGATAGGATATTTTATGAGGTTGTCATGACTGAAGTATCTATTGGCAATTGCTTTTATTTATTTATTTTTTTTTTTATTTTTATTTTTTTTGTTAGAGGAGGCCTTGACATTAGTTTGATGGAATACGTTCGTAAGCATATAATTTTGTGATATAATTAACATTCCCGGAACTAATATATTTCTATAATGGCTTCAAGAGTTAGAATAAACGCTTATCTACCTGTGTTAGTGTTGGTATAAGGAAATTTAACATCTTTATCGGAATTTACAACAGGAATAATAGTTCTTATCAGGACTAGTTGTTTGTTTACTTAGTTACCACATATTCAATTATATAAATCAATATTTGCGTACTTATCAAGATTCTGGAAGTGAAATTTTGTAGTGTAACATGCTTTATTAATAACTTAGTTCATTAATGATATCTTCAATTTATTTGTGAGCAATTTACGCTTATTTATTACCAGCCATGTAACTTATACTGTACTAATCAATAATAGTCAAAATATCCAACGGTGTGAATATTGTGGTAAACTCTTCAAAAGTGTAACCATTCATGTAAGTAAAGCGCACCCTGAAGTTCATCGCAAGGTCATTATATCTAAATATGATGTGAACAAAGCACCTAACCAGTTAAAGGGAAATTCCTATGCATCTAGTCCTGGGAGAGAGGAAAATGGAAATGATCTTCGGGATACTGAGTTACAGTCTTCACACACAAGCCCACCAAATGGTAAATCTCGAGATATTGTAGATTTTGAAAATAAGTTTACGGCTGTTATTAATAATGGTGACGTGGAAGAGTTTGAGAAAATCGTCGTTGATTTCATTCAATATTTGGCAAATGCTATTAACACCTTGCCAGGTCCTAGACATCCTGCAGTACGTTATTATAACAAACGTAAAGCCCATAAAGAAACAAGGCATATTTCCCACTTATCCACGAAAAATCCTGGTAGATTAGCTGCAAGAAAACGAAAACAACATAAAGAACGATATCAATATGAAGTGGCCCAGTATCAGTATTTTAATCAACGGCGTAAAGTAGTGAGAAACATAATGAATAGTCAACATAATAAAATGTGTAAAATACCTATTAGTAATATTTCTGAATATTTTACAAATAGGTTTGGTAAAACAAATGATTTAACACCACTAGCGCTTATTGATCCTATATCTTCAGAAGAGGATATTCAGATATCTGAACATGATATAAACATGGCAATCTCAAAAATTAAAGTTGACACATCTGCTGGTCCGGATCATGTAATCATGAGAACAATCAAGGAACTAAAGACGAGTAAAGTACTTTGTTTACTTGCTAATGCCATGTTGAAGTTTAAAAGATGTCCTCGTGTTCTTAAGACAGCTAGGACAATTTTACTATTTAAAGGTGGTGAAGAAGACCAATTGGCGAACTGGAGGCCGATATCAATATTTTCAGTACTAATGAGAAGAATAATAGAGAAGGTTCTTGATAAATTTCTCCGCAATTTTGTTAACTTGACAAATCAGCAACGGGGGTTTATATCTATACCTGGCACTCATATAAATTCATCAGTTATCAACGAGTGTCTTCAGGATGCAAAATCGGAGAAGAAGAACTGTTGCGTAGCTTTCCTTGATATAAGTAAAGCCTACGATAATATAGGACATGAGCATTTAAAACGATCTCTCTACCATGTGGATATGCCAAACAATCTCAGAGACTTAATTACTAATTTAATGGAAGATAACATTATCAAAATAGAAACAGGCTTAAATAAAAGTGGTGACATACACCTTAATAGAGGAGTAGCTCAGGGTTCTCCTTTATCCCCGGTTCTCTTCAACTTGGCTATTGATAATATTCTTAGAGAATTAACTGAACCTGAAATAGCCCAAGAATACGGTTACCAGTTATCTCCTACTGTTAGCCCTGTCTCAATTCTTGCCTTCGCCGATGATTTGGCCCTTATTAGTAAGGACCTCGAGTCAGTTTCTATATTAACGGATTTGACGATTCAGAATTTATCAAAAATTGGTTTGAATATTAACCCCCAAAAACGTAGTCTCATTAACATTAAACATGGTAAACTCAGCCAAGACACTATCACTTTGAATTGTGGAGATATAATTCACTCTATTGGACCGGGTGAAATCGTCAAATATTTGGGAATTACATTTTCTGCAGAAATTGTATTTGATCAACCAAGTATTATTCGAACTTTTGGTAAAGATATTGACAAGTTAACCACCACCAATTAACTAAAAACTGAATATTATGAATCAGTATATATGGCCTAAGATCATTTATTTGCTCTAAAGTACACCAATGAATAAGATTCCAAAATCTTTCTTACACGATATTGATAAAATTGTCCGGACAGGTGCTAAGGAAATTGTGGGTTTACCGCACGATTGTCCGAATGACATGCTATATGCTCCGAAGAATCTTCCTGGCCTTAGTTTATTTAATGCTGAATGGGAAGTACACATCCAACACTATAACATTGCCAGAAGTCTTTTAAAAATAAATGACGAACATCTCCATTTCTGCAGGAATCTTGAAACTGAAAAACAAGCAGCTCTTTCACAACTAAACATTCCCAACAACGCAGAAGCTCATTCGATGACAGACCCGAAGTTTAAGATCTGAGTTACGGCGGAGGTCGTTTAGTAATTGGTGTCGTCTTCCACAAAAAGGCAAAGGAGTGGTAACTTACAGTGAAGATCCAAAAAAACAACTCTTGGATTAGTAATAGAAGAGGGATATCATCCTCAGAGTGGACCAATGCCATAAAGATGTCCACAAACATTGCAGCAGTACGATCGGTGCCAGGTCGTTCCTTTCAAGATCAAAAGTGTCGTCATCCAGGATGCAGCGAAGTAGAAGCCCTTGGGCATGTTTTGGGTTATTGCCCTAAAGGAGAACTACTGAGGAACAATCGCCACCATAAAGTGAGAAGCTCCATCGCAACCACTCTTCGGAAGGCAAAGTGGGAGGTTTACGAAGAAGTGCACTGCTTGGCTGAGAATGGGTCAACGAGAAGAGCAGACATTATAGCCATCGATCGCCGGAATCAAAGAAGCCTCATTCTTGACCCCACTGTCCGTTTCGAGAAGGATGATCAACAAGCCAATAACGTTAACAACGAAAAGAAGTCTATTACAACCCATGTATTCCTCACTTCAGTAAGAGATACAAAATGAATATTAATACATGGGAAGTGAAAGGACTTCTTTTTGGCGCTAGGGGAACTTCATTTCAGTTAACCAAAACCATTCTCCTTTCTCTTAAATTTTCTAATGAGGACATTAACAAAATTTGTCTAATGGTATTGAGAGATTCATTATCCATTTTACACAATCACTTGTATAATAGTACGTATTTTTTTCACTTCATTTCATTACTCTTCAATGTATTTTTATCTCATGTTTCTCCGAACTCAAATTGTACTTTATTTTTAAATTTATCATTGTTCCGTATTCTCTCCGCAATCATATTGTATTTTTCATTTAACCTCTGCTTTGTATTCTGGATCCTAGTGGTCAGCCATAGATTTAGGCCAGATGTCCCAAATTGTGGAATTTGTTGCTGACGGGTATATAAGGACTGGCGCTCTTACGGGTGGAGGTCGGGGTTTGGGATGGCCCACAAGCAACAAATATGTTTAGGATTAGTGTAAAACTGACCTATGTCTCCTATAGTGGGCGGGACATAAGTAACATTCACCAAAATTTTGAATGAACCCAACATTATTCCACAAGCAAGTCAAAGACTACTATAATATCAAATAGTTTGTTTAATTTTCAGTTTATCACTTATCAAGGTATGGAAGCAGAAATGAATTTGTTACATCAATTACAATATGTCAAATTATGCATCACGAATATTTTCGACTTTTCAAGTAAGTCATCTTCAGGTGATGTGATTTGCTGACAAATACAATTGAACATAGGTGAAAAGATACAATGATCAGTGGCGAAGCTACGTGGAGGCAATTGAGGCAATGCCTACCCAGAAAAAACCTCAAGATAAAGAATTATAAATAAGCCTACTAACATAAATTTCTCGACTGTAATAATTGTTGTGATTGAGAAAATCAGCAGTTTATACAGGATTCTTCGCTCATCGGCACATGTCAACGACAAAATCTGTTGTGGTCGGCCAGGGTGATGGGCATCTGCGAGTGAGACAATTTCTCGCTTGCCTCTTCTGCCACTTCAACAGGCTTTGGCTTTACGGCAGGGATTGGAGGTGACGGAAAAAAGCGTGAGGTTGTTTGAATTTCTAGCAACCCTCTCCATGTCGCAAGGAGCATGTCTCACGACCAACCACAGTGACCAACAAAGAATATTCGGACTTTCTCTCGCTTGCAGTTATAGTTTTGCCAATTTATGGTAGCTAGATATAGCTATTTTTAACAAATTTTCAGCGGCAATATGGATGAAAGTCTTGTATTGTATTATTTATCTTTTTTTGTTAATTTAGCGAGTTTTTAAAGCCCTCTTAGCGACAGGAATACAAATTTTCTCCATTGATGGCATATTTATAGTGAATTTTTACTGCTGTTTAAGGACTTTATCACAAACACTGTTGGCAACGCTGCTTTAGTGGGAAATGCTCCTTTTGATTTAGTCGGCGCAAAAGTTACTCAAGACCATTTTTTTTTGTTAGAATTAAGTGTGAATTTACTAGAATGTGCCCGAAATAATGAGTGAGTGAAGATCATTTTTGTATTATTTTGTGAGAATTAGGTGTATTTGTCCCCTCAAAGACTTTTAGATTATATTGTCCTAAATGGCCTGGAAAGTGTATATGTGGAAGTGTTCAAATTAATTCGTTGGTTTTTAACGTTTCCTGTGACCACAGTCTTCTGAAAGAAGTATGAGTACTTTGAAAAGAATAAAAACATACTTGCGTAATTTTGATCAATGAAAGACTCAGCTGTCTTAGTACCATTGCCATTGAGAAGAAGCTAGTGAAAGAACTGATGAGTGACCAGATGTTCAAGGATCGTGTCATTGACAATTTTGCCACCAAGAAAACTCGCCGTTTGGAACTATTGTACAAAAAATTTAAGATAAGACTTGCTGCCTACCCACTCTTTAAAAACTGGCTTCGCCACTGACAATGATAAAAACACACATATAAAACACATGTAAAATTTAACCTTGCTTGCTCATTTAAAAAAAAGGGTATAAATCATGACGTCAAGCATAGTATTGAATTAAAAACATTCAGATAAAAACAATCAAATGAATATGGCTGCGATTAGGAGAAGTATATATATTTAAATGGCAAACAGTGTGCCAGTGTTGAAGAATTAAAACTGTTTAAAATTGTTCAAACTGAAGTCTTGAGGCTTGTTCATTTGTAATACAAAGTTCAACATGATGGAATTCTTGTAAGAAGTAGGTGTAAGATTATATTCTCAGTCTCAAAGACTATTAAGCTTTGTAAAAGTGTCACCTTATATCACGTAGTCTGAGACCAAGAGACTAACAACACAGCGACTTACGAATACTAAACTTATACATTACTTTAATGGAGACGTTAATGTCCAACGTCTGTACAGAGCTTCGTTTCTTTCAACGGTAAATTGTTTATTGATTACTACTGTATAAGATGTGTATCATGCGGTATGATGATGCATATCTGTTTGCGGGCTTGGAACTCACATTAACGTACGTATATTGCAAATGAATTCTTTTATACCTCCATGTCAAGGACACTTTGTAACCAAACAGGGAATTTGAAATTAGCGCCCTAGAAACATAAGATGCGAGGGAGGTGATAAAGACGTGTAAAATCATATGAACTCGTAGACGTAGGTACTCCTACAAGTACATTAGACTTGATATGCTTTTCGACAACCGAACCCGGGTACGGATACATGAACTTACATCCATGTGTACTACTACAAAAACCCACTGCAACGTCCACTGTGTCTACCATATTCCACCATGACTTGGAGGGGGATCGAACCTGGGCCTTCTGGATGGAAGACCAGCGCGCTAATTACACTGGTCAACAAAATTAAACATATTTTTTGTTAAAAGATAACGTGATTCTTATAGCATTTTTTGTGCTGTTTTTCTATCACCCAAGTTTTTTGAGTAATTAGATGAAATGTAATTCAAACTTTTGTAGTGACTATTACATTTTTATTACGTCACACTACTTTTGACCAATAAAACTGTACGAAAGGACGTCTTGCAACCAATCATGGCTGCTTATCGCACAATTTTATCGCGTCCCTAGCATTTGTTTAATTTTATCGCGTCCCTAGCATTTGTTATTTTTATCACTACCCTAGCATTTGTTTCTTTGTTTGCCAACATTTCAAACTGCACTGGTCTGGACGTCAAAAAACAGAAAATTACAAACCACTCCAGTCGATGCACAGCACTTTCAAATATGACTCGCATTGGCATTCAAGAACAAGAATAATTAATAAAGATTATGCATCTTCCCTGAAATCCTATTTACAAATAAATGAAAAGCACCATTTGGAAATCCTGAATAAGTTGAGGGATACACCATGTACATCAACGAGTTCACTTCTTTTACGCACACGTCCAATACAACATCAACTGAACCACCAACCACTAAAACATTCAAATTTGAAAATTATACTTTCAATAATTGTTTCTTTTAAAATTATGCATGTTTATTTTTTATTTCATCATCGTTAATTAAAACGTTTCTTCTTTATTTCATCATCCCTAATTAAAACTTTTCTAACACTCGTTTATATTATTTAGGTTATGTTTGTTAGGGCCTATAGCTTCTGCTATATGATATTATGGATAGTCACGTATCAGAGATTGTTTAATACTAAGATTTATTGAAAATCATCTGTCAAGTGACGTTGATTACTGGGATCCGGATGATTGAAGTGGAATGCGAATGTTTTAATAAAAATGAAACTGAATCAGCAAAGCCGTCTTGACTAGTAACCGTCCACAGAGTTCAATGAAGTTTCCATAGTTGGCACACCTGATAACAAGAAAACAGCTAATCATAACACACTACTGCCATCTAGCGTAATGTTGAGATGGTACAATAATACATTTGAAGACAGTTGTATTTTCGTAAGCCAATTAATATTTTATTGTATTGGAGTACTTTGTTACTTCTAATCTTTATATACTTTCTTCTAATCTTGTAATAGTCAATTAAATCCCACTCAAGTTTTGATTTTCTCCAGATAATCAAAACCTCTAGTGAGATTACTGTTGATAATACCTTGTAACATTTTACCTAAAATCATGTTTACTTATCTAAAACGTGTGTGAAATAAATTTTAGACTATACTTGGCTTGAGAAAAAAAAACCCTTTTAAGTGTCCAGCAATACAATGCCAGAATATTTGAATTCCATTTTTTTCCTGGTAGCACCTTTCCTTTTCAGAAAAATCCTCAAGAAAACGCTCCCCACGAAGGTTTTAGGGGGAAAAATAGATAAGAATCCAAGAAGTTATTTTGAGAGACATATTACATCACTCCATCACGTTATAGTTCTGAATCAAACCGCTGACAAGTTCTCTGTAATCTTCTGTTTTGTGGTTCATAGAAAGTAACAGTTTGTTAAATGATACTTAGGTTCCCAGCATATCGTTGAAACTGGAAAAGGCATATGACGGGATCCTTTCAGCCAACAGAATTATGTGGAGCACAACAGATTTCAGGGGCCCAGTCCTATTCTCCTCTATTTTACCATCAAAATAACACTCGTAAGCTCTTTTAACTAGTGTAGCAAAAATTCGCCTGTGTGCTTTCAAAGTTAACTAACCACAAACGTAACAAAAATTGCTTATATGATTTACACAATATTTCGAGATACGTTTCACTTTACAAGATACTTTTACCATAATTAAAATTACGACAAAGAAAATACAGGTTATGAAACTTGTTTCATTTAAACACCAACTCAACTGAGAATTAATATTAATTTTTACAGTCTAATGAGGAATAAAATTCGCTTTTATGAATTCTGACTTCACAGGCAACAATAAAATTATCTAAAGTTATAGGTGAATTGTTAAAGCAATGAAATGAAATACTTTCTTTCCATTAGTATGTTAAAGACTATTACCTATAGCAATAAAAATAAACCAATTGTTCTAAAATTACAAAAAAGGTGGGTGGTAGAAAAATTCTGACTTTATTTTTGAAATCAGCAGATGAAATTACTGTTCTCCAACCAGGAGATCAACCATGAAAGGAATGTGCTTACTATTGTGTCATCTATTGGAGCGAAGTAGATAGATAATATTACCGTTATAACATCAGTTTAAAAATCATGCGCTCTCCTGCATATGTTATTTCCTGTATGGAGAGATTAAAAGACCAGGAAATTAACTGTGATCTAATTTTGTAACTAGGGTAGTATCAATATGTGTGTGTATCAATGTTATTGTTTGTGCTGTGAGAGCTAGGCAGTACAGATACGAGTACCCACGTGTGTGACATCTTATGACATCAACATTCATTCACAGCATTACCCCGCTTCGTCTCAGTCCCCAAAGACTTTCTCGTGGTTGGAGTACAGTACATAAGAAACAGCAGAAATTTTACATTTAACAAAATCATTGTTGACCAGTGTTACTTGAGCCATAGACACGGCCGGATCAAGACCATGTCATAGCCGACGAAGGAGTGAATGAAAAGAATGTAAAATCATAATTTGAGTGTACTGTGCAGTGTTAGAAAAAAGAACTAGTGGAGGTAATAAAATATAGTTTTGTATCGTTGTATGTCTGATCATCCGCACTGCCTCCTTTCTGGGACTTAAACTGTGAGACAAACCTTTTTTTCTAAGACTGTACTTCCCAATTCGCAATTTTATCCAAAAGTCAAATGGAGCATATCATAATTCTGCAGGCTACTAACACAGTCGTGATCCAGCTTAGGTATAAGTACTAATGTAAATACCCCGAATTGAGCCCCCTACGCTTTCTAAAATCGATTTCATGATGTTAGAAGTGACTATTTAGAGGCGGGCACAATTTAAATGATTGAGCTAACAAATCATTGACTTTGACATACTAGCTATAAGAATATAACGGCTACTTCGTTTTCTTTGTAATTGCTTTTCCCGGAGTACTCCAGATTCCCTCTTTCATTCCACCAACATTCTCTACTTCCTCTTCACTCTATATATCATATGTAACAGTAAAAATAGGTAGGGGTGTTGTCTAGGGATAGTAAGGGTTTCCGACGTTGATCTCGGTTCTAAGGTCGGGCTCTGGGTTCGAACTCGTCAGTAGATCGGACCTTACCTGCAGGTTTCAGGAAGGACGACCTGCCTTTCAGCCTCAAATTCACGAATGCCACCCGGGATATCTGTTGGACTTAGACAGTAATCGCAAATAGGGCCTAAACGGCCCAAGTGCAAGGATCCGTCCTGGATCCAGTTCTCATGAAATAAATCAAATCAATCCAATCAGATCCCAATCGACACATAAATAAATAAATAGATAAATAAATAAATAAATAAATAAATAAATAAATAAATAAATAAATAAATAAATAAATAAATAAATAAATCATTCGATCAATCAAATCAATTGAGCTAAAGAATCAAGTATTTTATCTTAAGGTTTCGATTTTTATGTACTGTTTGAAAATCATTCAAGTCCCAAGGCGCGCCGTGCCGATTAAAAAGGTATTCAATACAAAGAACATTTTACTCGTATAATACGTAGCTTTGACATATTCCGAGTTACAGAAAGACATATTTAGTATATGCAAGAACAAGCCAGACATACGTAATCTTCCTCGGCTATTACAGGCGAACTGAAAATAAAGCCTGCTAAAGCTCCTGACACCAAGAAATATCTGGAATGTGTTCATCCAAATCATCCGTCCAGATCTCTTTTTGATCATCTGACGGCAGATGAAGAAAATGAGAAAAGAGTGAGAGTGAAGGTTGGTTGAAATTCTACATTGTTACGACACAACAGCATTTTAAAAGTAAGTAGATCAACTTACTCATAAAGGGTTGCCAGGTGCCCCGTATTCTATGAGATGTCCCGTATTTGAAGCCTGAAAAAAAAAAGCGTTTGCGGATATTATGTCATAGAAGGCCAACGGGGTATTTTTTTTCAACTTTCTTTTATTCCTTTCCCTAAAGCTAGGCTCTCACTTACCGGAAAAAATTCGTTCGACACATCCGGATTTTTATTCTTTGCATTATTTTAAATAGAACATCGCCCTCTTGGTCGTATCGTCTCTGTCCGCACGACCGGATTCCGTTCAGGATTCTGGCCAGATAATTCTAAACAGATTTCCGAATGGTCCACGATCGAAATGAAAAATGTCATGGCCACGCATGGCAAATATATCAATTGCAAGGCCTCTAGTAATATTAAAGGTATAATGAAATAGCACGAAGGATGACACAAAGCTTGTTTTATTAAGTCCAGCAGTATGAAGAGATTTATAATTTATTAAATTAAAATTACAGCAATGTAATATGGAGAAAGAACGTATGGGATGAGATACGTACATCGCCGATTAGCTACATATTACACTAGTCAGACTTCAGATGTATACAAACAATATTGTTCTTCCTCTCACACATATCAAGTGAAATAATTATAACAATTATAATTATAGTTTATTTAACGACGCTTGCAACTGCAGAGATTATACAGCGTCGCCTTTGCGCCGGAATTTTATCCCGCAGGAGTTCTTTTACATGCCAGTAAATCTACGGACGTGAGCCTGTCGCATTTAAGTACACTTAAATGCCATCGACCTGTGCCGGGATCGAACCCGCAACCTCGAGCATAGAAGGCCAGCGCTATACCAACTAAGCTACCGAGGCCGACTGTCAAGTGAGATGTACTGCCTGATAATACTCGTAGATGTACATAATCAGCCAGAACCTCAATCAGAGGATAGTTTATCATTTAATACCATGTATTTTCCTGTGACATCTCCACACGAGTCCATCTCGTTCACTTTTCTTCAAACTTCTCCCAGAATTACGTGTTTCGCAGAACATTACACTCCTAAGTAAACCACAATCACATAAAAACCATAGGACATATCGTCGGTTTCTTGGTAAAAGTGACCAAGTGACATTCCAAGGCTTCCAAGCATTATGAAAATCTAAGGCATAATTTTATATTAAAAACTAATAATATAGCACATTTACCTTCAAAATAATTTATTACTAACATCTAAAGAAGTACAGTTATCTTTGGATGGATCATTAAACCTTTAAATGCCTTTTCCCAACAATTTTGCATTTTGGACTTGGTCACTTTTACCAAGAAACCGACGATAACTGTATTCATGGATGAAGTAAGTAAAAAGATTTTATTTATAATTCCATAATTTCCATTTCTAGGCTTACATTTTAAGCCAACAGGGAAAATTTGATTTATTTTTTTTTATTTAACTATAGCATTCGAAATTGCCGCCATGATTAGGATAAAACTAATTTTCAACATATTGGTTGGTTGGCAACATAATAAAAACGATATACATCGATAATTTAATTGATAGAAACGCTACTTCCGTTCACCTTTTTTTGCGGCTTTGCATATTTTTATATTTAGAGTGGCTTCTATAATGCATCTGTTCCACATTTATAGTCTAACATAATACCAGGACGAATAGAAGAAATAGTGTACGCACTTCCATGGTTCTATTCGTCCTGACAATACCACAGTCTAGTATATACAGTCACGAAGCTCAATACGTAGGGAATATGCATACATAGATAGTTGCTAACCACTAGGATCGCTGCTATCGCCTCATCACAGACAATGCGAAATAGTACCGGCACAGTCTATTGTTCGTAAGGGTACCCTCAATGTGAGGCAGTTTACTAATTTGTAGAAAAAAGCCGCCCTAAATAAGGGTTCGAAAGATCGGCCTACTAATCAATTCATAAAGAATAATAAGTAAACAAAATTATTATTATATACTAGACTGTGATAATACAAATACTTTGATAATACTAACCTCACTTTTAACACTGCCTTCATTAATTATTACCGGTAAGTTCTTATTTATACACGCTTTAACATCTGTGTTTAGTATCTTTGAGTACTTCAGTAGGCCATTTTTACTATTGTTGAGTTCCGGTCGTGTGTTGTAGAAGGTTTGTGTTCATGTATCTGATTTTAAATTTTGATTAATATTTATTAAGGTAGTGATGAATCATGGTATGTTAATTTCCAATCCGGTATTGTGACAGAAAGAAACCATGAATTATTAATATACATTTTTATTCTTATCATCATAGCATTATCAAAGACATCCTGAGCATTTTGAATTATCATCTTTATTTTTAAATCTTAATATTTTAATTTGCTATACACTTTATTTGTTTGATAAGAAACTTATAATATATAATTATTGTCACAATATGTAGTTTATGTGATTAATGTTTTATGGGCATGATGACAATATTGAGTTTTACCTAGAAGTTTGCTATCATTTTTCAAGATTCGTGTATCATTCACCATTTTTCATACACTCAGAAATTTCTGTTTTCTGTAATTCAGAATTCTTGTGGTCTGCCAATGTTATTGCTCTGATGTTTTCGAATAAAAATGGTGATATATCAAGCACGGTTCTTAAATTAGTGCACATAGCATCAATTAACATTCAAATGATCAACATTTCGTATATGAAAATTTTTCGTTGAATGCTAATGCTATAATATCGCCTTTTTATACAGGGAAATCATTTTATTTTTACTTCAATTTTTATTGTACCTGAGTTTTTGAATGTACTTCAATCCCACCCCCTCTACTAGTAAACTTCCAACCGTTCTTCACACAGAACCAAGCGTATACAGTCAATCGCCTTACGGTCATAGTAAACACAAACAGTACTGAGTTAGTGAGTATACTACGTTCCAGAAATATGTTCGATTTCAATATTGAATCATATTCTCGCACAGATACTGTCGTCCGTTTGCCTTCGTCGCATCCCGGTTTCTCCTACCCTCTTCTGCCCGTCCCTTTGTGGCGGGCTGTCTTAGCTCTTTTCTGAAAACATTAATTTCTGTTAGGAATTGGACGTCTACGTAATATTATACAACAGTTTAAAATAACTTAAATAAAAACCCCTCGTTAAGTAATTAACTGTCACGTGATTCCTCCCCCCCCCTTTCTACGACAAAACCACTTGGACGGACAGTAAATAGCATGTCTGAATAATTTTATCTTTTCGGATCGGGCAGAAATGAAGATTGAATTTACAATACGTAAGGTACTCTTTTATAGAGTAGGTAAACAATTATTTCAACATGAGTTAGTAGTACGAAAGACGAAATTGGTAATTGGAATTAGGTATAATTGTCTATGTGCGATAATATGCAAAAAAGAACTGAAGCCTGTATCGAAATGAACGGCCATCATTTTCAAATATGTGTTTAAATATCCTTATTATGATTATTTTTCAATTTAACTTCATTCTCTATATTGTAGGCTAATGTGCTGTAGAAAGTATAATATGCACTGCATAATGAATACGTCCACATGGACAGCTCAGTTCGAGAGTAAAAACACTTATTGTTAATACTTTACTGTATTTTGATTAAAGAAAAACCTAATGAAAATTATCAAACTCAAAATCGCGATATTTCCTACTTTACGTATATGGATGAACTACTTTTCATCCCTCCTATACCTAGTAAAGTGATTTGTTTGTATCTTACGCCAGTATCATCGAACTCCAGTCGTGGAAGAGGGTAGCAAACGGTGTTTCCGGTTCACAACCTTTAAGCCAAAGGTATAGCCAGGTTAATATTAGAAATGTTAGTAAAAATAAAATGATGTCCCTGTAGTATTAATCAGAATGTTTGGGTTTATATCAGACTTAAAGAAGTTTCTGCTGTTACAGTAGCTGAAAGTTATGGATAAAAGGACGAGAAGAATTATATTCAAGGCAGTGGAGTTGGTAAGTCTTAGAATCAATAATAACAAAGCTAAAGTGATAATAACGGTATTGCACAGAGATCCATTTGTAATTTGAGAGCGGTTGCAGCGCGCATCGTTGCACTAAGGCCGTGTCTCAAACTTCAAGTCCACCCTACACACTAGTGACTAGCAACTAGATGACTTGTAAACTAGGGAGCTTTGGGCAATGTTTCATTCATCTTCTGAGTGATGTGTGAATTATGTCAAAATTATTATTTTACGATTTTTTCCTATATAATATTTCACTTCAGGAATACTGGACAAGATCAACTGGACAAACATATTATTGGGTAGCCAGACAACAAGTGTTGAGTTTGTCTATAGCAATATATTGAATGAATGAATGAATATTGACTTTCAAATCTTTAATCTTTTTAAAATGATGAAACGCCTATATTTACATCTCAGATAGTGCTTGCACTTGGCTTCTGTGAAGTAACCTAACCTAACCTAACCTAACCTAACATAACCTCGACATTTTCTCGCCCTCTCCTACCATGTGCGAAATATCGAGAGCATTGAAACATTGCAGTGAGACGCTCTGATGAGCGGGGAAGAACGGAATGTTTAGTGTTCAATCTCGAACAAGTTCGCAATTCCAATCACTGTTTATCACTTTTTCACTGCCTAAGATCACCGTGATCATAAATGAGCGATCACAGATAGAACAGTTATCACAAAAGAGCAGTTTATCTCATCACTAGTAAACACAGAAACTCGAGACCGATCGCTTCCATAATTAACAACTGTTTATTGTTTCCCATTGTTGCAAATCTCGCAAAAGCTTTTCAGTTTTGCACCATCAAAAAAAGCTGGTAAATTTTGGGAACAAAGAATATTATCAGTATTTCAATGATGCTGACTTTATATTTTTCCAAATTTCAATAAAGTATACTGAAATTAAAGTGGCTCGATTTTTTTTTTCACTGAATGTACAAACAATAACAGCATTCATAAACTGTTGAAGAAACTGAATTGATTGAGAAACGTGTGAAACATTATAATGTACGTCTCACTTTATCAAACACTAATTCTTTTGTTTTACTTATTTGAGTCCAGGAATTGTATGAATTTATTTTATTTTTCTCGCTTTTTTCAACCAGCATGCGTACGAACGCATAACATGCGAGGTGTCTACAAGTGATTGCGGCGGTTAAAAAACCACTATAGGTAGACTACAGTATATATTATTTAACATAATTATGATCACAAAGCTGTACAAACTCTACAGAAAAACTCTCCAAATTTTTCTGACGCTTTACAAATGCTGTATATGTGCCCTTCTAGTGACTTCGCACACATCAACTCTGTAATCAAGTTCGTCCAAAACTCGATTTAGCGTGTTTCTCTGTCAATTTCAACAAAGGCGTTAATGATGCAAGCACGGAGTTCTGGTAGATCAACCGGTAATAGTGAAACAAATACTGAATCCCTTAAATAACCCAAACAAAAAGTCACGAGAGTTAAGTCGGGAGAACGTGGAGACCGTGACGGCAGTTCGTGACCATCATTCCCGATACGACCAATCCATTGGTTTCGTAGTTTAGTGTTTAGGAAGTTACGAACGTTCGTGTTCAACACATGAGGACGATCCACTGATTTTCCTTTATATAGGCACCACGTAGATGTTTAACTTTTCATACCATCGTCGAATGGCGTTGGCGCTGCCTGGATCTGTATGGAATTTCGTTGCTTGATCTTTCTGTTAGAAAATTTATAAGTTCATCATTTCCAACCATCTGAAAACAATGTACGGATGACTTTCCACGCAAAAATATATAGTCCACTTCAGGGAACACATTGTTTCTATCGATAATATCCTCCTTACTCCAGGTAATGTTCCTTTTAGACTGTCTAACGTGCCTCCGAACTGCTGTGACATTGACTCGAATAAAATTAGATGATGGTATATGCTTTCTCACTGTTTGTCGTCATCTTACAACTAGTGCTCTCGCGGCCGCAGATGGAAATGTAATTATGTTTATCCAAACAAAACTTTGAGAAATGTTATTTATAACACCAAACATGATCACCATGTTTTTACTAATTAAGAAAAAATAATGAAACCGCTTCAAACATTTGTAGACTCTCAGTAGTTTGAGAAAACTCGACTAGACCATAAACGTACCGTCTCGTGTTGATTTCTCATTTTATTTTTCAGATAAAGATAGTCACGCTATTTCAATTAGTCAAAACTTGCGTTCTTTTATTTATTTATTAAAAAATTATCGCTGACAATTCTACTTGTGAGAACTTTACTTAAAAAGTAAAGTTAAAAAAAATATATGGTATAAAGTGCAAGTTGCTTTCAAGTATGTTGGTTTTCCTCAGCTGAACTTTTCCTCATCGCAGGTGCTGGTAATTGTTTGCGGCATATTATACTACGCAGCTTTGGATAAGGCGGGAGCGAAGAACGTTTTTCGAACAACAATTAAATTCGTGACGGCTTACGCATATGCATGGATCCTCGCTATTTTCCTCATTGTATTCCTGCTCAAGAAAGAAGTGGACAAAGTTGTTGTAAGTTTTAATGGCCTTGTTACACGAGTTCTTCCAGAAACTCGTAACGGAGTTATCCAACCAAATTAAACATATTCGACAGAGGATCAAATGAAAGACAAAAAAATGTAGAAATAACACGGGTATTTGCAAATGAAACAAAGGGTTGTATAAAACTTTCGGTGAAGGTTACCTGTGAACTAACCACTAGAGAAATCGCTGAAATACCTTCAAAATTCCTAGGATTTATAGTATGGAGTGGTGTAAATTGGATGTGATCGCTGGGAGAGTTATATGCCGGCCTAGCCCGTCCAAAATACATATCTTACTTAACTTAATACCAAATTCGTCGTGCGTAAATGAAAAACACCGCCATATTTCCTGAATATGACTTAATTTGTGGCAGGGAATAAAGCAGTTTTCAATGTCGACAACACCTCTCACATAATATTACATACCTAATGTAACCTACCTAACCTAATCTGTCACATAATACACACATACTCTAACCTGTCACATAATATTACACACCTAATCTAACCTATCACATAATACACACCTAATCTAACCTGTCACATAATACTACAAACCTGTAGTAACATTCTTCACGTTTAGGGTCATTTTGTTTCCAAATGCTGTCCTCCTTCCTATATGCCGTGTCGGGAGACATCTAGTGGAAGAAGTGAAACGTGATGGCGGGCGACTCTGTCTCCACTACTCATAATTACATGTAGTTCGTTAAGTGTGTTTTTTGTGCATCAAGAAATGTTGTTGTTGTTGTTGTTGTTTTCTAATGCCAGGCGTTTGACAATGAAGTCATTTGACCTCTTTCACTCCTATATTTTTCAAAGATATTATCATGGTCAGCCACTGAAGCATAGATTTTGAGGTGTTCCGAATCCATTTCTTGGTTTGAGTTGCACAATGGGCAGTTAGGGGACTGATATATTCCAATTCTAAGCAGGTGTTTGGCCAAACAATCATGGCCTGTTGCCAACCTAAATGCAGCTACAGACGATTTTCGTGGTAAATCGGGAATTAACTGTGGATTATGATGCAGAGAGTTCCAATTTTTTCCTTTGAGATTGTGTTATCAAATTTTGTTTGTTGAAGTCTAAGTATGTAGATTTAATAAATCTTTTCACAGAGTAATAGGTAGATTTAGTAACAGGTCTGTAAGTAGCAGTGCTGCCCTTCTTTGCTAATGCATCCGCATTCTCGTTTCCCAGGATTCCACAATGGGATGGTATCTATTGGAATATAATTCTTTTATTGAGTGATATTAATTGAGAGAGCATTTTAGTTATTTCTGCTGTTTGAGATGAAGGTGTGTGTTTAGAGGCTATTGATAGAATGAATAATTTCATATAAAGTGCAATAAAAATTGAAATGTGTTGTGGCTGTGATAAAAATATTTAAAATTGGTTTACAGCATCATACTTTTTTTAGTAGGTTATTTTACGACGCTTTATCAACATCTTTGGTTATTTAGCGTCTGAGCATCATACTGACAGTGATAAAAGTGTGCAATATTAATTTACAGTGGCGGGTGGATGCTCCACCTTGAATAAAATTCCATTGTTACTATATGTGGTTTCGAAGTAAATTTAAGCAATTTGGGACAAAGTAGAGCATCCACCCGCCAATGTAACGACATCCGCCCGCAAATGCAAGGAATATTGCACACTTTTGTCATTGCCAATGTGGCGCTATAAAGCAATTTATTTATTTATTTATGTCTATAACAGAGCAAAGCCCCAATTACAATAGACAGTACAAATGTTTTCTTAGATAACAACAAAAGAAGTTGCTCAGCAATGGCCGAATGAACGAAATGCAGTTTACTGCACAAAAACGAGCGAAATGTGTCTTGTGGTTTGCTAAATTTGAAAGTGTAACGTCTGTTCTACGGCGATTTCAACGAGAGTATGGTGTTCGGAGGGCTCCTAGATACAAGTTTCATATGAACTGGAATGGGCTAGTCCTAAAGTAAATGTTGATGCGCGGTAGGTCACTATAATCTATACGGGCTGTTCATCTTCACAGAGGAAACAGTTCGATCAGGACCATTCCTGGGCATGTCGAAAAACTTTTTCGAACCATAACATGGGTATCGTGTTCCAACAGGATGGTGCACTACCTCACTGGGCAACTGACGTCCGTGATTATCTGGAGGACACATTTAGTAACAATTGGTGTGGTCGAGGAAGGCCAATTTATTATGTGGCCTCCAAATTCCCCAGACCTGACACCACGGATTTATTTCTGTGGGATTTCGTGAAGAATAACATGTATGATCTCAGAGCAAAGATTTTTCTCATCTTTTGAGAAAGTTACTCCTGAAGTGTTACACCTCACGTGGGAGGAATTAGCCTCAAGATATGAACTGTGTCGTGTTGGAAATGGTGGACACGTTGAGATCTAATTTGGACAAAACTCCCATTCTTCTAGAATGCATGTACAAGTTTTTTTTAACATTAAATAGCAATAGTTCTCATTTTAACACGTTTTTATTTGATGTCTTCCCAAGCAGAACACTCTGTATATTTATTTTGTATTGTATGTAGCAATGAATACTAAATGCTTGGTTGCAGACCGTGCTGGTGTACGTGCTCAGCTGTCTTATGCTGGTCTCCGGCGGCGCCGTTATTATAGACGATGAGCAAAAAGGATTTCGAATCGGCACCAGAGACTACTATTACTCTGCTGGAGCCTTTGGAATTATTACAGGAGTCTTGTGCCTTGCTGATGCCATTATATCTTTTTTCGACAAATGAACATGTTACATCTTTTATTTTTCCATATTTATAAAACATTGTTATGGATACAAATTACCAAGTGAATGACTAAAAGCGAAGCTTGCATGCAATTAGGTTACTTTTCTAAATAAAATGTGAATGTTTATCAATCAATTATTAAATTTCAAAATACTGTAAATATGTGTGTTTATTAATTTAGTACAGTAACATCCACTTTAGGTGTATGTCAGTCGTTCATTTTGTCATTCAGTTTATCTATCTGGAAAGATACCAGATATAATCAATAATCATATTACTGCGAAGTGATTGTGCATTTATATTCATATTCATATTTATTATTATCATACGGCTTTCAGGTAATGGTTTCCTCACATTTCTGCATACGGTCCACCACTACCCTTGATTATATTCGATCACATATCCTAATATATTTCTTCTATCATCTAGGCCTATATCTCACCATATCTTCCAATTACCTAAAGTTAAACTCTATTTCTTCCTCCATCATTTCTGATGTACAGTATTTTCAACTCTTTACCTTCTTTATCTCCTCCCCTCAATTCCATTCCCGAATACTATACAATACTGTCTACCTTTCTCTTATATAGAAACATTCTCGTCTACATCTACTCATCCATCTCTACTACTATCATTATCATTTTTCATTACTGTTATCCCTAATTTTCTGTTTATCTTTAAACCTTTTTATCTCTGACTAGTATTCACTAATTTTTCTATTTTCTTATCCTCATTACCGTATTATATTATTTGTCTCATTTATTGTTCCCATGTGGTTGTGCATTTATATGTGTTATGGTTAGGTTAAACCTTTAGTGCAGAAAACGTTAACAGTTTAGCTGGATGTGTATGTATTTCGCGAAAAACATAATTTCCTAAATATATTTATTTACTACGTATGAAACATCTTATACATGTTAATTCAGAAGAAGTGCAGGCATAAATATTTTAGGCGGAGTAGTATAGTAGAGGAGGCAAGACCTGTTCTGTGACCTTTTCACGCGCAATGGCTAAGTCACCAGTAGGTATGGAGAGGGAAAATAAGGGTACTATTCATAGATATTTCGCAGCACGCGCTACGAGCGTACTAAGCTAGCCCCGGCTATCCACTGGTTACTTGTACAGAATTCAAATCATATCATATCGCTAACACTGGTTTATGAATACGAAAAACGCTGATTATCCACCAAAATCCCGCGATAAAAATGTCTATGAATACGGCCCTAAGGTTTTAGTCTGAATTGAATTTCTTTGTCAGTAGATCGTATAATATTAACCAACCGAAACAAACTTTGTTTCTGATCTCCCATGCTTTTCCCTCTCGCGTAGCTCATATGCCAGGTCTCGCCTCTCGATCTGTAGTCAGGAATATTCTGAGTAAGAAAAAGCTCATATCGATCATGTGCCCAATTTTCAATGGGTGTTGAGATAGAGCTGTTGGAACGTCACATACAACAAGCGTAACTAATGGTAAGAAGGATTACCAGGGAGCGAAACTTAGTGCCCGATGGTAGAGTGACATGTGGTTTCAAGTTAACCGTGTTCTAGATTCCGTCTACTGTGTACAATAAAAGGCGGCGTGGATCGTGCCCCGTGTCTTAATTATGTCTTGTATCTTAGTGCTGTGTCATAGTTATTCGCTGTTTACTTGTTATGTGTTGCAGTTGACGCGTAACTTAGCCTACATCACAGAATTTCGCATTAATTTAGAAAAAATCGTGATAAAAATATTATATTTCGTGTTCTATCACTAATAAGTTGTAAGATAATCCCAATAATTTCGTATAAATTGGAAAACGATTTTACGTGAAAAAATAACCCTGTATTACGTATTAGGCGTCAAAATAATGATAAAAAAAGTTTCATAGTCCTACATCAATTTATTCTACATATTATAATTAAACACAACTTTATAACACTGAGGAAAACATTTTTTGTATTATTCAAAATAAAGTAAACACAGTTAATTCAAATGAAGTCCTAAAATACCTAGATAGAAGAATTTTGGTGATTTGCTATTAGACGAATCTTAATCAAAATTCTGAATCCGTAACAAATAAGACTGGCTATTTCTGTCGGTATAACAGCAGCAATAAAAGTATAAACAAAATACCTAAATATCACTATTTCTGATACGAGTTCCTACCAGAATACATTAGTGTGTAACGTGCTTTTCCTATTTACTCCAAGTGAGCCTAGCCACAAACGAGGCAAGTAATATAACATTTACTTTTTGATTTCCTATATTATAATGAGAATGTAAAACGGTAATTAAAAAAATAAAGAAAATAGAAGAAGAAAGAAAGGCTTTACGAGATTGCTGAACCATTGAAAATACGAATATTATTTCACGAAATGTTTTGTCTCCGTTAATGGATACAGTAACATAAAAATGCGAGATTCTCCAATAAAGACAATAATTATATTGTTCGAGAGACAGGCTGTTATACATGCTCTTACACTTCTACAGAAATAACTAAAATGCTCTCTCAATTAATATCACTCAATAAAAGAATTGTATTCCAATGGAATCCTGGGAAACGAGAATGCGGATGCACTAACAAAGAAGGGCAGCACTGCTACTTACAGACCTGTTACTAAATCTACCTATTACTCTGTGAAAAGATTTATTAAATCTACATACTTAGACTTCAACAAACAAAATTTGATAACACAATCTCAAGGGAAAAAATGGAACTCTCTTCATCATAATCCACAGTTAATTCCCGATTTACAACGAAAATCGTCTGTAGCTGCATTTAGATTGGCAACAGGCCATGATTGTTTGGCTAAACACCTGCATAGAATTGGAATATATCAGTCCCCTAACTGCCCATTGTGCAACTCAAACCAAGAAATGGATTCGGAACACCTCAAAATCTGTGCTTCAGTGGCTGACCATGATAATATCTTTGAAAAATATAGGAGTGCAAGAGGTCAAATGACTTCATTGTCAAACGCCTGGCATTAGAAAACAACAACAACACTTCCACAAGTTTTCATAGTTTTGTAATGAACATGATGGAAATAAAAACAGCTGCCAATTTCAGCCTAATATAAAGAAGTTTCGAAAGGTAAAAAGATGCTAATATATTTACGTGCAATTTCATAACAATTTCTAACGTGTAGGACTTGAGGATTTCCCGGCATTGTATATGGAATAATTCTTGTCGGCTTCTCAGCCAGGTAAGTTGGATAATTGTTTCCAAGCTTTCGATGACTATAGCTCTGCCAGCTTCTTCAATCCCTGGGAAAGCTTGGAAGCAACTATCCAATTTACCTGTATGAGAACCCGAAAAGAATTATTCCAATTTCTAACTTAACCGCTAAATCAATAAATAGCGTAGAATTTTCTATGTTCGATATATATATTTGAAAACAGTGAGTCTCACGTGATGTAACTAGGAAGAGTACGTTACACACTACAATATTCTGTTAGGAACTCACATCACATTTATATTGTTTATACTTGTTATACCGACAGAAATAGCCAGTATTATTTGTCACGGATTCAGAATTTTGGTTACGATTCGTCTAAAAGCAAATCACCAAAATTCTTCTACCGAGGTATTTTAAGACTTCATTTGAATTAACTGTGTTTACTTTCTTTTGAATAATACAATCACTGTCTGCTGGATCTCATAATATGGCAGCTTACACTGCCTGCTCAATCAACGCTTATGTGAGAGTAATGAAAAAATTTATTTTGCCCCTACCGTGAATGCTATTACCACAGTCTAGTAAATACAGTCACGAAGCTCAATACGTAGTAAATATGCATCCATAGATAGTTCCTGACCATTAGGATCGCTAATATCGCCTCATTACAGACAATGCGAAATAGTGCCGGCACAGTCTATTGTTCCTAGCACCCTCACAACTCAAGCTTTGTGACTGTATATACTAGACTGTGCTATTACAGTCCCTTGGTAATAAATGAATGTAAGTTGAGACAATGAGCACACTAGCATACTCCTTCTGATTGGTTGGATTCAACCATGACTACCATTAACGTACTGTTAATAAATCTAGAGGAAAGTAACTGGCCACCGTACCCCATTATCTCCTGGCCTAGTTGCCTCATTAATGGTGCTTCGTTGATATCACTTGAGGTTCAAACCTATCTTCGGACAGTTCACTAAACAACAACAATAATAGCATAGAATTTTCTTATATGTTCGAAATATAAATTCATTTCTTTGCAAATAAATTTTATCGATGAAGTAAATCCCTCACCTGTAATTTATAGACTCTATAGTCCTTTATAATGATAGTTGAGACGTTAATCCCATCAACATTTGAAATATGTAATGATTTGATAGCATTGAAAACGGAAAAACAAATCTCCTATGAGAAGTAAAACCATAGACTTGTATATTGTTTATTAAACAAATATGATACGTAATTTTATAATATAATTTATTATACATAATGCATAAACATTATTATTATTATTATTATTATTATTATTATTATTATCATCATCATCATCATCACCGAGAAATAAGGAAAAGCTGTTAGCTTGTATTTACTAGAAGCAAAGCCGTTGTAAGTGCTTACTGGATTATGCAACAAAATAGGCCATGTTTGGATCGTTTGTCTCAACGTGATCCAGCAGGCAGTGAATATGACATGATATTTATTTGACGATACGATACAACACAACACAATGTAATGTAATGTAATATAATATAATATAATATAATATAATATAATATAATATAATATAATATAATATAATATAATATAATATAATATAATGTAATATTATATTATATTATAATATAAGCTTAATTTGGCTGTTTTACTGTTACAGAACCGAAAATCATGGACAAGCATGGAATAATGCTGATCTTGAAAGTGGCAGAAGTGGTAAGAATATTAGATTGTTATTAGATTAGTATATGGTCCTCATAATATGACTTGATTATGTAACTTGTAGTACTGTTTGTAGTTCATACTAAATTACTATTTCTTCTCTATTTCACTCCATTGCATAATTCTGACAACATTTCGACGGATGTACGTATGCTTTTAATTGTTACACGACTAAAAATAGAACTGTCGGATATTGCGACTGTTTATAAACGATTCTACCTTGTTTTTTTTTGCTCTGTACCACAATTCAATCTCTAAAGGAGGGTTACTGTGTTCCGCTTTGGTAGTTTTCATAATATATAGATAGTCCCCATGCAGCAGATTATTCTTTTTTGCTATATTTTGTGTTCCTAGAAGCCGTGCCACAATGCTATACCGGTTCCATAGTTCCATTTTAATTTCATTTCATTATTTTCATAGGTTCCCTCATTTTCAATTAATTTCATTTCTTGTTAGGGCAACCCTATCTTTCTTTCCTTTTTTCTTTCATCCTTTATTTATTCCACTTTTTTATTTTCACAATCACTTCTAGTATCTCTTACTCCTTGAAATTCTCTCTCTTTCTTTCTTTAATTCTTCCTATCTTTCTTTTCCATCTTCCATTATTTCTGTATTTAATTACCGTCAACGCGGGCTACTTTGACCCTTAAGGTGTTACTTGAACCCAGAAGAAAAAAATGTTTTCGTCGATGTAAAATAACAGTTTGGTATCGAAAGTAGTGGCATTTTTTCTCTGCAAACTTTCATCTGTACAAATATTTTCACCTAAGTTACTCCAATGGTAAGTAAACGTTTTTTTCTTCTGGGTTCAAGTAACACCTTAAGGGTCCAAGTAGCCCGCGTTGACGGTACTTATTTCATGGTCACTCTTTCCTTTATTTTCTGTTGCATCACACTAAGTACTTCATACTATTCTTTCATTTTTTTTTCTTCCTACAATTTTCTCCTTATTTTATTCCTTATATTCTTTCCACTTTTCAATATTTTTCTCCTTCCTTCAGTTTTAGTTAGTATTATCTTTCCTTTCTTCTTTGTTAACACTTTTCTTTCGTCTACGTATCTTCATCTTCAATTTATTTTCGTATTATAGTAATGTTCCTATCTTTTTTCTTTGCTGAAATTGTTAATTTCTTTGTATTTATGTTTCTTTTCTCTCATTCACTTGTTTTCCTTTTAACGTGAAACGCCTATATTTGGCCTACGAGCTTGGAAAATATGTGACACTTCTGTGTGAGATGAAGTACCTCGAAGTTGCTAAAGTTGATTATATAGGCAACACTATCACTTTTGTTAATGCAGCAGCCGATAGGTGGCAGTTTCCAAATGAAATGTATATAAATGGAACTGGAAGTTATGACGTCATACGCTGATACGGTAACAGTTGGCAGTGCAAGTGCAAGCTAAACGGCTCCACTTATACTAGGGAAATTGAGTAGGTACTCAAAATAAAATTAAGTAACAAAAAGTAGAAGAATCAAATTACAATATATAAATATCAAAAAGATATGAAACCAAAACGTTCCAAAAAGAGTAGAAAAAATGTGAAAGGGAGTGCAGAGAATATTATAAATCACTTTTTATTTATTTTAATGGACATTCTATTAACAATAAATTTGGTTGCATTTGTTACGTATACGATAGACTGCGATACGAAAAATATCTAAAATCTGTGAGATTTCATACCAACAATAAAGACGTTTCACACAATCCAAGGAGTGTCATAAATCCCATCACATTTCTCTTTTTTTTTTTTTTTAATTTCTCTATTCACTCACTCGCTCACTCACTCACTCACTCATTCACATTCACCGCCACTTTTTGCAATCTTTAATTCACACTCATTCTCACACTCATCCACCCACCATTTATTGTTTTTATTTTTATTATGTAAAATGTGTCCCTATCAGTCTCACTTCCAACAATAAATAAATAATGTCAGGAACAGTGTTGCCAACTCAGAATTCCATTTACCGCTGCACAAGCTTAAAAAAATCGCTAAACTGTACTTGAAAAACTCCAGATTTTTCATAACACATCACTTCCAAATTTGAAATACAAACTACACAGTTTTAGGAACTGGAGAATTTTATAAAATGTAGACTAAATTATGGAAAGTGTGCATCACCTCGTAGGCTCTATGTTCTATGCAAAATCGTATGGACAATTAAATCTGAATATTTTGCATTCAATATCACCTTACATCATTTACATGGAGCTTTCGAACTATCACGGCACTTCTTCCACCCACTCTTTCAACACATTTTTTTTTCTTTCCCCCACACATCTCTAAACTTTTGTACGCGTGGAGTTTTACGCGGCATATTTATTCAAAATTGAATTTAGTAGGTCAAGAAAATATATTGGACACACCAATCCGTTCGAAATCTGATTTCACACTGAGCTGGAGACGTGTCTGCCAACAGTGAGTCTGGTTTTAAGTTTTAAGTATGTCTGTGTTACAAAAACTACAATGCGGAATGATAAATTAAATAATATATAATACAAGACGACATTAAAATGTATGGATCATAATTATGAGTCAAAGAGAAAGGTAGAAAGTGGGAAAGGCTGGAGAATGCTGGGTTTGCTGTGAAAGACCTGCCCATGGGCAGAACACTATGAATGGATGAATGAATGAATCATAATATAAATTATCATAAATGAAACTAATAATTCAGTTCATTAACTACACTTTATGATTAAACATATCAATTCATTTACAAAAACAATGCCTACATGATTAGACTAAGAGTTTAACGAATGTGGCATACCTTATTTGTACAATAATGGATGAGGCAGGAAATGGACATGGTTGTACGAAATCGAGTTATCATAAAACATTGATATTTTATACTCGCACAATGAAAAATTGTGATAATATCACATTAATCTCTGGTTTATGATTAACTAATGTTGTTGTCGGAAAGTGCATATAAAAACAATGTAGGCCTAACATCTTTACAGAAAACAAACTTAAAAATATCGTCTCCCTTTGCCGGAATCATAAAAAAAACGCCAAATAAACAGCTAGCCGCTGACGGTAAAATTCTGTAGCTGACCATAGTCCTGAAAACACCAGATTTAGCTACAAAACCGCTGACTTGGCAACACTGGTCAGGAATCAAACTCTGTTCCAACTGCTGAGACATCAATTATTGTCTTTTGAACTTATTGTAACTGTTCCTGCTGTCACTTAGATGGATCATTATACGTATGTGCACAGGTGTTCGCCTTGTTTTACTTATGTCTATACACGGCTGCTTTGGAGAAGGATGCAAGGTATTTGATTGGTCGAACAGCAGCGTCATATGTGAGCATGTTCGCATTCCCTTGGATCACCGCCATCTTGCTCTTAGGCATTGTTCTCAAGAAGCCAGTGGATGAGGTGGTCGTAAGTATTAAACAGCAGTAGATAAATATACTGAGGTACACACATTCATCTAGAGACAGAAGATTTTAGCTAATTGAAATATAAAATTTAGAATTTCATAGTACTTTTAACGCTAGAATTTAGCATTTTGTTTTGGGACGGAAGATTTTTTTATGCAAAATTTGGTGGTAGAAATTCAATGTCATCATAGGAACATACAGAGCTATTTCTAGGAAAGGTAAAGGAACAAGAAATCTGGTAGTAGGTACAGAGAAAGTAGAGGTTCCGGTCAAAAACAGAAACTGTGTGACATTACTAAGCTGCTTTCAAAACTGAAAATCCAGGAAGACCTTGACATCTATGTCAATCTTTTAAAAAACAATGATGAAGAAGACAAACAGGCTTCAAAATAACCCAAAGGAAGGAAAAGAAAAGGATTTTAGAGTGTGACCCACTTACTTCTGAAACCTGTTGATATAGTATTATTTAAATTGTGTTCCAGAGTATTAAAATACTTTGTCCAGGAAGCCGACATCTATTAAGTTTTGTTTACAATTCCAAAAGCCACCACATTCACTTTGTTGTGTTCCTTATTTCACTGTATCCTATATATAAAAGTCACTGTATCCATAATAAAACTTAAGCTTTCCGTGTTATTTTTATGAAATCATTTTCATTCATTTGATATGGGAACAACAGTTCTTTGTCTGAGACATTAACAACAAGACGTCTCGTCAGCATTGAAATTTTTACAAGAAAACTTTTTTTTTTTCGTTTCCCGAAAAAATGCAAAAAATAAATTTAGTGGGTATTGGTATTGGAAACCTCACTTGTTAATAACTCTCTTTAAAATTTTTCAATACAGTATAAAATAGAAATTATAGAATTGGAATATATCAGTCCCCTAACTGTCCATTGTGCAACTCAAATCAAGAAATGGATTCAGAACACCTCAAAATCTGTGCTTCAATGGCTGGACATGACAATATCTTTGTAAAATATTGGGAGTGCAAGAGGTCAAATGACTTTATTGTCAAACACCTGGCATTAGAAAACAACAACAACAATAACAACGACGACGACAACAACAACTACAACAACAAAAACAACAACACTTTTGTCCACGCATAGCGGTATCAATCCTGCCATTGTTCTTGAAGCAGCAATCGAAATAAATAAATATAAGTTAATACTCACAGATTGAGCTCTGCCTGGTTCGCATTAATATTCTTACCTCCTATTGGCGATATAAGCAGCAAACATCTTTAAATGGTATACTTTCATTTTGTGATGAAATATGGATTTTAACTCATCTGAACCTAAACACATTTTTGACAGGTGTGAATAAAATGACATTATGTAAAAAACATTTTCCAAAATTTAGAAATATAACTTTACCTGATGAGTTTTCTGTTACAAATCAAGATACTTTTAGTACTAATAGGAACATTAATAATTTCAATGCAAGGCACAAACTGGATTTCCATTTACCGTCTATTACTTTCATTGTCTATTCATTTATAATGGTCTTCAATGCACTGCCTAATAAACTCCTTGAAGGACCAAGAGGAAAATTGCATAAAATACCTTTTCCCAAGCCTCCTTTGTATTATACCATGTTACTAAATATCTGTAGATGCAATAACTAATGTTTGTGTCGTTATGACAGTTATCTTTAAATAACTTGAAAATGATTAGTGATATCTCAAAATAGATTCCACTACTGTTTTTTTTTTCCAGAAAATTTCACATGATTTTGAGTACCTACATGGCCCCCTTTCCATTTAAAATTTCAAAATGGCTGCTTTTGAGATAGCTGAAGGCTAGAATCGAATGTGTCACTGGTAGAGCATTTGGTCTTACAAATACTGGTAACACCTATAGTAATCGAAAATCAAGCATATGGAAGATATTTATATCGTTCCAGCCTATAACATTGTAAATAAAAATAGACAAAGTGCAATTTATAATTATTAGGTATATATCTTACTCTTTTTGGAGTGATGATAAATCGGGGTGTATTTGGACTTGAATATGGCAACTTTATAAATCTCGTACACGCATTGTTTCAAATCCATCAGTTAAAATAGTTGTGTGTTCAATATTTCCTAAGTGAATATTAACTTTCTCAAGTCATTAATGAAAATCCTATTTCAACTGAAAGGCAGCGGAAACATTTCATTTGTACGTAGTTCATGGAAATGACCTTTTTAAAATTGGATTTCTACATAACTTTAATGACAATTTAAGATGGTATAGTAGAGACAGTAAACTTCAACAATGTTGAAAAGATTTCTTCTTCTTAAGAATGTGACAAGTATTTTAAAGCTAATAATTTATATACTACAGTGTGTCCGAGGTAAAGATAAACATAAATAACAGCGTATAATATGATAATTATTATTGTACGTTATAATTGTGTAATGTAAAGCGCAATCGATAGAAACTCTCTCCGAGATTTGTTCTGCTACACTTGTAAAGTGATTGTTACGTCACCTGCCGCGCAACGCAAAAACGGAACGAGGACAGATTATGGATTAGCCATTTCCTCTTCGGTCGAGATGTGGACACCACAGCGTAAAATTCAGTGCGTGCAGAATTTAATCAGTTACTTGTTATCAGCAGGATCAACGAAAGGAATGGAATGTGGATCCTTCCACAAGCAAATCCATTTACAAGTGAGACAAATTTACGAGAGATTGAAAGCCTGATTTCGAAAACAGGGAAACATCCTAAGAACATGTGATCAAGTAGACTGTGGATCATCTAGGCCTGTCATTCGCTAGAAGTCCACGTGAGTCAATTAGACTGGCTAGTAGGAAATTGCAAGTTCCTCATTCAACAGTTCACGACATTCTTCACAAGCGTCTTCGTCTGCAAGCTTATGAACTCCAACTCTTTTATCGCCTTAACACAGACGATCGCCACAAGAGTTGATTTCGGTGCTGAGATGATTCACCATATCGATTGAAATCAGCATGCACTGCACTTTATGCTGTGGAATCCACATTTCGACTGACAAGAAAACGACTGATGCATAACCTGTCCTCATTTTCTTCCTGAGCTTGAGCGGCAGATGACGCAACAATCACGTTGAAAGTGTGATTGAATAAATCTCGGAAACATTCCCTACCGATTGCGTTTTCCGTTACAAGATTATAATGTATATTATTCTCACATTATACGCCGTAGTTTACCTTTAGCCCGGACATCCTATATTTATAAAGGAAAAAGTAGAGGCAAACATTAATTTTTGAACGGTAGTGTTGATGTAATTAGTGCTGTCACTCACTCACTAGCTAGCTAATCCGTTTCAGAACATACTGGTCTGCGTATTGTGTGCCGCGTGGATGATCGGAGGCGGCAGTGTCTTGGTGGAAGATTTCAAGAACGAATTCCCAGGCCTTCAATCATCTATACGCGAACTCAACCTATCTGCTGGATCCTTCGGTCTCATCACAGCAATTGTGTTCATAGTCGATGCTGTGTTGGACTACCTGGATGCTTAAAGATTGTCTGGTGTTTTGTTTCTCACATTTCTTCTGGTATGACATTATAGAGATAAATTTTGCAGTTTGGCTGACTGAAAACAGTTTTCAAGCTTGACCTTTTGTTAAGTTACATTTGTGTGTACAATGTTCAATAAATTATTAAATGATGCTCAAGTCCTTTCCTATGTATATATTTATTTTCGTACAGTTTGAGCATTGTTTTATGGATGAATACTAATAGGATGCGAAACTTAAGAACTTTGCCATTTCAAAAACAAGAGGCGCTAATGTAGAAATCGATCTTGCTGGCATCTGTTTTAAATAAAAATAACTAACTACTTGATGAGCCTAGAAGTATACATATCTCCAAAGACTACAAGTCCTTCAAAATGAAGTTGGAAGATTAATTTCTGGAGGAGATTACGACATTCGCATTGTTCAAATACATGAAGATCTTGGTCTTAAGTATATCACACAAGAGATTCAACTACAGCCAGCACTTTCTACCTTCAAACTAGTGAAAACTTCAATCCAATTATATCGAACTTAGGACATTATGATTTTCGAAATTTCAAGTACAAAATGCCTAAAAAAATTTTAATAACAACTCCGTGAATAAATAAAAACACCTGGTATCATGACCGCTTCATTGGATTGCGGTGAAGTGTTATCATCCCGTGATCATACGGTTCATACTTCATGGAGCAGGCGTGAGCGAGAGCTCGAAACTGTGTTCTACCATCAATGAAGAGAGTGACTATACCTGGTAAGGTTTATCTTGTCTCAGTAGCAATAAAACCAAGTTCCTTCAAATGAGGGTGAAGATTATAGGAGGGTTGCAAATTTTCAGGATTCCTTTCAAAATCTTTCATTGTACAGGCTGCCGGAACTCAGTTTCTTGAAAGACAAGCTCAGTGACGGAACTACACAGTATGAAGAGAGATATTTTGTTATTTTATTTTGCGCTACAGAATGTATCAACTAGTCCCTTCCGCCACTGGGTGGATGGACGGCACCGCTCCACTCCCCCATCGCCATAACAACATAGACGAAGTAAGACATATCTCCTTTCTCTCTCTTTTCACAGGGAGACAAAATACATCACACAGCCTTTAGAAGTATACAGTGACGAAAGTATGGACCGTGAGTAACATATTCCCCCATCTTCCTTCTAAATCCATATAATTTAATTTAAATAATTTAGATTTCTATTCCTCTCAACTTCCACTAAAAATTCATATTGGAGCTAACAGGAAGATGAAAGAAGATTGTGAGGATCCTGGCACATACTGTATTTTACACTAACTTGTCAGTTATAACACAACTTATTAAAATAAAAAGTAAAAGTGCTTATAAAATATTTGAAAAAAAAAATAGTCTTTTTCCGCTTCATTTTTCATATTTTATTTTAGCTATCATATACCAATTGTTAATTTTTTTTTAAATCTGAAGGGTACTGACTATAATAGTGTTATATTTAACCTTAATATATCGTATACAAAAACATTTAAAAATGTAACTACACATTTACGGCTTAAGAAGTTAAATTTCTGTTATACATGCTGTCAAGGAAAAATATTTTAAATTTGCTCTGTTTTGTTACTGTTTACTTACACAGAAACTCTGAAATTAAAAAAATAATATAAACATTTCGGACTTAATTTGACTTCTACCATAGTCTACTGAAATTATTAGCTACATGGATTAATTAAAATACAGTTTACATTAAATTTAACTAAGATATTGAATTCAGAAACATCTGAATTTACCATTATACTAGAATGAAAGATAAAAGAACAATAAAACAATCTTTAAAATATAAACATATATATTGATTGCTCATATCAAAGATTAATTCCTTTAAGTCTGAGGACTAAATATTTTCTAAAATGATACGATGATAACATTTCTGGACTAGAAGGAAGTATCATTGTGTCAATACTAGTATTAAGTAGCTGTGAAGGAATTTACTTTACGACAGTTCTCCCATTTCTAGTAATATCGATATCAGCTGTGAATATAATTAGCATCGGGCATTTTTCCCCGTCGTTTCTTGTGTTGCAATATTTTGCGTATATACAAAGTTTTCTATTGTATCGGCCTAGTGTACACACGTCGATATGAACTAATACAAGTTTCCATAGAGACAATTGCGACAACATTGTAGGGGTCTTTGGAGGGGAAGCACCGCCATTCCCATACAACATTCTATACGGAAAACTTGGAAGTGTTTGATAGTGCTTTGTTGAATTTGTGTCTATCCCCCCAAAAGTGACTGATTGTTGAGGTAGGTGGAATTAGAAACTGGTACGAGAAAATATGATACTAACAGATAAACTTCAATAATTGTTTGATATAAAAATCCTGCTTGTAACAAAGTTTTGCTTATTTATCTCTTTTGGACATTATCGTATGGAATAAACATCGCGATAAAATAATTGGACGTGTCGCAGTTACCAATTTAAATATATTTTAAATAATATAACTTCTCAATAAAAAATGCAAGAGTTTAACTTTATATAAGAAATTCTACAATGAATGTCTTGAAATTTAACCGCAGCAAATAAGAAACTACTTCACATTATAAAATGCAACCTGAATTTCACTCTTATTTGAATTCATGCAGCTAATTGGCATAATTCGTGTTATATCTATAAAATATAATAAGTTCTTCAGAGATCTTTTGGATTTATTTATTTATTATTTAGTACATGCCTGCAGGCTAATTAAAATAATCTCATTTTTAATGTCTAATATATTATAAAACAATAAACAAATTTGCTTATACAGTGTGTTAAAAAAGTATCCAATGTTTTAGGATGTGATAGTATGCATCAAAACAAGAAAAAAATGTCTATTAAACATGGGTCCTACAATTCTCTTACTAATCAGAGCTCGTACCCTCAGGCTTCTTTCTTTTCCCAAAACTCAAAACGCATTTGACTGGGAAGAAATTTTCATAAAATTAAGAGGTTATTGCAGCAGAAGATTTTTTTTTCTAGACCTCGAGGAATCTGTGTACAAGGATGGAGCATTGCATCACCGGAGGACCAAGTGTGTGAATTTCAGGGGATTATGTTGAGAAATAAAGGTTGTTTCAGAATAATCCTAGTTTAATATCTACGTCAGGCTGTGAACTTTTCAAACAATTCTCGTACATCATTTCCTATTTAAATGTTTGCTTAATAAAAATGAAATTTGATATAATTTAATAATCATAATGATTTATGGATTCAATATTGAATAGATTAAAAGTTTTTAATACCTTAGAAAACTCTGCTCAGCCGTGATACTGATCGTGCTTGCGATATTCCTTCTCCTTAAGTGGTAGCTATTACAGGTTACCCAACGTTCATTTTAGGTTTTTTTCCTTCAAAATTCTCCAAAGTTCGTTCAACGGAACGATGAAAAACAGAGTGAGACAAGTGGCCAGCAGGCTTGGAGCTCACGTAGACTCGATGAAGGAAGTTAAGTCATTTTTTGTACAAATGGAGTTTTGTTCTTCAAGTGAATATACAAGTTGAATTCTATAAGCGGGTGTGCAAAAAAAAAAAAAAAACAGAATAATGCTAACATTTTATGTATTTTATTTGTGTAGAAAATTATTTGCAAAAGGGTCTGAAGTTTAAATTTAATTTTTATGACTTATCTCCCTTTACCCAAACATCATCGGATTCTTCCTCAAGTCCTAAATTCCCTTGCTAGGACGTGCGATCGCATAATATTTTAATTGTTTCTCCTGCCATTTATCTTTCTATTACCATCATCGTGTACTCATAAAATTTATATAGGCCTAATTATTTAATCCATACTTACCTAATCAAAAAATTACAAACCAAGAATAAAGATGTTTGACGTAGGTCTAATCCAAGTGTTCTTATAAATTCTCTGTCACATTTTTTTTTAATCTATTAAGTTTTCTAAAATAAATGTAAAGTATTTCAAGTTATTTGTGAGAACGTAGATACATTTAAATTAAAAAAGAAGGCAATATAATACACTATTCCGCACGATTTGTTTTCATATAGCTTATTCTTTATAAATCAGTTTAGTTGTGAGAAATACGAGTAAATGTATTCAAAATATATAGGAGGTGATTCGCGACTGATGAACCGCGCTTTAGGAATAATCCGTTCTATAGGTCATTTTGAGCATAAAATGTCATATAAACATGGATCCGATCATCAACCTTTAAGGAGTTACAGCTGATTGAATCCTACGAAAGTAGCAGTGATTTTGCGAGTAAACTAGGAATTATTCACTTAATATATACTTACTTACTTATGGTTTTTAAGGAACCCGGAGGTTCATTGTCGCCCTCATATTGGCCCGCCATCGGTCTCTATCCTGAGCAAGATTTTAATATTATCCTCCCATCCTCCATTTTTAATATTATCCTCCCACCTACATCTCGGCCTCCCCAAAGGTCTTTTTCCCTCGGCCTTCCCAAAGATCTTTTTCCCTCGGCCTTCCAACTAACACTCTATATAGAAATAATAATTCAAAATATTGTATTAATCATAAAACAAAACACCTCAGTTTGTAAGCAGTTTTTCAAATATCCCTCCTTCCACTTCAATATACCTACCCAGAGCCTTCTTTAGTTACAAACCGGAGCATGGGTAGGTTTAGCAACGCTGAGTGGAGGCGGGAGATTCTAAAATGATATTGATGTAATTGTGCGTGCCCATTGCTTTCGTTGTAGGTAACGTGTATTTTTCCAACATTACTTTATGCACAAAGGTAAGATCAAGATTCAGAGTAGTGATGTAAATTATTACGGATTCGAAAATAGTGTTTTACTGCAATCAATTAGCTGTACTTCAGAATACGGCGTAAGTATGCTACTTACATACAAAAGACTGCCACTTAAAATAATTACAGAAAACAATTTTTTATTGATAGTACAAAGGTAAATAAAAAAAATATATATTCCTTGCATCGAATATAATAAAATCAACAATGCAATAAAGACGTAAGTTCCTACGCAGCGTTCTTAAGTTCTATTCAATTAACAAATTTGTGGCTAGCAAGTTGACAATGTTGTGCGACTTTATGGTGTTTCATCTGTAAACGTGAAAAGTCTAGGATACATTTTAATATTATCTTATGCGATTATCGTGCTTTTCTATAAATACCGTATTTCAGATGCGCAGGAAGCCAGTTTTAGTTTGAACCTGAACAGTTACTATAACAATACTGTTATCCTAAATTATTTGTTATAAACTTTTTAAAATATAATTTTAAAGAAACATAACTACAGAAAACAAGTTAAGAATGTAAATTATGCAAATAATATAAAAATGTAAACAGATGAAACTGACATATTATAATAAAGTATGAGGATGTAAATACAGTTAGGCCAAGTATAAAGATCTATGAAAAAATGAAGGAATATACCTTTAACATAATACGTAACAAAACACATCATTATCTATTAAGTATGTGCCAATGAGCGTAAATTCAGTGAACTTTAAATCCTGTAAATACGAAGTGAAAAGAAACATGTTTATAACTAATTTATCACAAATGGAATAATATTATTAAACGAACCTTGAAAACCAACAAAGTGAGTGTATGCATCTACAAATTGTAGGTAGTTCTGACGTATAGCAAGCATTCCTAATCTTCAACAAAACTGCAACTTATTTTATGGGATCACAAAACAGCTGTTTACAATGAACTTGAAAATCAACGGCGTAACTTTATTGATATAGCAGGCGAGACCCAACAATTTGGCAAGAATTCTGATACACCACAAACCACAAGTAAGACTATAAAAATGTAATTTATACAATATTTAATATTAATTAGAAGAATAGTCAATTACTTTGTCATCATTAACCGTAATAATTTCCAAAGACTGCAACCATTTTATTTTCATTTACTGCCTTCTTTTTATCTCCAACACGAACTTAGTTTATAATACATCAACAATTAACGTTTGGTAGGACCGCGAACATAATTACATCGACACACACTTATATTGTAACATTAATTTACATTGAAAATCGGCATTAGCACAAACACGTGCTCTGTATCGTAGGTCTCCTGTTGTCAGCTAATTACAGTGTTGCCGACGTATGGCTCCGGCTTGTAACTGAAGAAGTCTCTGACCTAGCCTGTTAGGAATCAGTGATAGTCTACATGTTCAAACCAGTTATTTCAGTACGTTGTTACTATGTCGGTGACGGCTGTTATGTTCAATTCTTTGCTGATGTTGACATTCCTTTTGTAATCATATAGAGTACAACATATCCTGACAAAGGTCTCAGCTGTAACTTAATGTTATATAATAAATGTAGAATGAAAAAGAAAAGTTGCTGTGCCGTGAATTTTGTTTGGTTGGAAGGATTGATATTAATTTACAAACGCAGTATTTTGCAAAACTGGAGCAGGAAAAAATTCTCACTAATGTATGTATTTTAATTACAGCACAGTATTTTTATTTTTCAAAATGATAAAAAAGGAAAATAATGTGTCAAGTATTTTAAAAAATGTATTACCGCAGACCTACATAAAGTCACAAAATTTATTTAGAGTACCGGTAGTGTACAAAATACGTAATATTGTGAATATAATTCTTCTTTGTCGTATTTGGACAAAGGACAGGGTGTGTTACTTGCACATCGCATAATTATTATTATTGTTGCAATTAATAGAGTGCTTGTCTCTACAGAGGCCGCTCGAGATGTCTAAAGCGAGGAACCTCGTGTTTAAATCCATTGAACTGGTGAGTAGAGATTGCTATGTCTACGACTATCATTCTGTAATTTTATTCTGCAATTATTTGACATTTCGTGTTATTATAACTAATGCGAAGAAATTCGATCCCCAAATTTTCTTTTCCAAGATATATTTAATTTCAGAATGTGTTCCTTCAAAGAGAAAGGAAAGGGAGATTTGTGAAATCAATTAGTATTCTTTAACTATATATCTATTTATCTGTTAATATCATTACAGAAAATAAGCATCGAATGTCTTACTGCAAGTAGGCCTACTGAGTGTGGTTGAGCAATAAGTACTAAATATGGCTGAATGCATTAGTTATAGCTGTACAAATGCACAGTAAGTGTTATTTATGAGTGTAAAGTAATACTACTAGATATGAGTCTACAGAAAGTTAGTACTTTGTACAGAAGCAGCTATTAGGTATGGGTGTACTGTACAGTAAGTACTAGGTGTGGATGTACAGTAAGTACTGTATCGGGCATGGCTGTTCAGTGTGTACTAAGTATGGCTATAAATAAGTACTAGGTATTGATGTAACGGTACAGTAAGTACTATGTACAACTGTACAGTAAGTACTATATATGTCTGTACAGCAAGTACTATGTACAACTGTGCAGTAGGTACTACATATGGGTGTACAGCAAGTACTAGGTACAACTGTACAGTGGGTACTGTACGGGGTGGAAGTAAATAACCTTGCAGATTGAGAGGGACGATAGGGTACACGTAAATAAATAGAAAACCTATATTATGTTTTGTGATTAAATGCAGGCTAAATTAGAAGATTAAGTTTCAAATTTCAGCAGCCCGGGAACATCGCCGCTAACACACACTACTCGTGATACAGATGTAAGAGGTCAACGAACTCGGTGTCTCGGTAGGTTAGCTGCTCTCTGCATCGATTGCAGCTTGTATCGTGCAGTGGCTTGAAATTAGAGGTTTTTAAAATTAAATTTATACGAAACCGTCCACGCTATTGAATTACGACAGAGGGATAAATTATTCTTTATTAGATTTCCTATTGATATGGACAAAAATCACGATCCGACTCGCAATAGTTATCTCACGAAATCCGTTTCTGTGAAGTTGCTAGATTTATGCCGCAGTTTTTATCTTTAGTATTTTGGAAATAATTTCCTTTTGTTAGATTAATCCCTTCCCTTGTCTTTGTGCCAGAATACTAGAATACCTTATTGTACATTAGTTAATAACAATGATGCTGAGTGTTTGTATTTGTTGTATATGTTTTTACTCTTTGTTTGTTCTTCTTTTGCATCATTTAATATGTTAGACTAATTTTTATTACTTTTAATTTATACTTGTATGTTCAGTTGTTTTTTATGTCATATTCATTCTGTCACTCGTTATTACTGTAGACTAATTGCAATGGTGTATAATTTTTCTTGTAGTTATATTGCATTTCTGGTGCCATGAAAAAGAAGGCCTGATGCCCTTAACTCCACCGGAGTAAATAAATAAATAAATAAATAAATACATAAATGAAGAATAAATAAATAAATAAATAAATAAATAAATAAATAAATAAATAAATAAATAAATAAATAAATAAATAAATAAATAAATAAATAAATAAATAAGAGATCGTTAAGCATTTGGGGAAACATTTTTTTCTCTGAAAAAAACTACGAGTTTTCCACCAATATGATATTGTAATTTTGTGTTACATACAACATGAGCTATTCGCTTTGAAAATCTGCAAGGATATTTCATTTCCACACTATATAGGGCTGTACATTAAGTACTAGGTACAACTGTACAGTAGGTACTATATGTGGCTGTACAGTAAGTAATAAGTACGGCTGTACAGTGTACAGTAAGTTGATGCGGGTCGATCGTTGTTGGGCGCCAAATTTTGTAGCGGTCGGCTATCGTCGTCGTTGCCCACGGCTGCCAGCTCCGAAATATGGAGAATATCTCGAGGATGGCACGTCGATATAAATAATTAATTATATACACTGATTAATTTGGGCGCCAGCCTCCTCGAGATTACTCCGGTAGAGGATGAGGTTCCCAGGTCAGCTGCAAAACGGTCGGGACATGGGGTTTGGGAGACGTGCTCGTAGGTTGTAATGATGTAGGCGCACACCAGAAGTTGTTGGTAAGAACTATGAAAACGTTTATTGTTATTATTAAGTGTTCGTTTCAGATTAGCAGAAATGCGCGTCCAAGTGTATAATATCTCGCTCTCAATTCCCGCAAGTTGATATACTAATTTCTGACTTCACGTAATTATATAATTTGTACTATAAAACACCAGTAATATAACGGACAGTTGATAACGTGATGAGAGGAAAGAATTCAGACTTATAATGATAATGCAACACACGACTTCTTACTACACCCACTAAAAAATTCTAAGTCCGTAAATTGTTATACTGCCGAGTTAGGTTTGCCGAGAATATGTGGAGTGCAACTTCTCCGTACGAGTTGTATATGCCTTCTGTCTATCTGCCAAATCTATCCTCTACTTTCAACCACCAAACATAGAATTTCGCCCTCCTATCTATATATCACGTGTCTCTATTAAGAATCCTGATTGGCCATGATTACACTTACGTCACTTAAGACGCGTTCTTCAAAAATTGTTCGTTAACTAGAACATCTCCTACTTCCGGCGTCCTATTCTCTGACATATACCAGATCATCTCTTTTGGAACCTGGCTTGGCGTCATCTTACTGACCACCCGCAGGCAAAGTCCATACATTCCCTCATCAGTCAACTCCACGCCTGGACACATGTTTCCTGTCCCCCTAGCTTGGGTTCGGCCTTCCTGTCCACCTGTTACTTCCGTCTCAGATTTTGAAACTAACTTACACGTCCGCGCATCCTATCCATATGAGAATATTAACACGAAATACTAATCTAATGAAAATCTCCTTATCCTATACGAGGAACCGTCTCAAATGCCCTCTCATAACAAAGAATATTCCCAAGGGAATATTTGTTGTTATGAGACGCCCCAAAATAATACCTTCGCTACTAGTCTCCGGTGTCCCCTAATTAGTCACACTTGGATACACCTTTTGCTATGCTTATTAACAATGTACAAATTTACACTTACAATTATTACATATTTACAACTATTCACATGTATGAATCTATATACACATCTCACGCCTGCTTACATCTCACACGCCAGTTTAACTGACTTCTACCTGACATATATACAGCATCCAATCGTAACATTCAGGGCACATCCGAATACAATGGCGCTCTCTCACTCACATTCATGATCGGTTCCTTGATACATACTTATACTTATAACATAGAAATAAGAATTATGAACCACAATAAAAAATACGCTAAATAATGCACAATACATTTTAAAATACCAATTAACCCTTTATATCATACTTCATACATTATCTGCAACCTTCAAAACACATCTACATTCATAAAACCGAAATAATAACCATTAACCAGAATCAAAATTATACTAAACGATGCACAATACTTCTGAAATACTAATTGACCCTACTTATCCTATCTCATACACTAGCTGCAACCTTGAATACACATCTCGAATAACGTCCCCTCAATATAGAGGACAACTTTATGTCTCGAACTAAAAATGATGGTCTGGCACTTAATATTGATTCTAAAAAAAATGGATACATATTCAAATCGAATCATTCAACCTCTACAAATAAATGAACATAAATGAAGTTAATTAAAAAAAATATTCTATCATTATTATTAATCATTATTAATTCTTATTAATATCATCTTTAAATTATTGCCACAGGGAATACTACTTATCGCGTGATCCTACAAGAAAACACACAAAAACAACTAATTCTGAAGGTGGCAAAAAGAAAACAAAAGTAACAAAAATTTTCCCAAGGTTAAAATTTTCAGCACTGAAATCAGTTCTTGGTTCTAGTTGCTTATACCGCTCAAATACTACATGCACAAAACAAACACATTCTTATTTTTCTTATAATTAAAATCATATTATTTTCAACTTTACACAAATTCTCGTTTATTAACCTGGTACGTCGCCTGGATGTCTATCATAAATCGGATCGTCATTCTCCGAATGGGATCGTCTGCGGCCTTCCTCATATGTCATTGTGCCATTCTTAAATTGACAGTTTACACGTGGAGACACGCTACTCCTCACATTAAATCTACCAGCATGCTTCCACTTAACTTTTTCTCCTCCTGCAGAAAAATGAGGCCTCCAATAGCCCTTCCTATACTCACTTCTTTGATCGTTGCAGTACCGCTTCCTATTGTTAGAAAATCGGTTCACAAAATATCGCGTGTCATTATTGTAGGGTTGTAAACCATGACCGCCAGCACTGTGTGGCCGATCCCTACTCCAACCGTCATTATGGTCATTGCTTTTGTACCCTCTGTGGGGTGGGAAGGCTTCTTCTGCCCTCCGCCCCATGTTTGTGATGGTTTCCGCATTCTCTTTCTCGCTCCCAAACTCATAAAACTTTTCGATTACTCTATTTACTTGCTCCTTGAATGCTCTATAACTTTCTAACACCTGGCTCTCTAACCTGATACTGTCCTCGGCTAGTCTATACTGCAATTCATTATTATTCTCATCGAGATTATCGTCCAATCCATTAATATCCATATTTATTTTACTTTCCACCTCATTATTATTTCCGGCTACCTTAATATTCAATTCCCCAATATCCTCAATTAATTTACTTTCCACTTCATTACTATTCTCGGCTACCTCATTATTCAATTCACTAGTATCCACAATTAATTTTCTTTCCACTTCATTACTATTCTCGGCTACCTTATTATTCAATTCACTAATATCCTCAATCAATTTACTTTCCACTTCATTACTATTCTCGGCTACCTTATTATTCAATTCACTAATATCCTCAATTAATTTACTTTCCACTTCATTACTATTCTCGGCTATCTTATTATTCAATTCACTAGTATCCTCAATTAATTTACTTTCCACTTCATTACTATTCTCGGCTATCTTATTATTCAATTCACTACAATTCCAGACCAGCATAGATTCCAATTTCCTATAATTCTCGGCTACTTCATTTCTCAAATTAACGAACTGGCTCTCTAGCCTGCTAGTATGGCTCTCTAGCTTGCTACTATTCTCAGCCATCTCACTCTTCAAATTACCCATCTCACTCTTCAAATCACTCTTCAATTTATTACTAGTTTCTATCATTTCGTTCCTCATCTGATTCATCTGTTCCAATATCCGCTCTAACACACTATTCGACATGACATTGTCCGAACCTTGCGAACTTTCTTTATCTTGGCTAGTACTCGTCCCTGCTGTAGTCTCCATTTTTTTTTTTTACTTCTAGTCTGGCTCCTTAGCAACATGTAATATATAACATATCTTCAACAATTCCCCTTAAACTCAAAAACAAAATAAACCCTACCAAAATGAATTACACACATGTACATATATATGGACACAACAATTGAAATGAAACCCTTTATGCTTACGTATCGACGTCTTCTAGGTTACGCCTGGGTGATCGTCTCCCCCACCGTCCATCATTGTTCTCAGCTGTTTGGGGTCTGCATGGTGTTGTGGCTGTCGGTCGTTGACACTGCATGATACTGCAAGCTGCTCTACTAACACTGCGTTGGCTGTCGGCTCTCGCGTCGATCCCCGCTGCGATCATTGTTGCCATCAGCCGCATTAACCCTGCGTCGGCTGTCGTCTCTCGCGTCGATCCCCGCCGTTGTCATTGTTGCCATCTCGAGCCGCATTAACCCTGCGTCGGCTGTCGGCTCTCGCGTCGATCCCCGCCGTGGTCATTGTTGCCATCTCGAGCCGCATTAACCCTGCGTCGGCTGTCGGCTCTCGCGTCGATCCCCGCCGTGGTCATTGTTGCCATCTCGAGCCGCATTAACCCTGCGTTGGCTGTCGGCTCTCGCGTCGATCCCCGCCGTGGATTCCTCACGCCATCAGGTGTTCATCTTGTAGCTCGTTGTTCATTCGGGCCTCGCTGCTCATCTCGTGCCCGACGTTGGGACGCCAAATTTGATGCGGGTCGATCGTTGTTGGGCGCCAAATTTTGTAGCGGTCGGCTATCGTCGTCGTTGCCCACGGCTGCCAGCTCCGAAATATGGAGAATATCTCGAGGATGGCACGTCGATATAAATAATTAATTATATACACTGATTAATTTGGGCGCCAGCCTCCTCGAGATTACTCCGGTAGAGGATGAGGTTCCCAGGTCAGCTGCAAAACGGTCGGGACATGGGGTTTGGGAGACGTGCTCGTAGGTTGTAATGATGTAGGCGCACACCAGAAGTTGTTGGTAAGAACTATGAAAACGTTTATTGTTATTATTAAGTGTTCGTTTCAGATTAGCAGAAATGCGCGTCCAAGTGTATAATATCTCGCTCTCAATTCCCGCAAGTTGATATACTAATTTCTGACTTCACGTAATTATATAATTTGTACTATAAAACACCAGTAATATAACGGACAGTTGATAACGTGATGAGAGGAAAGAATTCAGACTTATAATGATAATGCAACACACGACTTCTTACTACACCCACTAAAAAATTCTAAGTCCGTAAATTGTTATACTGCCGAGTTAGGTTTGCCGAGAATATGTGGAGTGCAACTTCTCCGTACGAGTTGTATATGCCTTCTGTCTATCTGCCAAATCTATCCTCTACTTTCAACCACCAAACATAGAATTTCGCCCTCCTATCTATATATCACGTGTCTCTATTAAGAATCCTGATTGGCCATGATTACACTTACGTCACTTAAGACGCGTTCTTCAAAAATTGTTCGTTAACTAGAACATCTCCTACTTCCGGCGTCCTATTCTCTGACATATACCAGATCATCTCTTTTGGAACCTGGCTTGGCGTCATCTGACTGACCACCCGCAGGCAAAGTCCATACATTCCCTCATCAGTCAACTCCACGCCTGGACACATGTTTCCTGTCCCCCTAGCTTGGGTTCGGCCTTCCTGTCCACCTGTTACTTCCGTCTCAGATTTTGAAACTAACTTACACGTCCGCGCATCCTATCCATATGAGAATATTAACACGAAATACTAATCTAATGAAAATCTCCTTATCCTATACGAGGAACCGTCTCAAAGTAGTGCGTATGGCTGTACAGTTAAGTATTAGTTATGGGTGTATATGAAGTACTAGCTATGGCTTTACAGTAAATACTGTCCAAATTTCACGAGAAGATCCCTGCGAGGGGAGTATGGTACTTGCGGGGTAAGAGGAGAGAGTAAGCCAGTAACTCAGCGTTCTTGAAGGAGCAGGTGGATGGGAGTGGTGTCATTGGTCGGCTGGGACAAACAAGTCTCAGTCAATGGCCAGCCGGTTCCGTGTGGGGGATAGGTTAAAAGAGTGGGGGGAAAAACTCGCATTCCTTGCGCGGATCTTCTCGTGAAATGCGGACTGTAGTAGGTATGGCTGTAGAGTAAGTAACGGCCATGGCTGTGCAGAAAGTGCAGTTTGAGCACAGTTACTACCGTACGCAGGTACTATGCATCGCGGTGGGCGGCATGTTCTCCGAAGTGCAGATCCGTGTGGGCATGAACCGCATCGACTTCTTCCCCGACGACTACCTACCGACTGGCATCTTAGACGTCAACGAAGACAACGGCGTGACGCGCAGTGAGGCCGGTACCATGTTCGGCAAGCTCATGACGCAGATCATTGGACTCACCGCATGCTTCTTCATCACGTGCATCCTATGGGTCTCGCACATTGTCGACATCCCCCCTCACACCTATGTTGTGAGTACAGACTTATCTTACAATTAAGGGTTCATACTGCGGAATATGTTTCCCATGGAGCGAAAAACAGTTAATACGCGAAACTACAAATTCAACTAGGGGGAATGAAACTGGTCACCCTACTCCATTATTTCCTGGCCTAGTTGCATCATATGTGTTGCCTTCTTGGTATCACCTGTGAGGTTCAGACCTGTCTTCGGTCAGTTGACTAAACAACAAATTCTACCATAGAGATGAAATGTGGCAAATGGAATGAATTTAGGTTAAGCGGTTGTGGCCTACCTAATATACCAGAAGAAGAGCCCGGAATTTTAGGTGCTAAAAGTTAAAAATGACACTGAGTGTAGATGAATAGAAGTGGTGCCCTTGAGGAGAGTTTTAAGCTTAGTTCACAAGAACCCGATATGTAATAATAGACTACACAACAGAGTCAGAAGGACTGCGCAATGGATCTTGTAAACCGTGCGCTAATTTGTAAGTGGGGTTAAGAGGATTAGGGAAGAGTCGGGCACTATCGGACAGTGCGTTTCTTTCATCTACCACCATATGGTAGTACCTGAATGACATGGTTACGTTTCTCTATGCGACATCACAGAAACGTAACCATGTCAATCAGGTACTATCATCGTGTGGTAGATGAAAGAAACTCACTGTCCGATATTACCCGATGTCCGATACTACCCGACTCTCCCCTAGAGACTTTTACCGGTACCAAAGGGAAAATACTGAATGACATCTCAAAGAAGTGGGGGCATGGCTTTTATATTTATAAACTATAGCGAGAAACAATATTAACTTTTAGCACCTAAAATTCTCATCTACAGATGACATACCGAAAGTGTTACAGTAATTGAACTTAGGATGCAAGTCTGCACTTCCCTAATAAATATTCTACACCAGCTGTGCCAGCTGGGATAAAACGTTCATGACGTAATATGTATAAAGTCTGCACTAATAGCTGCCGCCGACGTATATTAGGTAGTACCGATAAAAGGGGTGAAAACTTCGATTAAGCGAAATACTAGATTTTAACAGGCGCTAAATATATCTTGTAGAATTAGGTACCAAACACAATTTTCAAAATAACTGATTTTCAGATATATCACTTAGCTTCATATAGCCTATTTGAAAAATCTAAAATCAGTAAATGATTCTAGAGACACTGATTTAAAATTACATAAATTTAATAGAATTAGCGGAATAATTCAACATTTCGGTTGAAACATTTCAACTAGCACAAAATTACGAGTTCGTATTAGTTGTTGTAACTATGGGTACATGCAAGCAAAAATTGGGTCATAAATAAAATAGAGGCAAAAGAACTGGAAGCTGCAAAAATGAGGTGCTTGGGATCTATGCTGGGCTTTAGGCCTAATAGGTTCGGTAAACAGAAAAATACAGATATACGGAAAACCATATAAGTTCAGAATACAATAGAAGAAATTGAATTACATCAACAAAAACTGGAAAGATCATTAAATAAACGAGTGCAGAAAGGATCTCAAACAAGCTTGCCGATACCAGCCAGCAGGACAAAGACATTTGCGATGACCAAGAAATACTTGGAGTCACCAAGAACACCTTCAAGAGCGATGATGATGATGAATACAAAAGGAAATAAAATTTAAAAGAACATATTTTAGATTAAACATACAGACATCCGTAATAAAAATTATGTATGGTTTATGTATGAGTTGGCGAGGAATGACTATCGATTGTTGTAATAGTCGATAGCCAAGACGCACGTAATGGCGACCTCGTGGCTGTAGTAATGTCAGTTTATAAAGGAACAGAGTCTTCCTGAATATATCGATAATTGGAAGTGAAAGCAGTTGGTTCATAGGTAACCATAACATAGAAAGTAATTTACAAAACCGAAATTCAATGATATTATTTTTAATTATGAAGAACTTTGATTTATAAAACAAATTCAAGTAGGTCACCTGCTGCGGTGACGTGGTCTAGACCTTCAGCTTGTCAAGCAGGTGGTCCGAATTCGAGTTCCGGTTAGGCTTGAAATTTTTCATTGACAATTGTAGCTTATAATGTACCACTAAGTACCATTATGTAAAACATACGCGTATTTGCAAAGATTACCTTCCAACTTCAAAATTAATATATATTTACTCTAGGCATTTTCTATATTTGATCACATTTTATTATGGCATCTCATTATTAAATGATTTCATAGACATGTATGACATTATCTTGTTGCTATAGAGCTAAGTGTCTTAAAACAATATTTGAAGAGGTAGGGGAGAGTCGGGTAGTATCGGACAGTGCGTTTCTTTCATCTACCACCATATGGTAATACCTGAATGACATGGTTACGTTTTTGTGCGACATCACAGAAACGTAACCATGTCAATCAGGTACTATCATCGCGTGGTAGATAAAGAAACTCACTGTCCGATATTACCCGATGACCGATACTACCCGACTGTCCCCTACTTGTTCCTAACTGTTACATTTTGTAAATTTTAATATTTGTTTTATTCATACTTGAAACCATGCAAACTATTTAAATATAATTCTAGACCTAAATATAGCTTCTCTGCTCCTTTGTAAATATGTGTCCCAAGTTTGATAAAATTATATGAATATTTGGCTGTGATACAATTAAATATACAGGATCCGGCAGAGAGATCTCCCCGATTAGAAACATAAATAACAAGAGCAACATAGATCCTATTAAACATTTTATTTGGACCTCTTTCAGAAGAATGTTTGAGAATTTGACATTACTTTGTTTTAAAAATAATATTGTCCAAATGCTTGCCCTCACGAGCTATGCGCTCTTCAAACAGTGACTGTGCGTCCTTCTTCCAAAAGAAAGTATAGCTCTATTATCCCAAATTGTGCAACAGGACATCAAACAGTAACAAGATCACTGTGAAGAGGTCGCTGATGCATTTCTTGAGGGTTTTTGGGGACCAATATGAATGTTTTGTTTGATGATGCAGCCCGACAAATGAAAATGAGCTTAGTCATTACTGAGCACAGCAGTATCGCCTGGAACAATTTTCAATATGGTCTGCAAGCATCTTGGCGGTTGAGCCAGTCACGTTGCCGAAGTTCCTGAACCACCATAACTTTGTAGGGATGGAACTTGATGTCAAGGTGTAAGATTTGTCTCACACTTCGGTCAGTTATTCCCAATGCCAGAGCATGTTAATGGCTGAACGTCGTGGTGGAGATGTGGTAACAGCATGCCTCACTGCTGCGATATTCTCGGGAGCCCGAAAGTGCGACATCTACTACCGGACGACTTCTGTTTGAAAATTTAACCTTTTGTCTGACATTTCTCACCCACATCAGTAGGGTTCTCTTCTCAGGAATTCTTTCGTGTCGACCTACTCTAAAATGGGTACGAAATTTTCACAGCGTTGCAATCACAGTCACCATTCTTTAAAAACGTTCAACAACAAAATGCATGATGTTCGTCTGTCCACGCCATGACGGTAACTGAAATGGCATGGCTTCTGCTGCCCAAAGATATATAGACTTACCACTCAAGCGCAACTATCAAGAAACCTGCATGGCGGCCAATTCAAACCGGGGAGATCATTCTATCTAATCTTGTATAAAAGTTTTGCAAATCACTATTTTTAACAGCCGAGACCTCAAAGAACCACTTTATATTTGTTACAGAATATGTTATTCGGCGTCCTGTGTGGCACGTACTCCATATCAGGGGGATCTATCTTCATCGACGTGTTCAGAAACGCGAATAACATGAAGGATACAGCCAGCACTATCGAGATGGCGATGTGGACCGGGGGCATCGCCATAACTAATGGTTTCATCTACATCATCGACCTGATTGTTGATTACCTAGCCAACAAGAAGTGGTGAAGTTAATGCTAAGGTTTGCAGAGCTTCAAATCTTAACCTCATGACATCAGTCCTGTATTACCCATTCAAGGTTACTCTAATATGGCCATTTTGGATGGCTCATTTAATCGGCTAAAAATTATATTACTTTTAGCAGCAGACGGAAGTATGATGCAGTTCAGATAAATAAGACAATGTGTATATAAACTCTTCCCTTACTGAAGTTGTCTCTAAGGAACTAGAACTAAGCACAACTTACTTGCTCAATGACTCCTCCCGCATGTTAGATTGCAATAGAGCATGTAACTTTTATATCTCTGTTTTACATCGTTCAGCACTAGCTTCTAATACCTACAGTTTTTTTTAAATAAGTACACACTATTTTCTTTCACGTTATATTTCACTTTCTCCCTGTTCAAATGTTTTGAGAATTCAAACAGTGGAGCAGAAATCACGCATCTAAATAGATTGAAAGTCAAGCGATAGCGGAGAGATCGGTTATTTTCGGGTGGCCCCTATAATATCTCCTACTTTCCTTTTCACTCATGGGAGTCTCTTGTTCTATTGTCAAGTATGAAACGCTTAGCCTTGGGACCACTGATTTACCACAAATATAATTTTATTGTGGCAACGTTAAGTCCCTGGCAAACAGACACCTTGGATGCATAACAATTTGTCGTCATTTTGTCTACACGTGTTACGGTTTATACATTCCATGAATCCTGATGAAACTGATGCAAACGCTAAAAAGACATCACCTCACTACAACAATGAACGAGACAATAAATAATTTTACTTAAAGTATGTGTTAATTTCTGTTCATGTAATTATTCATCAATAGAACCCATTTGTCAAGGCAACGTATAGGACTATCCTAAATCAATTGCACAAAAAGAAACATGCATATGTAGTATATATATATATATATATATATATATATATATATGATGAGCGTATTTATGAGTGTATGTATAGGTGCATGCATTCGTGAGTGTATGCATCGATGCATGCATGCATGCATGAGTATATGTATGCATGCATGCATGCATGAGTGTAATACACGAATGCATGCAAGTATGCATGTAAGCATGCGTTTGTTCAAGCACACATATGATAATTATTTCATAATTAGTTTTAGACCTATTAGAAATTATTTAGAAGAGTTTAGGGTTGCCAGATTTCCCATTTTTTTTCGGGATTTCCTGAAATTTATACAATTTGTGTGATTTTCCGCTTCCCGATTTAAGATATCGATTTCCCTCTTTTTCTTAAGTTGAAAACCTTGTAAAAGTAAAATTTCAACAATTTTATTTTTGAACGTTTGGTAACATCATGTAACACTGTAAGTCAGTTCTTTGCATTGAGTCTGTGTCATCTATACTTTCACAGCCATGAGATCAATTTGAAAATATTTTCTGTGTATAAAAATCAGCATTAGGTTTCATAAAAATGATTTTTTTTTCAGTTAGTAAAATATTAATCTTATGAATAACTCATTTAGTTTAATGAATAGTGTGATAAATTTAAAATATCTAAAATATTGATTTCAGCAATTTTTGTTCCAAAAATCGGAAATTTCCGTAATTTTTGCGAAAACTCACCCTTAAAAGAGTCCTATAATACGAATGAGTAGATTGTTGCTGTTTGTCATATAGTCTATATATACTATATAAATTTTAGATAATGGATGATATAAGTGAAATGTTTTATTGTCTTGAGTCTGAAATTCTTGTTTCCTTCGTTTGAAGAGTTAATTTCTAGAATATGAAATTACACACAAATACAAATATTAAGTCGCCAATTTACCGATAAATATTTCTAACGTCGCAAAGTCTTGTAGGTTCTATGTAAATTTGTTTAATTATGGAATGTAATGTACTGAATTACATGAAAATGTAACATACTAATCTCAACTTTTCTTTTTTGTATTAATCTATCCTTTCTAATCCCTTCACCATCTTAAGATGAAATAATAATAATAATAATAATAATAATAATAATAATAATAATAATAATAATACAATCACCAGTCGGTCTGGGTAGCGCAGTCGGTATAGTGCTGGTCTTCTGTGCTCGAGATTGCGGGTTCGATCCCAGGCGAGATCGATGGCATTTAAGTGTGCGAAGCTGATATAACCTCGGCAATTGCGAGCGTCATTAAATAAACCATAACTAGTTACAACCATCACCATAATCTATTCTTAACGATGGAGACATTTTGTCCTCTGCCATCGTCATGGACTACGATTAGACATTAGAAGTATGGGGTCTCTTCAGTCACATGATGAGCATGGTGTACGATCGCCGCTTAGTGCAACACTGGAGAAATAGAGGACCAGCACTTAGTTCCGATGGAAAAAAAAGATAAACATCTGATTTCCGACTCGAATCCGAATTCTATGGTTTTGCTTCCACTTGAACCACAACCAATGGAAGAGGAGTCATCTTTATTTTGTAAGTTTATCTGATGATTCAGGCGTCGGCGGTAAGTCCGGTTACTTGATCATAGAAACATTTTCTGTAGGAATACTACAGGAATTGGTTTTGTACGAGTTGTGACATGACACAGAACGTTTTGTTAATGAAGTTAGAATGGAAGGAAGGAGAAACTGAAGAACCCCCCAGAAAACTTGCTAAAACACTCTTCTATCAACCACACATTACACCTGTACTCGTCAGAATTTCAAGTCGATCCTCTGGGTATTACGTTATCGTAAGAAAATCTTGTAGGTTTTCGTCGGTATCAAAGAGTTTATCCATTCGAAAAAAAAAATATTTCTTATTTCGAACACCTCAGCAACAAAAGTTAAATAACGGACATTGCAAGTTCTTACATATCGATCTCGCCGCGTAATGATATAGCCGAGCGGAAAGCTTCGAATAAGCATAAAGAACTTTTGTCAGTCGATTCTATCGGGGCGATAAGAAAATGCCGTATTATGCGATTGTAACACCTGTGATCTGGACGCTCCACATACACACTGTGCCACAAGTTTGGTTCAACATCAGGCAAAAATCAACATAGAGATTACTTTAGTTGAAATTCGAACCAGTAATTACGTTCAATTTGGTCGTGTAAAGACAGAAGACCGTCGGGCGATCGGTCACCAAAGCTGACTGCAGTTTGATATCAGACAGTGCTATGAAAATAGTCGGCAATGATGGTGGGTGTGCATTTCTCAAAGTTCTTTAGTTTTTCCCCAATTCGCATAAACTTGGCCTGATTTTATAGTAGGTGAATGCTATCTATACGGTGATAAATTCACGAGCTGCTGCATTGCTCTGAATTTATCCAAAGTAAATGAAAGCTCGAGTGGTATATTTTGTGTAGACTACTTCATGCATATGATATAAGACGACGTTATCAAAGAACGCACGCGCACACGCACACACACAATATCTCAAGGATTATGTACAATTCGTTAAAAAGATTAACTTTGATAAATTATAAGACTGTATAAAATTGTATAAGAAAGCATGTAGCGTTATGTGATGTAATGGAGCGTGCGGATGAAGAAAAAAACACAAACACACACTTACTTTTCGTTCTGCAAAGAAATTAAAAAAACTACGTTTGTTCGGATTAAATTTCTGCATATTTAAAGGACAAAACTAAAATTCTTTCAATCATTTAGGGCTATTATCATAATACACACCGCTCTCTTAAAGTGATTGAGCAAATTGGGAATTAAATCAATTGCTTTCCCACACACGCTATGAAATGTTTCGTATAAAACCATTTTTTATCTCGAAAAGTGAAAACTAACAAAATTGTATTAAACCTTTTTGTTTGAAATATCTAAAAAAAATAATCCCCTGAAAAATTAATGACATTACATATACATACATCATACATACATAATACATACAGTACGCACGCACACATACATGCATGCATAAATACATACATACATATATACATACATACAAATGACGTTATCTGTTGAGCAGGCAATGAAAAGATGAGATAAGCTTCAAAACTCTGAAAATGGATTTGGCCCACTATGGCTCTCAGCCCTTCAATTGTTGCAATGTAAAGTACAAAATTTGAAGGAACAGTAAAGTCCTCCTCGATTCAAAGTGTCATAATAAATATCTTGATTGTTGGTTTCTTTCCTTTTCAAGTAAACAATACAAAGTGAGCAACGTGACTTTGAGAATACCTTGAAAGAGGCATAAGCTGATATGTTCAGAAGGCTGGATGTATCAACTTCAAAGCTAAAAGAAGAGCGCTAAAAGTATCAGAGTCTTGGATAACTCCAAAAAAATCGTTTCTTTCTGGTTCTACAGTATATCGTCAGCTGTTTCAAATGTTTCCGAGGACCATTTTAGAAATCCATACTTGGCTGATTTCATGCCAAAACTTCAAAAGAAAGACTCAGCATAAATTGTCAATGCCCTTCAATACGCGAAAGCAAGACTTAAATCGTATACACCACGCGCTAAGAAGACTGATGCCTGATGCACATGTTGCCAAGTTTCCGCCTTCCGACCTTCTACTAGAGTCGTCTCTTTTATTTGCGTTTTCAAAGTACTCAACACTGATGACTGAGAGGAGAATGACGAGTTAGAGAAGGGGGGAGAGGAGAAAGGTTAAGGAAGGAGGGAAAACGAAGGATTAGAATAAGAATGAAAACCGGTTGTAAGCCCGATTCTGCAGCTCTCTACCCCTGATATCCCTCTCCTTCCAGCAGTATTATGCTAGACGTCATAGGGGAATAGAAATTTAATACAGTGCATCACTCGACCTCATGCTAAAGAGTAAAGGACATTGAAATCATCACGATATCCTCAATTATTTTAAGTTTTACTTTTCATTTTAAATAATAAAATAAAAAATGTCTCAGAAATAATATCAATGTTCGGCAGTACGTATAGATGTAACAGTATTTTTCTTTCATGAAAGAGTCGATTGATAGACTATCATTTATGTTCAATTTTAAAGATTGCAACTGGTAACGTAATATTTCCTGATATAGATAATGTTATATCTAAAAATAAACGTCAAACGTCTGCAGCAGGTACTTCAAGTGAGAAATGTGAACTCTTGTAATTAAAAAAAATGTGTTTCTATATTATAAGTACAGATTGCAATTGCAACAAACCAGCAATAAAATAAAAGTTTAGCAAATAACTACTTTTTGTTTTTAATTTGTAATATGTATTTACGAACCAGTATTTGTTTCTGTCTTCCAATGCTTGATGACTATGTCCAATGCTTGATGACCTAGAAATCACAGAAAAATGACTTATAAAATTATATTACATTTCTAAAAATATAACATTAAAATTAAAAAAGACCATAATTGCAATGGTAAAATAGAAAAAAATAGTAGACTTCCATCTGTGGAAAATACATCGTCACCAAACTCAGTCACTAACTGTAGCAAAAAATTTTGCTTTGTTTTACTTTCGGCATTTTTACGGCTTCACTTGAGAGATGCAATATGCTGACTGCGGACACTGCGGCTGCAGTATTTGTTCTGTTGTGTTTAATGGGAGAAGCACGTAACACACATGATCAGGAGTCAAGATTGATGCAACCATAGGTAAAATTCCTGCAAGACGAATTCGAATTGTGTAAGCAATCTGCAGTAGGTCCTCGAATAGGCTATAGGTACGACTACACTGTAAAGAATGTCCGTTCATAAGCAGAAAAGGGCAAAAATGTACCAAAAAGTAGAATATTTTTCTAAAAAATGACCAATAGACAATAAAATACAGAAAAATCCAAAATAAAAGTGGGCTATTTTAGTTCGTGTTTAAGTGAAACGAGTTTATATTGCATCCTGCATTGTCTGTGATGTCTTAGAAAAAAGATGACATTTCATCAACTTCGAGCCCTAGCGATGACAATATAATTCAAGTACAGCACATACTGTTTTCCCTTAGAAGAAGTGAAGTACTGTTAATTTATATATAAATAGTCAGAAAACATAATCATATTTCATAAATATTCCAATTTTCAAATAATGTTTGTGCCTTATATCTTTGTCTTTTGTAGAAGTTGTTATACCTATAAATTCGTTACAATTTATTTACTGCTGCTGATCATTATTGTGCATGGCATATCGCAGGCACTTATAAATTGTCTCATTTGGTATGACTGTGATTTCCCCTACAAGTTCTTCCTTACTGTAATATCACAGCCTAGTATATACAGTCATGAAGCTTGAGTTGTGAGGGCGCTAGGAACAATAGACTGTGCCGGTGCTATTTCGCATTGTCTGTAACGAGGCGATAGTAGCGATCGAAGTGATTAGCAACTATCTATGGATGCATATTTACTACGTATTGAGCTTCGTGACTGTATATAAGTACTAGACTGTGGTAATACTTTCTACAACCCTGTCTGAACGCTGTGTACAGCATATGCAATCTTTTACGGAGGAGCACGCGACATTCCCGGGACTTCAAAGCATAAGTTGCCTTGCTGATTTCGTGACACCATTGAGCTACGCAATTGGTCAACCAAATTCTCTACACAATATTTTCTTTAGTGTTTAGGATTTTCCTCTGTAATTAATTGCTAATTTACATAAAGATGAATAAATTTACCAGAAATGCATTACAAAGGACACATGAAGTGACCGTCTCTAGCCATCCAACGGTTATCTACACCGCCTCTCCACCCCCTGTGCGGTGAATCGTGTTCAAAATTAGCTCAATTTCAAGAATATATATGTCACTTATGAGTGACACAGAGAAGAATCAATACTCTGACCTCTTAACCGATTAAGTGCCAACTGTATTACTAACTTCAAACGTGAATAAACAAAGAACATACCATGTCAGAAAAGATTGTTACAAAATTTTTCGAAGTATACGCAAAGAGTCATCGTAGATTAAACAAAATCACTGCCGCAATCGTATGTTGTGTCCATGATAAGTCATCAGCAAGTAGTAAGACTAGCATCTTGAGATTTACGACACATAAAGAAGGAAATTGTCCTTGAATAAGAGAGTGTAAACGAAAATTTACTCGTCTTTCTCGTATACTTCAAAATTGAAGTCCGTAATCATCGCCTCTTTTGATTCTACTCTCGGTGGTATTAAATTTAAGCTACTTCATAGCTGTACGCACATCAGAAATGGATTTTATCTCTGCTCGACTAGAATAATTTTATTTCAGAATGCTTTCACAAGAGAATCTCCTACGATTCTCCGCCTCATAGAGCTATTCTACATATTTGTCCATCTGTCCAGTATTCCTTGTTTGTCTGTTATTTCATTGCCAATTTCGTCTTCTTTCAACCACATAGATTTCCTGTTCTTATGACTCGTGACCAGAACATAGTACGAAATGGAAATACAAAAATTGAAAATTTATCCTTTGAAGAGGTGAAAAAATTTACATATTTTGGAGCAACAGTAACAAATATAAACGACACTCGGGGAGAAATTAAACGCAGAATAAATATGGGAAATGTCTGGTTTTGTCATCTAGTCTGCTCTCAAAAAACCTGAAAGTTAGAAGTTATAATACAGTTATATTACAGGTTGTTCTGTATGGTTGTGAAACTTGGACTCTCACTTTGAAAGAGGAACAGAGGTTAAGGGTGTTTGAGAATAAAGTGCTTAGGAAAATATATGTGGCTAAAAGGGATGAAGTTACAGGAAAATGGAGAAAATTACACAACACAGAACTGCACGCATTGTATTCTTCACCTGACATAATTAGGAACATTAAATCCAGACGTTTGAGATGGGCAGGACATGAAGCACATATGGGCGAATTCAGAAATGTATATAGGGTGTTGGCTGGGAGGCCCGAGGGAAAAATACCTTTTTGGGAGGCCGACACGTAGATGGGAGGATGATATGAAAATGGATTTGAGGGAGGTAGGATATGATGATAGAGACTGGATTAATCTAGTTCAGGATAGGGACCGATAGCGGGCTTATGTGAGGGCAGCAATGAACCTGCGGGTTTTCTAAAAGCCATTTGTAAGTAAGTATTCGTGAAGTCCGTCATTTTACTTAGGGGTACATTAAATCGTATCTTCCTTTTCTCTCTAAATCCTCTATTTGTTTACATTTCTGTTTCATCCAGTCTTTCTTCGCCTTATCAGTATCTCTTCTTAGTTCGTTTTTTAGTTTCCTATAGTTTCTTCTACCTTTTACCACTTAGTTTTCATTTTAACACCTGAAAGTAGTTGTTATAACTAAATTCTTATGTGCTACAAAGTGTTAAAAGTGTGTAATCAATATGTATAATCAAATATATGATCCTGAGATTTGCCACTAAAATTCTTATCTTTATCGATCCACTGATGATTTAATTATTTCCTTGTTTACTGTAACAATTTTTCGAATTTAGACTTAGATTTAGACTATATTTATGGTTTCGTGTATACAAATGCAAACATTTCGGAAATGCACTTCTTTAATTTGAGAATTTACAGCTTTTCACTATTTAGTTGCATGTGAAGCCTCTGGTGTTCCTTCGGAATTCTTGTGATTAAGACTGCATACCGCTATTGTATTTTCAATAACATTATTATTATTATTATTATTATTATTATTATTATTATTATTATTATTATTATTATTATTATTATTTATCCAGTGATTTTAGGAATAGTTGTGAAAAATCTTCATTATTTTAAATATCAGAATTTATATTCCAGAAGTCAAGATCTTGAGGCTCCCCTATTGAGTAAAAGGTACTTGGAGGTTCTATTACTCTGGTCTACAGAATTAAACATATTTTTTGTTAAAAGAGGAAGAATAGGTGATTCTTATAGCATTTTTCGTGCTGATTTCAGATCTTTTTTAAAAAATTTTCTATCATGCAAGGTTTTTGAGTAATTACATGAAATTTAGGCTACTTCAGACTTTTCTAGTATTGATACGTTCATTTACCTAAAATGTGTGTGAAATACCTTTCAGGCTATATTCCGCTGGATAAACATCTCTTTTGACTGTCCAGCAGTAGTCTGACAGAATATTTGGGCTCCATTTGTCCTGGTAGTTCCTTTCCATTTCAGAAAATTCCTGGTGAAAACGCACCCCAGTTCGTCTCTCACTACTCGAAGGTTTTGAGGAAAGAAAAAAATAGATGAGAATTGAAGAAGTTATTTTGAGAGATATGACACTCCATCACGTTATAGTTCTGAATCAGCTCGCTGACAAGTTCTCTGTAATCTTCTGATTTGTGGTTTCTAGAAAGTAACAGTGCTGAATGATCTTTAGGTTCCCGGCATATCAATGGAACTGGAAAAGCCATATGCCGGGATCCTTTTAGCCAACCACTTAATAGAATCACATGCAGCACAACAGATTTCAGGGGTCCAGTTCATGTCCTCATCTATTTTGCAATCAAAAGAACACTCGTAAGCTCTTTTAACTAGTGTAATAAAATTCAAAGTTAGCTAATCACAAACTCAACAAAAATTGTTTATGCCATTTACACAGTATTTCGAAGTATGTTTCACTTTATAAGATACTTTTACCACACTTAAAATAAGGACAAAGAAAACACAGGTTATGAAACTTGTTTCATGAATGTAAGTTCCAACACAGCTGAGAATTAATACTAACTCTCACAGTCTTATGAGGAATAAAATTTATTTTTATGAATTCTGACTTCACAGGCAACAATGATATAAAATTATAGGTCTATTGTTAAAGCAATAAAATCAAATATTTGAAATATTTTCTTTCCATTAACATGTTACGGACTGTATATAGCAATAAAAATAAATCAATTTTTATAAAATTACAAAAAAAAATTGTGAACGGTAGAAAAATTCTGACTTCATTTTTGGAACCAGGAGATTACATTACATAAGAAACAGAAGAAATGGTACATTAAAAAAAAATTATTGTTGACCAGTGTTATCTGTGAATCTTCCATGATGCAAATTCTAAATTTATAAGGTCAATATATCATGTTTATTGTCAAAATGTTAACAGGTTCAATACATGTGAAAACTTAGGAGGATATTAGAGTACCTGCTCCGGATCTAAATTAGCTTCAACAGAAATCTTATAGGTACATTAATACCGACGGAATAAGCCCTACAGATTCTCTTGGTCAGAATTGGTCAGCTCATAATAATGACGGCATAAGAATTTGAAAAGTGGAGTATTCCGAGAAAATCTGCTCTAAAGTTCGTTTGTTCACAAATCTTTTAAGAATGTAGTGGAATCGAACTCATCTCAGAATGTCTTTTAGGCGTCTATAATAATAACTTAGTAGTTCATACTTTTCAAAGCCTCATGTATTGGCTGTGATGAACCTTTCAGTTTATCCTCGGTTTAACACATGAAAGAAATCCCTTTCAGTTCGGGTACTGGAAGGGAACCCTTGAACACACTTAGTGGGCGTGTAAGTCAAATGACTGTCACAAGGAAGGCGGTAATCAAACTAACCACCGTTGTGTGAGCGCCATCGATCACCCAGATCGATTCCACATACAGCTTTACGGTCACGCCGAACACTGAATATACACCCTTTAATTGTTGTGTAAATATACAGTGAAGGTGGCGTAAAGGTGCCACACACAAGCCATTTACATGGGGATCAGAAAGTTCATCTCCGACAACCCAAACCATGTAGGCTTCGCATTTGTCTTATTTCGGCTTATGTCATGTTATCCTCTGGCATCTTCCACAGCTTTTGTTTTGACGTAAAACGCCTATATTCGACCTACAAGAAAGAAACCTGTAGGTCTAACATTTTTACAGGAAAGGTTTACTTTGCTTTCACAGAAGTGTAAGATGAACTTTGTGCCTCGTGGTTTTCAACACGGATCGTCTCACTCCATTGTGCCATTTAAGGGGGCACTCAACTTAAAAATTGGAGAAAAAGTGTCATAGAAATGAAAAATTAAATTTCTACACTAATTTACGTAACAGAACTAAATCAATACGCAGAATTATTCCCCTATTCATTGAGAAGTCACAGTCAAATGCACAAAGCCAAAAAATAAAAAATGATAATTAAAAGTGATACTTCAATTAATGATTGATTAAAAATTGAAATATTTTTTATTTTGAAAAGTATTGGATCTAATGAACTGAGATTTTGCATGTTACTTTCCATGTATATATTAATCTTTTTCTCCAAATTTGAAAAAGATTGGTCAAATAGGAAAAAAGTTCCAAAATATAGTTGAGTGTCCCCTTAACGTGCCTCGTCTTTGGTAGTATAACTTACATATGTAATTCTTAAATCCATCCCTACTTCACCTAAAAATTGCATACGTAGAATATATTTCACGCAATCTAATAGATTTCATAAATCCTCTGTCAATTCTTCATGTTTTAAATTGAATCTAAAACTCTCATCAACGTCGTTCTCATATTCATTCTCTTCCTAGTTTTATTCTCGTTCTCTTCACCATTTTGCTCCTCATTCTCATCACTCTAACTCTAACCCTCACAGTTCATTAACAGCATCATTATTCTCCTAATCCTAATCTTCATCATCCTCATCATCCTGCTGAACCTCATACCCATCATCACCGTTCTGAGCCTTATCCTCATCATCTTCCTGAATCTCATAACTCATCCTCCTCCTGAACTTCATACTAATCATTCTCCTCCTCAACACCTTCCTGAACTTAATACTCATAATCGTCTTCTGAACCTCACACTCATCATCCTCCCGAATCTCATCCTCATCCTCCTACTCACGATCATCCTCCTGAACCTCATCTTCATCCTCACCCTCATCATAATCCTCATCACCATTCTAATTCTTATCCCTCTCAAACTCACCCTCATTATCATCCTCTTCACCATCATCCTGAGCCTTAATCATCATCATCATATCCTTATCTTCCTGAAATCCATCACCATCCTCCTGAATCTCACCTCATCATCCTCATTCTAATCCCCATCCTCGTTATCATTCTGCATATTATCATCCTCCTGAATCTCGTCTTCATCTTCTTCATCATCTTTCCTCATTACCTTACTCTTCCTCATCACTCTCACTAATCCTCATCATCACCACCACCATTATCATCCTCATAATTCTCATCCTCCTAAATATTATCATTATCCTCCTCCTGAACCTCACCTCATCATCCTCATCCTCCTCCTATCACCATCATCATCCTTCTAATCCTAAGCACCATCATTCATTATCATCCTCCTCCTCATCATCACATTCATCCTCCTCATAGTCATTCTCATCCTCTTTCATGTTCATTTTATTTTCATTTCATTTATTGTATTCCATAGATCTTACATTAGTAATGAAGCTTTAAGATGTGGAACAAGTCAAAATTTTACAAGATTACAATTAAAATTTTTACAAATTTTTTACAATTTTTACAATTGTGCATTTTTCTACAACATTCTACACTTTTTTGGCGAGATGTAGTGAGGTGAGGTGAAGTCCGAGAATTCGCCAAAACCTCGGAAAAAACCCAACCAGGTAATCAGACCAATCGTATTTAAACTATCATGCATTAGGCCTTCAGCCAATTTCCTTCTTCACATCACCCATCTTTTTCACGAATGTGTTTCGAATTTGACTGTAAGGACAAAATATAGTCTAAATTATATTTTTGTATAAAAGTAGTACATAAACAAAAATGAGTATCATTATGGTGATACATACTTACTCTTGATATTTTTCAGGAGTTTCTCAACAATTCAGTTCCTTCAGTTCTCGCCATTACGACATCTCCAGGTTCTACCGAATATGTTTTCATTACGAATACTAATTTGATAAGAAATATTGATCTTGCTTACACTACAATTATTTATGTCTGTATCATGAATTTACTTATTTTGTCCAGGGATTTATTATATAATAATTTAAAAGTGTGTAAATTTATAAAAGGTTAAAATTATAAAATATATTCCTATCTAAAATGAAATAAATTATTTACAAAAATTTGTAAAGTTGTATATTTTTTATCTTCACTTTCCTAAGTAATAACTCCGTATACTCTTATGGCATGGGATAACAAACAACATACAGTACATACAGAGTTCATTTCATCTCGGAGTGTCATGTGATATAACTTCAATATTAAATGTTATATTTTATTTAACGACGCTCGCAACTGCAGAGGTTATATCAGCGTCGCTTCAATATTAATGTTATGTTACAATAAATAATAGCTATTAAGTTATTATTATTATTGTTATTATCATTATTATTATTATTATTATTATTATTATTACAAAATAAATCTCTTACGAGAAGAGAATGGTTGTACAGTTTTTTTGCTTCGATATATTATTATGTTGAGGTTAACATGTGTAAAATCTTCCGTCTATCTTCCTTACACTTTCTTCTCTCGCACAATACACAGATACAGCATTAGCACTCTATCACTCGAGAGAATTTATTTCCCTACTACAGTTGGTCCTATCGATATAATACCCCCCTCCGCCCATGCAGCAATATCTATGATTACTATCCGATTTTATTCAAATGAAATGACAAATGGAGATTGGGACATGTACACACCATCTTAGACCACTGATAGTTTCAAATTTCGACACAGGTGAGAAGAAATAAAAAAATTCTTTCAGGGTTAGTTTACGTGCAATAAATCTATAACACGAGACTCCCAGCATTACTTAGTTTCTGAAGTAAACCAAAATAATGGTTTTATCGCTCTTAAGGGGAGAGGATGGTTTTTTATGTGAATTAAAAAACATCGCTTTAAATTATACTTTGATGTGTATAAAATATATTACCTATAACTTAATGCGCATTTATGCCCTTGTCAACTGCTGCGACTCTATCAAGGGGAAAGGATGGTTAAATATGGTGGAAAACCAGTGAATTAATAAATGGATTTATATATATATATATATATTTTTATATATGAAAAATGTATTACTTAACATTTTATGCGCATTTATAGTCTTATTACCTGTTGTGACGCCATTTTTTAAATTCTGATAAACAAAGTTTTTAAAAGACACTAAGCTCTGATTGCAGTTTAAATTTTTGTTTTATTCTCATAGAAAAGGTTATATACCTTTGGAATTATCAAAGGTACATGTATGATATTTGGAACACACATCCTTTAATCTATTAGTAAATTTTACAAAGTAATAGAAAATTGTTATTTTTGTTGCACTTTAAAAATATGCCTTCACATTTCATTCGTAAAATGTAATTACAGTAAAATTACGGAAACTAATATCAAAATTATGCTTCAGACATTTTGAAGAACATACTTTCAGGATAAAATTGTCAGAGAAATTTTGAATTTATCTTTAAAAATATTGCTGAGACATACCTATTTTAGTGAATTATGAATCTTGGTAGTCTTTTACAAAATTTGTGCCCAAAAAATTTTTTTTTAATTATTAATCTCGAATTTAAGTTGTTGCAACAATGATATTTCTACATATGAAAATTAAAAATATGCATCAAATAGGAAAAAAAAAATTAAAAAATCCTCTCCCCTTAAAATCCATGGCCTTCTATCGGATTTGAACTCGCGAAACTCGGGTCAAATAGCACGGTAACCCTAGACCACCGAAGGTGACTGAAAAACCGAGTTTATAGAGAAATTCTACAGGGTGGCGCATAAATCCCCACACATATAACAAGTTCTGTTCTCTATACCACTGTACACTGCCTAAGTACAATATGTGTTCGACATGAGCAACGTCCACTTCAACGCACATGGCCATGCGTTCCCGCCAATCACGATATAGGGCCCTACACACTTGAGCATGGGTGTTACGTTAATGCATGCATTCAGAATGAGTGCCTTCAGATAACCTGTGTCCTGAATGTTCCATTATTAGTAGGCTAACAAAGAAACAAGAATGGCGTTCATTATAGCGTCACTGACATGCATACCATGGATACAAACATCACCCCGAGAACCGAGACTGCATTTTATTTGACTACAATTCGTTCTTATGTACATCATGTTCATTAACCCAGAATCCACGATGAGTATAAGGTAACTGCCAAGTATTAGTAACTTCTCTATTACATTTTCTAATCAACTATTTCTGAATTAGCGCCGTACCCTCATTCGTTGTATCTGAATAAATACTGTAGTTAAAGAAGGATATGAAATAAGTTATCAGTCGAACATGTCTGACTACGAAACTAGAGGGCCTATTTGTGGCGGAAAAAGTGACAGTTGGGATTTTTCTAGGGGTTTTCCCGTTTCCCCGCATTATACATCAACACTATACCACCCATTATTATTCCATAGCATTTCCTGATCGGCAGTTGGTAACGTACGGAAGACGCTGTTTTAGGGATGAGTGGGGTTGCCTGCTCTAAACCTGGATATACAGCGAGCCTCAGTGTAGTCAGCCGCTGTGGATTGGGAATGCACCTAGCTGGGGCCAGAATAAAAGTTCTCTCTGTTGTACGTAGCGCTAAGGGTTCGCCCTACTCCTTTACAATCACATAAAAATTCCACCGTCCCGTGTTTACTCTAGTCATCATAAATTGAGTGAGTGCAAGTATCATATTCTTTTCAATTTCGTTTTTTTAATCGGTTATTTAACGACGCTGTTTAAACTATGTGGTTATCTACCGTCTGTGGGATTGGTGACCGCGAAATGAGTCCAAAGATTTGCCATGTGATCGAAATAAATATTAATACGAATTTTTGTTACAGGACATGGACGGTAATGAAAGTGAGGCTTAGACATATATGTACGAAGTTTTTTGAACTGGTGAGTTTCAAATGAATCTCTGTTCTCTGTTCTACCTCATACGAAATCATTATCATTATAACCACTATCATTTCTAACACTATCTCAGATCAAACCGTCAATCGCTGACAAATGAACAAAATGAACAACGTTTTCTCCCTCTTTTATTTTCACTAAAAATATAATTAAGTATACTGTTTCACAGAAATTACTTGCGATAGCCTATGTACATCAGAACGAATGATACGTGTATTTAAATACGAAATTGATTATAGTATTGCAAAAGAATAATATCTTTTACAACACGTGCAGGAAATGTCGACCTCTAGCAAGTGCGAGCTCTTTTCACCATGTTGGATGACACCTTGCTCAGGAGTGTATGTTTGTGGAGACAATCTCTCTTGTGTGTAGTGCTTAAGTTCTTGCAAAGTACGTGATTTATTTTGATACACAATGCCTTTTAGATACATTCATAAAAGGAAATCTAGAGGCTATAAGTCTGGTGGGCTTGGGGGCCACAAACCTTGAGCAATCAGGAGATTTCCAAAAATTCTTTAAGAAATGTCATGGTGCCATGAAGAAACACTGACATTCGCCATATGGAGCAGAGCAATGAATTGCAAAATTGTGTTTTGATAAAGCATGCAGTTCAAAGTACAGTATGAATTTGTACTTTTTCTGCATTACTTATTGATTCAGGACAAACCATGTATTTAGAATGATCAATTTTTTGTGTGTAATTATAGATCTGAAGATGACATCATAATGCCGAAAACGTTTCTCTATTAATAAATATACTACAGTACCTAACACTACTTTGTACTTAGATAAGCAAATATATATATATATATATATATATATATATATATGATCAATTTTTTGTGTGTAATTATGGATCTGAAGATGACAACATAATGCCGAAAACGTTTCTCTCTTAATAAATATACTACAATACCTAACACTACTTTGTACTTAGATAAGCAAATATATATATATATATATATATATATATATATATATATAAATCTCCTGTAAGGGTAAACATTTCTACCATTATAGTAACAGAACTAGAATGATAACTCTGAAACGCGGTACAGTAGGACGCATGTTCATATAGAGCAGTCGTACTCACTAGAAATAATTAGAGGAGAGCCTAAAGTGAGAAATAGTAATTTGCCGAGAGCCACAATACGTTTCACAGTACTGAAGTTTAACAAAATGAGCGGATTTAAATAATAATTAAAAAAAATAAAATAATAATAATAATAATAATTATTATTATTATTATTATTACTATTTCAATATAAAGTAAGCCACCGTCGTCGGTTAAGGCGCGCGTGCTTGCGATCCGGAGTTGAGCTCGGGCGCGGGTTCGATTCCCTCTTGGGTTAATTACTTTGTTTTTTTCCGAGGTTTTCCCAAACTATAAGGTAAATGTCAGATAATCTACGGCGAATCCTCGACCTCATCTCGTGAAATACCATCTCGCTATCACCACTCCCATCGACGCTAAATAACCTCGTAGTTGATATAGCATCGTTAAATAAACACGTAAAGAAATATAATGTAACAGAAGTAAAACTTACATAATTACTGATATTTTGAAGTTGAAAGGCGGACTTTGCTACTGTTCTCCAAAATCATATCAATATAAGCAGGTTTATTGTTGTTTTATTTCACCTGTACTCTGTTTTGAATTTGTAAATTGTCAAAATAAAGTGTCATATACAGCTAGAAGGCACTCATTAACAATTCCACATTTATAAATGGCTTAATTTCTGCTTCGTGGTACGATACTTTGTTGTCAATTCTTTTTTTACGTACAGGGGAATACATTACTTTCTGTTCAGATATTATGGACATTCTTAAAATTTTCAGTTTATTTGTCCTTGATTGAGAATGTTTTGGATACCTCTTATACGAATTTGAATGCACGCTAATGTAATATCTATGAAGATAAAAACGTTTATAACCCATTATTATATCAAGACATAATAGCCCTAAGCACATAGACATGACACTAACTTTTTCAAAGAAAACAAATACGTGTCGTTGTTGAACACCTTCATTGTCAATAATGGTGCAGGGTAACCAAAGTTTTCTTCTGTTGTACATTATTACAGAAATTTAAAAAAATAATTCTCAGAAAAATAATATTAATAATAATATTAGTTCAAGAGCCCAATAAATGTCTTCGAGAGTTGCATGCGGCCCGCGGGCCGCGTAATGAGTACCACTGATATAGTGTTTTCCCTTTGTTTTGGTGTCTCTTATCTGCTGGTGACGTGAGTGGAAATGCGCCTCATCACTGTAAAAAAAAAACATGTAATCCAACGGGTGAAACCCATTATGTCGTAACAATTAAGTGTACCATTTAAATCAGTATGTACTACGCCTTGCAACATCGTACATTTTCAGTTATTGAATATACAGTGAATACGATATGAATTGCTAATCATTTTACGTCCTGTCAAAGAAAATACAATATTCAATGTACAAACTTCGTTCAATAAGAAATTAATGCATTATCTCGATCTTTCATGACGTAAATATTATACGTAGCACAAATAAGTAACACATTTAACATTAATTTTGACATTCTAGCCCGCATTTTTCTAAAGTTCCACTTGTAGTACTCTTTGCAACAAGGTGAAGCATTCAACTTTTTCTAACCCCTTTGTTCATTTTATGGCAGGTTCAGACGGCCATGAAATCGTGATCACGAATTAAACAGACTGTAATTTTATGGAAAATTATTTCTTAATGGTTCTAAGTTTAGACGGCCCTGAAATCCTGATCTTATAACCTGTCCAACTTGAAATGTTTATTTAATGTAAATTTGCGCTTTCGTAGAAAAAACATTGTATGATACAGGTTCGTAAAGTTATCTTTTTGGTCCTCGTGTTTTTGTGAAATTCGGCTTCGCCTCGTTTCATAAACTTGACGCTCGTGCCAGAAAGAGAATCTTTACGAAGTTGTATCACAGTCTAGTATATACAGTCAAGAAGCTTGAATTTATGAGGGTACTAGAAACAGTAGACTGTGCAGGTACTATTTCGCATTGTCTATAATGAGGCGATAGTAGCGATCCTAGTGGTTAGCAACTATCTATGGATGCATATTTACTACGCATTGAGCTTCATGATTGTATATACTAGACTGTGGCTGTATCATAATTTTCCATTCTTGTTCGTAGCAATGAAGATAAAGTAAGAAACCTATTTCAGAATGAAGAGTTATCGCTAATTTCTAACATATTAATAATAAAATGAGAATTGTCCGGACTGAAAGACCTCTCAGCCCGGAAAAATCTTTTTTTATTCACATTCTAAGATCTTAAAAATCGATAATGTGTTAAATTGGAAAAATCATATTAAAGAAATTACCACCAAACTAAATTCAGCTTGTTTTGCTATTAGATCTATGCAAAAGATAGTAAATATCAATACCTTAAAAACAATATACTTTGCATACTTCCACTCGGTAATGAGTTTTGGTATAATATTCTGGGGAAATTCCACAGATAGTAACAGTACATTTCTATTACAAAAAGAGTAATTAGAATAATAGTAGGTGCCAAATCTAGGGAATTTTGTAGAACTACTTTCAAAAAACTACAAATAATGCCCATGGCTTGTCAGTATATATTTTCATTAATAGTCTTCCTCGTATGTAATCGTGAAAACTTTGTAACTAATTCAACAGTACATAGCATAAATACACGTCAAAATGACTTTCATACTCCATAGGCAAGTCTATGGTACTATCAAAAAGGAGTGCGTTATATGGTAGTAAAAAATTTTAATAGCCTCCCTATCGATATAAAAAATGAAACTCGAAACATAAGATCATTTAGGGCCAAATTAAAGAAGTACTTAATTTCTCACGCCTTCTATTCTGTAGGTGAATTCATGACATTCAATAACACTTCATGAAATTGATACTAAAACTATGTGTTGTAAGCCTACTAGTAGACTATACTGTAAATCTCGTCTGTATATATATTTCATCTAGACTGTGACTATAAATTAAGACTTTATAATACTACTAGGTTCAAAAAGTTCCCGGAATTTTACTACCATTTTTCGTATTAATATATAACAAGGGATATTATACATTTGTTTTGTTGGTAACATTCATGATGTCATTTCCTTAAAGTTTGCTGATAATGGCAATTATTGGTTTTGAGTTGTAGGCAATTGTTTATCATAGTGTTTTGTTTGTTCGTCGCATTTTGTAATTATGTCCACAGAGCAAAGTACAAACATCAAGTTCTGTGTTTTGCTGGGGACATGATCAGTATGGCTGATGAAGATGGTGATTTCTTAAACAAAATGAAACTGGTGCTACTTGTACGACCCAGTCCCTAAACGACAGTCATCTGAGTGGAAATCGAAAACATCTCCTCGGAAGCAAAAATTTCCTAGGGACACTTCCAAAGGCAAAGTTATTTTAAATGTTATGTTTTATTTAACGACGCTCGCAACTGCAGAGGTTATATCAGCATCGCCGGATGTGCCGGAATTTTGTCCCGCAGGAGTTCTTTCACATGCCAGTAAATCTACTGACATGAGCCTGTCGCATTTAAGCACACTTAAAGCAAAGTTATGTTGGAAGTTTTCTTCGACTCTCAGGGTCTCATGCACCATGAGTTCATTCCAGAAGGTCGTACTGTAACGAAAGAATTGTACGTAGAAACCCTCCGTCGCCTCTGGGACGCAGTGAGAAGGAAACGTCCAGAAAAGTGGGTAGAAAACAACTGGTTCCTTATGCATGACAATGCACCTGCTCATCGCGCAATTATTGTAAAGAATTTTCTTGCCAGGCACAACATAACTGCTTTGGATCACCCACCATACTCTCCTGATCTCTCACCACCTGATTACTTTCTGTTTCCCCGTCTGAAAAGTCATCTGAAAGGACGGAGATTCAATGCTGAAGAGGTTATCGCAAACGCGACGAGAGCACTAAGACGGGTTTCACAAAATGGCTTCCAGGCCTGCTTCCAGGAACTCTACACGCGTTGGCAAAAGTGTGTTGTTGCGGAAGGCAACTATTTTGAAGGGAATGCTGTAGAATAGTGTTTAAGGTACGTTGTTTCTATGATGCTAGCAAATTCCGGGAACTTTTTGAACCTAGTATGTAGTATTGAGTTTTTTGACTTGTTCCATATTCTAGCTGTAAAGCAATGTATGAATATCATGGAATGTTAATAAATACAATACAATACAATCTTAAATATTCCCTAACAGGTTATTGGTATCGCTTGCCTCTGTCTGATCCTTATCGTGGATCCCGTGGGGTCTGATGTCTGGGTCCGTTCCGTCATCTTCGGGCTGACTACGCACATTTATCCCATCGGTGTCCTTTTCCTGTTGGCCCTTTTCCATAAACCAGTTCCCACCCACGTAGTAAGTCTAACAGTAAGTAATGTTACATGCACAATACCGAATATTGCTCATTTAGAGCCCGGTGTTAGGTAAAATGCCTTTTTTAAACTGAGTGTATGTATGAAAGACCTATTAGAGATAAACACGTTTCCACACATTTGGGGACGATAGGCCCAATTTTTATTTTGCCTTTTTTGACTATTTTTGCTCCCTTTGCCTATTTTGAGGTTAAATATCTTTTTACGTCGTTATTGTACATTTTCTATATTTTTAACGAATCTATACTATTAATAAATCTGTAGACGAAATTTTTCCGGTAATTTTCCATTTTCCAAAAATAATTGGTCCTAACATATATAATTAACTACCCTGAAACCGAAAATCGCTTTTTTGAAATTTTTGTTTGTATGTCTGTCTGTCTGTCTGTATGTATGTTTGTTACCTTTTCACGCGATAAAGGCTGAACCGATTTCGATGAAAATTGGAATATAATTTAAGTTCGTTGTATCTTAGATTATACGCTATATGGCATTCAAAATACGTTATTTAAAAGGGGGGGGGTTATAAGGGGGCCTGAATTAAATAAATCGAAATATCTCGCTTATTATTGATTTTTGTGAAATATGTTACATAACAAAAGTTTCTTTAAAAATGATTTCTGATAAGTTTTGTTCTCTGAAAAAGTTTGATAGGACTGATATTTAATGAGATAAATGAGTTTTAAAATTAAAGTAACTGCCATCTAAGGCGGTGTATTGAAATAAAAAACAAATGACTTCGTCTATAAGGGGCCTTGGACAACAACAATCGAAAGCTATTAAACATAGCCTACAGACAATGTTTCTGTGTTTGTATGAAGTAATATCAGAAGCTAAATTAACCGTTTTGTATAATTAATTATTATTTCATCATTGGAAAGTGTAGTTTCTCTAGATGGACATAATGCTATAATGTTATTACAGTAACTTGTGAGTGAATTGAGGACAGGTAAGATTAAAATAGCTTCTTATGCACAGAAAACTTGATAGGTTATTCTGTATATTCATTTCCTATATTTCTTATAATAATGTTTATGAACATATTCATTTTTATCTCAGAGAATTAACGAACAACGAGAGTGTATTGATTTAGTATGCAGTAATAGTACGTTAGCTTAGCAATCCATTATTTTATAATTCAAATTTTAACTATGCTCAATTGAATCGTGTTAAAATATATAAAATACATATGCAATAAATGCAATGCAAAAAATTGGGTAATGAGCCAAGTAGATTATGTTGCGCTGTTGTAAAAGTTGTTCCTGCTGAGATTCAAGAGCTCCCACAACAAATTAAAAACTTTCTAATTCGAGTACATCCGTTATCAACACACTTTTTCATAATATAATATAATATAAACATAATAATAAATCTGTAGCCAAAATTTTTCTGTTAATGTTCGCTTTTCCAAAAATAATTGGTAATAACAATTAAGAAACGTGTTAAAGGAATTGTCATTGCACCAAATGAGTGGTCTCTGGATCAAAATGATCGCATTTTAATATTTTAAATACAATTTAAAATAAGTAACATATTAAACGATTTATCCTTCTATCAAACACGAATGTTCCCTGGATCAAATGTCCTATTTTAATTATGTAATTACTTTATATTTATTTCTAACGGGTGCAGCGGAGCGCACGGGTACGGCTAGCTTAAAAGAAACCGCACATAAATTATATCAAAAAACAAAAAAGGACGGTTGTACAAATTAAAAATATATATTCACCTCACACAAATATTTGCTGAGAATCTTATTCTCCAGCAATACATATGTTTCCAAGAAGTCGTAAACTTTTCTCCCCTACCTATTCCATCTTTTATGTCATTTAAAAAAGATATTTGAACAATATAACCCTCAGTGCTCAGGTAACTTCGGTTTTTACCAGCGAAAGAAAGGGGATGAGGGAAGTATTACAAGCAAATCTCCAGGTCCCGTTACTGTGGTCGCTTGCACGCACAAGTCACGCGTACTTTGCAGTCTCTAATCCCTTCTCACACCCCTCTTTTTGAGACAACACACGGTCGGGTTTTTCCGATCTCTGAAAGAAGGTAGAAACAGTCCTTGTGAAATAAATTGTTTTAAGCTTGCTCCAATCACTTTAGGAGAAGTAGAAAGATCTTTTTCCTCCATGAAAAACGTTCTCTCTGACAGGCGGCTCACTATGACAGTTGACAACTTAAAAAAGCATCTTGTTGCGACATATAACCAAGGAAAGTGAGTACCGTATGGGATAGTTCATTAAGTATTTGTCTATTTTTTGTCAGTTTCCATGAATAATAAATGCCTCTTTCACTGCCTATTTTTACTATTTTAGTGCCTATATGCTTGCCTATTTTAACCAAAATAAATGCCTAAACATCCGGGCTCTATTATTATATAATAAACAAAAGCAAAATATTATGAGTACTTGCACGACATTGAATTTTGTCTACCTGTATTTAGTAAAAACTCTCTACACACCATTGAACACTTCCTACCGTCATAAAAAATAATTTTACACAAATTCTTATCTGCACGCCGCTGCATTTTACCTACAGTTCTATAATTTGCGCTAAACTTCAGAATACAGGCAAGTAAACTGTCCCAGCATTAGTGACCGTGCCGTATCGAACCTCGAACCAAAGAGGAGGGAGAACAGATGAAGATCAGTAAGGGTGACTGTGCAATGTATTTCGAATAAAAGTTATCCCTGGACCAGAACACTTTGGCTAGCTTAGTAGATGTTACAAAATATCAAGTTAGAATGAGTAATACGTTTAGTCAGCGAATAAAGACGAGTGTTTCCCCTGCATAAAAAATTTGTACTTTCCCTAGCACAAAAAAAAATCAGTGAATGAAAGGGAAGTATTTTCCCTGCCATGGTTACTTCGCAAACTTCTATGTACAGATGGCCTTGATTTTTAGCAATGTTGAGGAACGTTTGTTTAACTACAGTACGATTATTTAGTCCTGACAGTCGTTTTCGCCTTGAGTATGTTTATTCGGAAAGCTCTGAATTACAAGTCGATAATGCTATGGTATCGCATGTTTAAAGAAAGTAGATCTGTCGACATGCCACACATGGTGGACGTAGGCGTGTTCTCGAAACTGAAGCTGTTGCTAGCACTGCTATTCAAAGAATAGTATTAGACGACTGCCCGCAAGATGGTTATGCCTACTTGTCGACGTAATCTAAAGCTCTCAGTTTGGTTTACGATTTCATTGAAGAAAAATAGTGCGTGGTTTTCTGAATAACATTTTATTTCACATCAACCGATGCGGTCGTGGTTGGCCAATAACGTGATCTTCAAATTCTTCAGACTTTACACAACCCGCTTTCTTTCTTTGGGGTTTTGTAAGGAACGATGTGTTTACATGGCAGCCCATGGATAATGATGATCTTAAAGCAAAGATTATGCCAGTTTAAAAAAACACTCAGATCTTACATCACACATGGGAAGAAAATTAACCTCACGGTGTGAATTGTGCTGTGTACACAGTGGTGAACAAAACTACTATCCTTTTAAAATGTTATTTACAGATTGCGGAGAAATAAAATAGTAACCGTTTTCATGTTACAACAGCCCTGGCCATAAAGGGGAAGGGAAAAGGAAAGTAGATACCCACACCCATGTCCTTTCCGCTTACAACGGTTTAGAAACAAATGTATAATGAAGCACTGTACGTCAGTGATGGATTTTAAGCGACTAGCGTCAGCCGAAAGTTATGATGCCTGCCTTATGACGTGAGGCGAGAAAACGGTGGGTGACTCGTGGCCCACGGCTAGCTGGTTTCCGGTGAGCGCGTAACCATTTCTCCGGCACTTCTACAATACTTAACAGTACTAAAATACATGTTCAATAATTTGGACTCACAGTCGTTGCTGAAAATGTCCCTCAATTGCTGCCACACAAAACTGACATCTTCTGATAACGAATGAACAACACTCTGAAGTTTCACATCATTGATAGACTCGATTTGTTCTCATCTAATTTTTCTTCTGTAAGAACACTACGTTTTCTGTTTGATTTTCGATTGTTCACCGATCCTGTTTCTTTAAATATTTTAGCGAGTCTTATAATTGTTCCGGCAGAAGGCACAGGTCTGTTTGGAAACTTTATACGAAATTTACGTCTTGTTTTCGCACACAGCCTTTTATTTACGTATTGTACATACTCGTATACACACGTTCACGCAATGAGAATTTGTTGGTAGGTATTACTTAAATACACAATAATCACTCAACTTTATACACTAACTTTGTATTCTTTAAGAATAATGAATTTTGTAACCGACTTGTGACTACAGCGAATGCCATATGGTGACTGAGGGTCTACTTCGCAGCACCTATAACAGCCCGTGCATCGCAGACCGCGCAGGGAACGGGTCACAAGTAACCTGCCGTTTTCTCTCCTATGTCATAATATTGTCTCTGTACAATCCGTCACTCAGCAATGCATGCCTGTCTCTGTCAGGGAAGGTGGAGTGGGGAGGTAAGGGGTAGTCTGCAGTGACTCGATTGAGTTATTAGTGCCAAGGCTTATGTTACAAATTTATTTTGTCTCCCCTAACTGATCACTCTGTATAACTATGTTTTCAGCAATAATACTCGTATTTAAAAATGTATTACTTCAGTCTACACTACGTGCAATACCTAATGCATGAATAATAAATAATTCGCTGAATGTTTAAATATGAAACATTTCATGAAGAAACACGTTTCACTGGAGAGTTTTCTACGGTTTCAGAACATCCTATTTTCTGTGGTGTACTGCTCTTTGTACACGCTTGGGGCGGGACTCTTCCCTTCGACCTACGAGGGAACAGAATGTGAATACGCCGAGGTGCTGGCGTGCTCCTTTCTGGCTGCTCTGAATAGCATCCTATTTATAGTAGACATCGTGTTCGACGTCCTGGATTTGAAACGAAGGTGACGACGCATATCCTTACAGTGTGTAACGTTTTCTATACGAATAACAATAAAAATTTGTGCAAGGAACTGTACACATTTTCTTCTATACTGCCCGTTATGGATGTATATAGTGTATCAAATTATCACCACCACCACCACGAACATTCTGAAAGGGAGGGTGAACTCCTAGCACTACATCCAAAATAGTGAATTATCACGGTAACCTCCGGCTAGGTGCTTTCTCATCCACACCAGTTGACTAGTGAATCGCAGAAAATTCTGTGGATGTGAGACAGGAATGGAGATCGGTCGGTGTGATGTTAATGCCTAGCATAGGGAAACAGGACTTTGTATTATATAAGTACTATAACGGAACTGCAACCGAGCACGAGCTTTGCTTCTTCGGATGTACTAATTTTATACATCATCTTTATAATCGAAGGCAAATAAATAATATAATATTATGTTATTATTATTATTATTATTATTATTATTATTATTATTATTATTATTATTACTACTACTTTGAAAGAAACACCAACTATGACCTTGCCCGGCACAAATTTTGAATGAAAAATTCTAGGCGTCACCGGAACTAATCTTACATCAGATCGTCTCGTAAGTGATGTCATTTTTTACATTTGGTATTTTGTAAGATTTTAATGATTTCCTTTAGTGCAGCGAAATGATGGCAGTTTACTGTGCAGTGATGAAGCTTTCCCTCATAATTCATAAACTTGTTAACTTTTTCATGTTCTCTCTCTTTTATTTTATTACTGAAACTCATTCTTACAATATAATGCTCTTTCAACTACATTCCTTAATAAATAATATTTTATTACTGAAACTCATTCTTAGAATATAATGCTCTTTCAACTACATTCCTTAATAAATAATATTTTTTTTTGTGTTAGAAGAAAATGCTGATATTGACCATTTTTAAATGAATTAATTTTTTTATCAGACAATCTATCAAAGGTAGAGATGTGATCTTGCATCATATTGTAGATATGACATGCATTAATACACGCAAAAAATTTCATGACAAAATGTTGGATAGTTTTTTAGTTATATGGGAAACGCTTCATCACTGCACAGTGAACTGAATTTTGAAAAGAAAAAAAAACAATTTTTTTAAATCATGAAAATATTTTTTTCACACAGCAGAAGGACAGTGTTTTACACATACTAATTTTTATTACTGTACAAGATACAGTAATGGAGGAAAAAATGTTGACTTTTTCCAAAATTTTACTGCTGTAAGCTGTACCTAACCCCTTACGTTGCATGTGTTCGAAACCGGGAAGGTCATTTATGGGAGTCCTCTGTACTGGAGTGAAATTAGAAAGAAATAGTGCGTGAAGAATAAAAAAAACGCTAAATGCAACAAAAAAAAATGTGATACAGGTACTGAACTAATACCGTATTTTATTCCGTTGTTCATCTGGAGATGAAAGGAGATAAAACCTTAGAAATATTGAATTGAAAAAAAATCACTAGCAATGGAAAGGGCCCAAGATACGTCCAGATCTTCTGTGTATAATACAATATTGCTTTCATTTTTAGGCAAACTAAAATGAGGACATTAATATGAATCGGAATTGAGTTATATTGAAAAGTCGCCTGTACAAATTATTGTTAGGCCTATAGGACACACTAATCATAGAGATGTAAGATCTCATTAAGCATAGTACAATAATATCTTATTTGCAATCTTTCCATCAGTTGCCATGATACTAATGAAACAGAATAATGTTTTTCATTAGCTACATTGCTTGATAAGCCACTTGTACCTGTTTCACATTCAATTACCCTGTGAAGTTTAACACGCCAATAGCCTACACAGGCGTTAAGTAATGGATGATTCTATAATTAGACGTCATGACACGACGGCGCTTCCTTTCCAGCATATTGAGTGACACGAGCGTAATGGCGTGGACAGGCAATTAGCGTGACACCTACGTGGTACGGATTGCAGAACTACACGCATCACGAGGGGACATTGCAAAGATGAACACACATTGTCGAGCGTTGATAATAGTAGTCAGTGGCGTTCAGCAACTTATTGTAAAACAGTGGCGTATATATCGTAGCTATGAAGATATTAATTTTCAAAACGAATTTTTCTTGTACTTCCATCTTTCTTCCTTTGTTTATATTTCAGTGAGTTTATTTTTTCTCACGGTAACCATTTTTTCCTTATTACCCGTAAATGCTTCCCTTTATTAGCTAGTTTTTTCTTTTAAGGAATTAGGTACAGCTTACAGCAGTAAAATTTTGGAAATAGTCAACATTTTTTCCTCCATTACTGTATCTTGTACAATAATGAAAATTGGTATGTGTAAAACCCTTTCTTCTGCTATATGAAAAAATATTTTTACGATTTAAAAAAATATTTACTTTTTTTTCCTTCAAAATTCATTTCACTGTGCAGTGATGAAGCATTTCCCACATAACTAAAAAAACTATCCAACATTCTGTGATGAAATAATTTTTGTGTGTATTTATGCATGTTATATGTACAATATGGTGCAGGATCACTTCTCTACCTTTGATAGATTGTTTGATAAAAAATAAATTCATTAAAAATGGTCAAGTTTCAGTACTTTCTTCTAACACAAAATTAAAAAAATATATATATTTACTAAGAAATGTAGTCTAAAGAGCATGATATTGTAAACATGAGTTTCAGCAATAAAATAAAAGAGAGAGAACATGAAAAAGTTAACAAGTTTATGAATTATGAGGGAAACGCTTCATCACTGCACAGTGAAGTGCCACTATTTTGAATTTGTAAAGAATATATATATATATATATATAATTTTTTTAAATCGTAGAAATATATTTTTTTTTCTTATAGCAGAAGGATAATGTTTTACACATGCTAGACAAAATGTAAGTTACGCGGTAGCTTCCAGAATGCCTTTAGGACCGTGTTTCCTCCATCTCACGTAACAGGAGGTACTTCGAATAGGATAAAATGCTTGAATTTTGAGAACCTAACGATGGATTTAACCCAAAGAACTATATTTTTATCACTCTTTGGAGGTTAAATAAATCCTAAAATTCCCAATATACAAGCATTTTACTCTGTTTGAATCATCTTCTGATATATGCAAGTCGGAGGAAACATTGTCCTGAAGGTTAAATTTATCGTTACACCCCAAAAATATTTCAACCTATATTTAAAGCATCTTATGTAATGGTAGTCGAAGGAGATACTGCCTTGAAGGTTAAATATTGTACAGGATGTCCACATGAAACATTTACAATTTCAATGTAAAATTACTAAGACACGATACCAGGATGCGGTTTTCTCCATATTAATCTGAAACTGTAGAAGTTTATATGGGAATTTTGTTGGATTGTTGAAACGCGTTTTTTGGTTGCGGGTGTGAATTTTGGTGAAATCTGACACCGAAGGAGATGTGGACACCTCAGGAGATGGCACGATGTGTATCCTGGTTTATCGAGACACGATTCGATACACAGGTTCAGCCACGTCCGGACCAAATATGGAACAGAACTGCCATCACGGCCAACAATCCGAGAGTGGCACCGAAAATTTATGGAGATTGGGAGTGTGTTGCGGCAAAAGAGCAGTGGGCAGCGAAGCACAAGTGTGGAAGACATTGAACGTGTGCAAGGTGCATTTGTCCAAAGGAATCCTTCCTCGGCGTCAATTCTAGCCAGCATGTCAACAACAAATGCTGTGCGGCATGGATGATCATCTGACTGAAGAGCTGGTACTAGCTGAACTTTGTACGCATACAGGCTTAGATTCTTGTCAAGGACTTTGTGAACAGTCGAATACAGAAAGTTCAGTTCCCTGGCGGCATTATTAGGGCTTAGGACAAATGCAGCTTGCACACGTTCAATGTCCTCCACACTCGTGTTTCGCCACCCACTGCCTTTTTGTCACAGCACACTCCCAATCTCCATAAATTTTCGGTGCCATTCCCGAATTGTTGGCCGTGATGGAGGTTCTCTTCTATATTGGGCTTGGACGTGACGTTGCATCTGTATATCTGATCGTGTCTCGATAAACCAGGATACACACTGTGCCATCTCCTGAGGTTTCCACATCTCCTTCAGTGTCAGAGTTCACCAAAATTCACACCTGAAACCAAAAACGCGTTTCAACAATCCAACAAAATTCCCCCAAAAAACGTTGACAGTTTCTCATTAACATGCAGAAAACCGCATCCAGATATACATCTGAAGTTGTAAAGGTTTCATGTTATCGTTAGCCTCTCAACATATAAGCATTTCATCCTACTTAAATCGTCTTCTGCTAAGCCAGCGTAAGAAAACATTATTCTGGAAGTTAAATGTTTCGCTAGATTCTCATCTGAAGCATCATAATATGTTACGCGAATGCCTCGTTTTGGCGAGTATCAGATGTAGAAAACGAATGTTTATATAAGGCTTGTTTGCCTCATGAATGATGTCTTATTGGTGTCACATATGAGTTTCAAATCTGTCTTCAGACAGTTGACTAAACCACTGTCAGATTTGTCAAACGGCCTCACGCTGATTTGTAGTAAACCCCGCCAATTCATTAAATGCAGGTAAATTTCCTGTAGCCGAATGCGCGAATTAGTTCACGAGAGAAAATATTGATTATGGTCAATTTTATTGTGATGATTTGTGATATTTTGTGGCTTCTGTATTGTCAGTTGCAATACTTTGCGTTTTTATTTTTTATTTTATTAGGTTATTTTATGACGCTTTATCAATATCTTAGGTTATTTAGCGTCTGAATGAGATGAAGGTGATAAATACAGGTGAAATGAGTCCGGGGTCCAACACCGAAAGTTACCCAGCATTTGCTCATATTGGGTTGAGGAAAAAACCGAGGAAAAACCCCGGAAAAAACCTCGACCAGGTAACTTGCCCCGACCCGGGCCACCTGGTTTCGCGGCCAGACGCGCTAACCGTCACTCCACAGGTGTGGACAATACTTTGTGTTAGTGACGCATTATCGCTCATTTTTTTCTTGAATGACATCTTGTGTTTACTATTCTTTTATATAAGTGTTCTTTAAAAACTGCAGCAGAAAATTTTGTTTGAACTTTACTGTAGGCACTATTCACAACACTGTTGATGAAGTTAATACTTGGTAGGACATAGTTATATACAATAAAAGTAATTTGATACAGTTGTATGAACACTTTTTAACGTAGTTTAAGGAAGACTTCCTACGTTACGCGGTCGTACATCCACACCAGCGTCGTGGTACTACCACTGAAGATGGAGGAGCATTCCTCCGAAACATGTATGGTTTTTAACAGATTTTATTAATTTTATTCAATCATTAAAAAGTGTTCATACAACTGGATCAAATTACTTTCATTGTATATAACTATTCTACTCATGAACACTGTTGCATCTGACCTAACTTATGTAATTTAATCCTGGTAGGACATTTTTGGAAGAATCTCAGTGTACTAATTGAAGATCAATTCTTCGCAATAAAATACAGTAGGTTAAAATACACTTTACGAAAGCAAAATTTCTTTAGTACTTACATTCAGAAACTGCTTAATTTTGTTGTGAGTGCATCTTCTCAACTTTTCACGCCGACCGAACGATCTCTACAGAATGGAAGGGGACAGATGCACCAAAATTTAAGAGGTAGTTCTACATGTTAGATATAACAAATCTTTCATTGCACATTTTCATCGATGAAGCACCGTTAATCTGAAAAAAAAATTATTCTTTGCCCTAAGTTTGCAGCGCTTTATTGCGGTAGTGGCCTGAGAGAAAATGGCTGATTGCTATACAAGCAGATAGGTAAACATAATCTGAGTAGTTAGTGTCTAGAGTCTTTTTTTTAATGACACCGTTTAGCCATGGATTTAAACTGAATAATTACGAAAATCGTTAAAATTAATCTTGCAACGTAGCACACTGACGCGTGTCTCCGAGTACAACAGAGGGGGAGAGGAAGGTAAGAGATGGTAGCCGTGCTTGCTAGAATTGTTGTAATAGCCGTGATGATGTCAAATATTTCATAGAAACATAACGATTTTCTCTAAAATGGCGAAAATAAAGTTATTTAGATTTTTCAAACCTCTCATCATGATCTATTACAAATTTTCAGAGAATACTTCGACTTTCAGCTTGTGGGTTTGAACTAGAATGTTGCGATGTTCGAAAAGCTGCTCATCATCATCGTCAGGAGATGAATCATCAAATTAATATGACACTGCATGTGGGTTTTGTAATGCTAAATACGTGATCCTGTTTATGGAAAGCTCGGAAACTGGGTACAATGTATGAGAAAAGGGAAGAAGGCTGCCATGAAAATTATGTTGGAGCTCAGAGTAAGAAGAGATTTATTTGTGGATGGCGTTCATTGAATAATAATTAAAACAGGACATTTGTTGTTTGTGATGAAGAATTAATATTAGACCTAAATATATAATTTGCGTGTAACAGAATCTTCCTAAGTATTTTAAATTGTACAAGTTCATGAATAAAAATGAAAAGTGAGAATGTTTCCATTCACCTTTCTTGAGGACCCTATTCACCCTAGCTACTTAGGATGAAAGGGGTTATGCAGTACTTCGTTTAATTTCTAAATGTAGTAAATTGTTGTAAAGCGAATTCTAAAATATTCATTTAAACTTGTAGCTAAAACAATTATCTTTCTGGCAAAGTATCATACTTTAGCTTTAGAGTTAAGCGAATTATTAGAGTTTGTTTACCCTACATATATTTATGTATATCGTATGTTATTATTATCTATTCTTATTTCTGTGGGTAAATAATTTTATACAGAAAAATTCGAACATTCTAATTATCAAATGTATTTTATACAATATTAATAGTCTATTTTGTTTCTTATTCTAAGATACAAAGACAAGTTTGGTTACCACCTAACTGTAGGCCTATATGTTTGTTTTGCTGGTTTGTTGATGGTGAGAGCTGCGTTACTTATGCTCATTCTGTGGATATATAGGCTAGTCCAAGCTCACACAACTTAACAGTTTATGTACGAACTTCTTACCTCTGTTCATAACCAATTTCACATACAATCTTGTATATACAGATAATTCTGCTTGCCAAATGTTTGGAAATAACTTATTATTGTTGAGGTTTCACATTTACATGATTAATATGTATTATTGTCTTTTTACGTGTTTTCTAAATATCAAAGTGAAGATTTTCCCCTGATTGAGTTTCTGTCTGATATGTAGGGCCTACATCTATTATCAGGCAGTACATCTCACTTGACGATATGTGTCAGAGGAAGAACAATAATTGCTTGCATGCATCTGAAGTCTGATTAGAGTAATATCACAGTCTAGTATATACAGTCACGAAGCTCAATATGTAGGGAATATGCATCTATAGATAGTTGCTAACCACTAGGATAGCTACTACCGCCTCATCACAGACAATGCGAAATAGTACCGGTATAGTCTGTTGTTCCTAGTACCCTCATCACCTCAAGCTTCGTGACTGTATATACTGAACTGTAATAATATCTTGCTAGTCAGCGGTGAACACAATGGAGGGAGAAAGAAACGGGCCATCCTACCCCATTTTACCCTTGACTAGCTGCCTCATGAGTGATTACTTACTGGTGTTACTCATGAGGTCCAGACATGTCTTTGTTCAGTTGAAATGAATTGAAATGAATTTACGGGAGGGGTGCACTATGGCCCAGCTCTGCGACCTGTTATGGTCTATTGCGCTAACCCTCAAGCTAGGCGCATCCCAACCCACACCGGCTGACTACACTAAGGTTCGCTGCGTACTCAGTTGTCGAGCAGACAACCCCCTTCGTCCCTAGACCAGCCTCCTCGGTGCGTCGCCAGCCAGCGATCGGGGAATGCTATGGAATGATGACGAAATGGAAAAATGGCGACGGAATTATGTAAATGCCTACTATGGGGAAAAACGGGTGAACCCCGAGAAAAACCCCCAACTGCGACCCTGTCCGCAGACCTGACCGGAACTCGAACCCGGGCCGCCTGCGTGACAGGTCAGAGGTCTGGCCACTCAGCCACCGTAGGGATGTTTTGTTCAGTTGAATGAACAGCAACAAAGTGAAGATAAAATTCTTTACCGTCTGCACGTATTTACAGGTCTAACAAAAAACAGTGCGATGGAGTATTCTCGTCTTATGATAGTGCAAGTATGTGTAAGCCAATTTTTATTGCAATACTTCATTTTAATATCCATATTGATAAATGGTAAAATTCTGCAAAGAAATTATGCAAAATCATACAATTGGAGGAACCCATTCCGTAAAATTTTATATAACAATATAAAAGTAATCACTAAGTGATATTATCTTTCCCGTATCCCAAGCATTTACTTAAAATAATATTTAAATTACATTTTTCTTACTGAACAGTAAACAGTTTTAAAATCATCCTGTGAATAAAGATTTCACTGTTTATTTTATCACTCACAAGATAAAATGACACAAACATCTCAATTTGGACTGCGATTGCTATACAAGCTCATTTTTCAAGTCAATGCAAGGCTTCAAACGTATGTGTGATCAATACCTCCACGACATATGACTCCGTTCACACAGTGCGAAAATCGAATTTCGTGGCGTAGCGGGTAATGTCTTCCTACAGAATGATATCATTTTATATTCTTATGACAACGAGTAGTAGTGCAGATCTAGACTCACACAATTGAGGGATTTGCCGGAAAAAGGGCGTATACGTCAATATGGCGAATTGAGATACATGCAATCTAAGATTTTAAAACGCACCTGAATAAAATGTTACACGCACGCAGCCCTGTCCTGCAGGTATGTACAGTACAATCAACACAAAATTTCGCTACTATAATTATTCACTACAATTTAAACCCCCGAAGAAGGGCGTATATGTCTAGCCGCCTTTCTTCCGGCAAAGCCCTCAATTGTAGCTTAGCCTATAATGAATTAGAACAATTATATGTAATTTTACTAAGTTTAAGTATATCGTGGTAGAATATATTGACACTCGGGAGGAAATTAAACGCAAAATAAATATGGGAAGTGCCTGTTATTATTCGGTTGAGAAGCTTTTGTCATCTAGTCTTCTGTCAAAAATGATTAAAGTTAGAATTAATAAAAAGAGTTATATTATCAGTTGTTCTGTATGGTTGTGAAACTTGGGCTTTCACTTTGACAGAGGAACAGAGATCAAGGGTGTTTGAGAATAAGGTTCTTAGGAAAATATTTGGGGCTAAGAGGGATGAAGTTACAGCAGAATGGAGAAAGTTACACAACGTAGAACAGCACGCATTGTATTCTTCACCTGACATAATTAGGAACATTAAATCCAGATGTTTGAGATGAGCAGGGCATGTAGCACGTATGGGTGAATCCAGAAATGCATATAGAGTCTTAGTTGGGAGGCCGGAGGGAAAGAGACCATTGGGGAGGCCGAGACGTAGATGGGAGGATAGTATTAAAACGGATTTGAGGGAGGTGGGAATTGAACAAGTTAAAAATGTCAACTACTGAACTTACGAGTTAACTATCATATTGCCAAAAAAAGAACATCAATTTTAAAATGAACGGATTCCAAAGAGTATGTAGCACTATTCGGAAAATTCTGAGACATAAAAAATACATAGTTAAGGCAGTATGGGCAGCAAACAGACTGATAGAAAAAAGTAGAAACAGCTTAAGTGAAATCCGTTAAGACATTTAGCAGGAAAGACTACGCTTAGAGAAGATTATTTTTTTTTCTTCATTAACACGATAAAATAGATAGACCTAACTATAAAACAAACTGATATGAACACATACTACGGATACTGGAATCAAGACTTGTTAAAGTGGTCCTAAATCACAAACCAATAAAAACTAAAATTCCTGGAAGACCTGTTACAGATGGGAAGATGAACTTAACTCTTGAGATTGGAACAGGCCACAATGGGCTAAACCTTAAAAGAAGAAAAAGAAATTTACAATATAATTACTCCATTGTAGATTATAGCCCACAGTTATTATACGTACAAATTTTGCTGTTTAAAATGAAATACGTCAATATTATTTTCCCTTGGGTTTCAAACCATTCAATTCAATTCGATTATATTATATTAAGATTTATGGATCATATACGGATAAAAAAAAGAGGATGGTAGAAAATAGCAAAGATTAGAGAAAGTTAGAAAACTATGATTGAATAGAATGAAAATGTATTATATTCATAATCATCCAAACAGATATAAGGCCCAAGGCCCGTTACGGTCTCAGTGAATCATTCTCTGTTCACCTTTTTTTTTTTGGACGGCCTAAAGATGTACGGTATTATATTATGTTATAATATAATATAATATAATATAATATAATATAATATAATATAATATAATATAATATAATATAATATAATATAATATAATATAATATAATATAATATAATATAATATAGTATAATAGTACACTCGTATTATATTACATTATATTATGTAACCTTCGTTTTCAGTCCTGTGCGCGTAACAGATTTACGTAACATAAAAATAATTTACAGGTAAAACAATGTTTTTGACAAAAAAATAAAAATTACCATACATGTACTTTTTATTTATTTAGTTTTTTTGGTAATAATATTGTTTTTCCTGTAAAATTGTTTTAAGACAGAAAACGAAGACATATAATATAATATAATATAATATAATATAATATAATATAATATAATATAATATAATGTAATATAATATAATATAATAATATATGTACATCTATTTATCTATTATGAGACAGTACATCTCACTTGATATGTGTCAGAGGAAGAACAATTATCTGTATATATCTTAAGTCTGACTAGTGTAATATGTAACTAGTCAGCGATTTATGCAATGGAGAGGAAAAAGAAACTTGCCACCCTACCTCATTATCTTCTGGCCTAGTTGCCTCATAAATAATGTCACGTTGGTATCACTTGTGAAGTTCAGATCTGTCTTCGGACAACAACAAACAACAACAAACGACATACATGTATTGTTTCTTGATTAATGTGCGTTGTCATGAAAACTAGCTCAACTGGGAAAAGTTTTATTAGTGACGGATTTTAATGTAACGAAATGAGGGATCAGTCTTCATGCGATTAATATCAAAGAGAAACGAGTAGTATTTAATCTTTATTAAATTTTAAAGTACCAGCAACTTTCTAAGTTTGGAATTATACCTGTAGCAAATGCTGTATTTATTAATTTCAGATCAATGTTGTCCTCTGAACAAATTTGAGGCTATATTAGCGTCTCCTGCAAGGTAAAGTTTTTGTTATAGCTCTGGTAGTTGAATATTTTATCGACCAATTATGATTTTGTACTCGATTTGATTTATACTCAAGTGATAACCCCTATACACTGAAATGGAGTTAAAATTCAGTGTTAAAATGACGAATATAAGGTAATCTTATTATTCATAAGCTATTGTCTGTAAAAGTTAAACTATATTAGCTTAATTCGTTTCATAGAAGAAAAAAACTGTTCGCAAGCTTATGTACCGCCGAACATAGACATGCTATTGGTCATAAATCTAGAGATCTCAGGAAAGTGATGTGGGTCTACTGCTTTGTATTCAATTTTCAACTTTGTGTCATTCACTAAATCTATTAACTCAAATTGTAAATGAGATGGTACGAGGTGGCACATCCTCGGTCTTGAAAGCAAAAGGTGTCGTAAAAAGAGGCAAGCTTAATTTTCTGCTCATAAAAATATCTAAATCAATTACTATCTTTCATCGCTAAAGATAGGGTGATCAGATTCACATCGATGAAAAAGAGGACACAAAGCTTCAAAAAGGAGGACATTGTTCGAAAAAAAGAGGACAGAAAATACTTTGATATAGGTTTAGGCCTATATTATATTTTTAATTATGTCAATATACAGTACAGATTTAGGCTTATATCATACTTAAAAGTATGTTAATATCTATTTTATTACAAAATAATTATGATAAAACTTGATAATAATGATTTTACAGTTAGCGATATATGAAAGTCAAGAGATCTATAATTATTAAAGAGGACAGAAAATATGTATTTATATATTATGCTTAGGCCTATATTGTATTTACAATTATGTCAATATCTATTTTGTTATAGCATACTTATGATAAAAAATATAAAATGGTTTTACAGTAAGCTACATATGGAAGTCAAGGGAACTATAATTATTGTCAAAAGGAGGAGCAAAGAGAGTTATGAACGTTCGCAAAGAGTCTATTCTGTCGATGCTACTGTCCCCCACTGGCAAATCACTTGAAAAAGGCGTCAAATCAGATAGTTTGAAAATATCAGGCATACAAGTTACGAAAAGGAGGACATTTCTTGGTTTTTAAAAAATCCGCCCGGATCCCGGACAAAATCCTGAAAAGGAGGACATGTCCGGATAAAAGAGGACGTCTGGTCACCCTAGCTAAAGATATGTTTTTACTTATGAACGTGGAAAACACCGCAATACCACTTTTCTCTGTATTATCCTACTTGGAATCTTTAAAAGTGAATAGAGGACCCGATTTATATTTAAATTCCCTTGTTGATTTACGCTTTGCAACATACGTTAGAACTCGTTGTCATCCTTGTTCAGTAGGAAACGATGGCATTTAAGTGTGCTTAAATGCGACAGGCTCATGTCAGTAAATATACTGCCATGTAAAAGAACTCCTGCGGGGACAAAATTCCGTTTCATTTGGTAGATAGTGTTGAAGCAGAACTATTCAATGCAGTAAAAATCTCGATTTTGCTAAAAATGTAAAATAAAACCTTGTCATCGAACCTGCAACCTCGGGCACAGAAGGCCAGCGCTATACCAACTGCGCCAACTAGGCCGACTTATCGGAAGAAAATGAAATAAAACATTAGCCTTTAGTAACTTTGAGCATATTTCAGATGGTAACGATTTTGAATCTAATGTAGCCGCTGGACAATTCAGTTTAAAGATAACGTAATTAATTTCTGAGACATCGTAATATGGTTATTCTGTAACAGATAACTTGTATAAAGAGATATGTATTTATTTTTTTTTGTTTCAGCACTAATAGCAAGCATGAAGATAAAGCTGACATTCTACCAAGCTGTGAGGATAACAGAGCTGGTAAATTAACATTATTAATCACCACTTACTATCTGTCAAGATAAATGGTAAACTATGCTGAAATCAACAGATAAATTTAAAAGTCGTATTGAGTTCAGATAAGTTTGTGAATAGTAATGTCAGATAGTTAGTTTTTATTTTCAGTCAATCACTTATCATGTTAAGATGGCAGAAATTGATTCTGTTACATCAAGTTATAATATATTAATATACATCACGAATATTTTCGACTTATTTTTCAAGTCATCATGGTAGACTCTACCATGTAACGCCAAGATGAGAAGGCCACAACCTCTGAAAACCTCTACTGCACACTTTTCATATTATGCCTCTCGACGCGGCGAATAGACCAAGAATATTTTTCACATCCATTTTACTACAATCTTCCAACATATTGAACTTTATAATGAACAAGCCTTAGCCTTCAGTTTTACATAATAATATAATATTTAATTTTACAACTCTGGCACATTGCTTGCCATTTTAATATACTGTATAAATTATAACTATATTTACTGGAACGTTTCTATCTGAATGTTATTTTAATACCATGTACGTCATTTAACCACAAGAAAGCAAGCAAGGTTAAACTCTTACTTGTGTTTTATAATTGTTTTTATCTTTACATTTTTCACCTACGTTCAAATGTACTTGTTTGTTAGTAAACTATCACCTGAAGATGACTTGAAAAGTAAGTCGAAAATATTCGTGATGTATATTAATATATTGTAACTTGATGTAACAGAATCTATTTCTGCCATCTTAAAATGATAAGTGATTGACTGAAAACAAAAACTAACTATCTGACATTGAAATAAACAAAGTTAATACCGGTACCATATAAATTTATAAAGTGCTAAAAATAACTTAGATATTTTCTGTGGAACATATCCAGATTAGTTCTGAAGTAAACACAACCAATCTTCTGCTACTGCCAGGCCTCGCCCGGTGGACAGCGACGCAATATAGCCTGCTGCTATTGCTGGGCAAAGAGTTAACTGATGGCATTCTTAATTAGTACTTCAGTACGAGTTTAAATTTTGTGAAAACGGAAACATAATATTCTATCGCAAATAGAAACACAATAGCATATGGATCTCGATTCTGAATGGCTCTGCGATTAATAACGTCACGATAACATTAACAAATCACGGACGGGTGCAGTGCGACGTTTCTCTACTGAGAATAAGACCTTAAGATCACAGAATCAGAATTTGTACTGAAGAAACAGCCTCCTACTCAACTACGTTGCGTAATTAAGAGCCGAGAAATCTGGAACAAAACATCACGTAGAAATGCACTGAATACTATAGGCCTATATTGCACATAAATTAACACATTTAAGACAGTGGTTCCCAATCTTTTTTGACTGACGACACACTTTACTGAACGCCCATGATATCGCGACACACTTATTTGATTTTAATAATAATAATAATAATAATAATAATAATAATAATAATAATAATAATAATAATAATAATAATAATCATTACTTTTCTTCTGAAGAAAAAGGTGGTCGAATTCTGTGTAGAATATTTTATAGCAGACGGGAAGATAGTGTGTCAAAATTTTCAAAATTAGTCCTGAACTGTGTGAAAAATATTAAATTTCTGCTCTAATTTTAGGATCAAAAGAGATTACTGTTCACTGCATGGGAATTTTGTCGTTTATAACCTCTTTTTTCGTTCATCTAAGATTTCCAAGATCTAAGCGGAATTCAAAGAAGAATTATAGGCTATTAAAAACATAGTTATTCACACATATATCTGTTCCATGATGAAAAATGCAACAAAAAGATTCCGTTCCAGCGCGTTCCGCAAGAAAAAGAGCACTGATAAGTTCTATATAGTGTCGGACATTCAGTGTTGTAGATAGGTCGATGTTAACACGTAATCGAAAGTTCTAAAAGAAGAAGCAGCAACTTGAGTGGCATTAGAAAGAAATAAAGGTATGTGTCAAAAATCTCAACCTATCTATGCTGGATGTCCGATAGAAGATTTTTATTATCGTTTCTGAATACTCGCCTATTTAAATTAATGTGAAGTCTGCGCTTGGTTGGTTGCATAGAGTTTCTCTATACGTGGCCTTATGGTTGAAAAACTGAACTGAGCATTGTTGCAGGTGTTCACGTTTCATCGGTAAAGTCTGTATCAAAATAAAATGTACCATATCAAAAACTTCGTCGTAATAAAAAATGCGTTGTAAAGAGATTTTCTGGATAGCATAAAATTTATTTTTCAATTTCAAAATTTCACGACACACCGGTTGGGAACCCCTACATTTAAGGAAATCCCGGATATAAACGATGTAAACTGACAAAATTCTGTAGACAGTACATATCCATCTACTGAACAAAATATCTAGTGAAATTTAATTATATTTTATAATTAAATTTTTAATTTGTAAAATACCATGTTTGTAAAATTAATAGTAGTTTCATTATTTACTTACATTTCGACTGAACGTAAATGTTATTGCCAATGACTTTGCTCCCAACACAACAGAGAAAAATGACTGCTTCAGCGTACGTACTGGACACAGTAGCCTAAATAATGAATGTCTATTCTCTTTCCCAAAAACGTTAGACTCACAAAACAATTTTTTTTCGGGAAAACTATGAGTTACAGAAAAACATTTTACCTTTTTTCTTCAGTTATTAATGCTCTACCACCAGTATTTGTTTGTTTTTTTTTTTTGCAGTTTATATTGTTTAAACTCTGAATATAAATTAAATTAAATTAATATGGAATGAAAATAATTGAATAAAAATAGAGAAATTCACAAATTGAAAATAAATCACCGTCATCATATTACCAAACATTTCAAAGTCTAGCTATCTAACACAACTTTAAAATTATAAATTGTGGTGTGAGGGTAACAAGCGGTAGTCATATTCAACGCAGAGCCTGAACGAGCTCGAATCTCGCCAGATAATTCCACGGTGAATCCTCGGACTCAAGTCGCCAACTTACCATTCCGCTATCACTAGCTCTACTGACGCTACATACAGATGATACGGCATCTTTCGCAGCCAACAAAAAGAAGGATGTGGCTCTGAAAGTTGCGAAAATTAACTTAGCTGATGTTCTCTTAACAGTAACTGAAATGCATTCAAGTAGAGTCTGCTTTTGCTTACAGCTCTTGGCGGTAGCCTGTTTCATAATGCACTACTGGATCTGCGCCTGGAACGATAACTACGCGCTGCACATGGTGACGTGTGGGGCATTCTTCGGCCATGTACTCATCCTAGTGATCCTAATTTTGGGATCAACCATAGACCAGCCCGTGCCTCACTTCATGGTCAGTAACCTTGTGTATACTTAGCGAACGAACAACGAACGAATGACGAGTGTGAACATTCGTTATTTTCTTCGGAGCAAACACGAATAACCAGCGAAAGAACAGAGAACATTCGCGTTCGCTGATTGTATTATCCGCAGTAATACAGCATGCAGATATAATTATTGCAAGTGAAGCAGTCATTTTAGGCAGTTTAACAAATGAAAGTTAAGATATTTAACGAAAGGCGATGGTGGCAGAGGGCATTATTCGAAATTCGCTGTCTGTATAGACAGGGGCTTAATCAATGATTTACACCGCATTCAATCGAGACAGTTTCAGAACTTCTGCGGAATGTCAGCAACAGATTTCAAAATGTTACTATGCAAAATATGACCAAAAATTCGCAAGAAAGACACAGAATTTCGAGAAGTAGTACCTGTTATGAAAGATTAGCAATCACGCTTTTATATTTGGCAACAGGGGATTCGTATGTAAGTTTGACATATTTATTCACAGTGTTGAAATACTAGGGCATTCAATACGTAATGGCAACAATACGCCGTGTTCCGCTTAGAGGGATCGAGAAATAAATGCCCACCATTTAAAATCAGATGAATATATTGTTGTGATTTACGTCTGACAAGATGCAGAAACCGTTCAAATTTATGCACCAATGGTTTAAAAACAGTTGCATGTTCATGCGCATGCGCACTAACGTTTATCGTGGAAACAAGCCTGGCGCCATTCAGTAGAATTATCCGTCATTGGACCATTCTTCTTCATCGAGGCGACAGTCACAGGGAATGTGTATCTGGAATTTGCAGTTGATCAACTCCTCCCAGAATCGGTTTTTCAGCAAAATGGGGCTCCACCCCTTTACTATGGAGCAGTGCGTGGCTTCTTGAATGCAAACTTTCCCAATAGGTTGATCGGAAGAAGAGAACCCTTGCCTGGCCACCTTCCTCCGGGGCTTTGTGACAAGTGTTGTGTACCAACGTGATACAGTTAACACTCTGGAAAAACTAAGACAACGCATTATAAATGCAGCTGCGCTAATCACTCCACAAATGTTATGGAACACTTGGCAGAAAGTTGAGTACCTTTTGGATGTCTTCAGGGTAGCTCGAGGCGCACACATCGAGTTGCACTGACCATTCTCCGAAACTCGGAGAGTTTTTACATCAAGTTGTACAAAATGTTATGTTATAAAACCATTGTTTATACTTTAAATTAGCACTTATTTCTCGATCCCTCTAAGTGGGACACGGTATACTGTAAATCAACGCTGCTAGCGGTGACCATCGGTATCTTTCAGTACGTAATAGAGAAGCTATTGTTGCATAAATGTGGAATATTGAAAGTCTTTAAGTAATTATACTTTGTGAATACAGGAGTTGTTTCTGATTTATATTACAAATGTTCAGTAGGTAACAAAGATGCTTCATAAAAATACAAGTTGCAAGAGAAAAAATGCAACCCAGTGCTTTACGGCATTACAAGAAGCTTGTGGGGGAGAAGTCCTACCATACCCAACTATTGCAAGATATTTGGAAGCGAGGCATTCGCTTTCAATGAAGAGTTGGCATCCAAAGAGTTTTAAATCAATCAGTGAGAGAGATATACAGAAATGATGTTGCAAATGGGGTCTGCGGTCTTCCAAGTATTTGGCAAAATGGAAGGGGACACAGTGCATGAGGGTTGGCCACTAAAAGAAAATTAAGAGGTGAAGCTTAAACTGAGGGGATTCAATCCGGCATCGGAATTGGAATCCGGTATGGCTTAGTGGATAGAGCGTCAGCACGTAAAGCTGAAAAAAAATGGGTTCGAATCCAGGTGCCGGAGAGAATTTTTCTCCTCTCCACCGAATGATAACGCAGGATTCCTGCACGGAAATCATATGTACTTCGGTACACCGCAATAATATGATATGCGTATATAGTCACTTAGTGATTTAAGACGACGCTCATTCCGTCGGATCTCAGCCACTTAGTTACTCGTAATGAGTGCACCCCTGCACATTAGTATATTGGACATTGTGCCACTGTCACACATCTATGATACAGTGCATGAGGGTTGGCTACGAAAGGGAAATTGAGAGGTGCAGCTTAAACTGAGAGGATTCAATCCGGCATCGGAATTGGAATCCGGTGTGGCTTAGTGGATACAGCGTCAGCACGTAGAGCTGAAAACCCGGGTTCGAATCCCGGTGCCAGAGAGAATTTTTCTCCGCTCCACCGAACCTTCATCAAGTCATGTGTTACTTGAATTAATGAATCTATTGCAAAATTTAGAAATGCAATTTTGATTTACTATTACTTTTTGACTCTTCGCAGTTCTCGGTACGTAATATACTATTATTTCCTAGATTACATCTATCTATAAAGTACAATAATAAGTAAATAAGTAAAGAAACAAAACAAAAACAATAAATAAATATAAATATAAATAAATAAACAAATGAATAAATATAAATGATCTACTACCTTAAACTCTCCAGCAATATTCTTAATATTTGCACCATTTTCAAGCCGTTGACTAAATTTACTTTGTGCGAGATCGTGCGTATTTGCTTGGTTTCCGCACAAAACCAACCCGCGGTAAGTCTAAAATTCCACATTCAGTATTTCCAACCTAACACACATAACAATTTCCCTCTTCTTACAGCTTAAGTGACATATTGATTTTACGGCTTTAGACTTTTAACATATTATTTTTAGAGACGTTCAATATAGTAATAATTATAAATTGGAAACTTACCACTGCAATGTTACCTAAATTGCACTGTTAATTATTGTTTTTAAATATTTGCAAAAATTAAGTAAACTCTACAACTCCACTAAAGTTACTGCATTCGTGATGCATGTAACATTAAGGAAGCCGTTTGTTTTAAGTTGGCATTTATAGACTGGGGGGGGGGGAAGACAGACGTATATCACGGCCTACTGAAGTATAGTAAACACAGAAAACATTTTAAAGCAACAATGTTGAAGATAGATATTTTTGTTTTGCAAATTTGCGCCGTCATTGAACAGAAACCAAGATGGAGATTTCATTGCAACTAATTAGAAATTCCTCTTTCAGGTATGTAATAAACGATCTTCGCACAAAATAATATACGATACACGAGCGGTATGTTTTCTTCCAATTCTCGGAAATTAAAAAAGCTCAACTACGTTTCGCTTTTTCAAACTTTTCCTCGAGCATGAAAACTTCAACATACCGCTCTTGTAACGCATATTACTATTGTCAGAAATACTCAGAAGTAAACGTTTTGTGACATGATGCCTTACCGATATGCGGATCTTGGATTCTCTTCACAACAGACCACGTTGTACTGTTTTGTTGCCTTCTTTAGACTCAAAACACATGCTACTAATTCAGCGGAGCCTGTGTAAATTTTTTAGGAGATCGGGTCAGAACTGAAACACTTGGAATTGTTTGCGTTATAAAACATTTTGCTTTGACATATTCACTATAACTTCAACGAAAAACGAAAAGGCCAGCGTACGTATCATTTAAATAATGCCGCTGTAGTTTCTTTAAAAAGTCCGCTCGCGAAAAATAAACATCCTGTGTGGCGTAAGAATTGGAATATGATTTTATGCCAAAATCCCAGTTTTTATTTCGGAGATATTTTAGACCGAAAAACTCGGTAGGCTCCCTTAAAAGAGTCCGATAGTCGAGGTATGACGTTGAAATGTGTGCATCAAACTGTCTGAAATGTATTTCTATTGGAAATAGTAGTATAAATTGTGTACATGTCTACACTCACACGCTGGTTGTCAAACCATGAGAAATCGTGAAAATAATTACACTCTCATCTCTGTTGATCTAAAGCTATCTGGTAATATGGAGCGTATTCCATGTTACAGAGAGGTTAGTTATCCAAGTACAGAATATTAAATGTAATACATGGTTATTTCTGATCTCTGATAACGAATTTCAAAGACGTCATGTGCGTCAGGAATCACACCGGCAGCTGAATTGCGGCGAAAGGTGACAGACCGATAGTGAGAGATTTCATAATCAGAGTGCACGGTGTATCACAGTAGCAATGCTCAAGTAAATCGAGCCTTTTTGGGAGGGGTACATAACAACTCTTTCCGATGCCAAGTACAGTTACGTGAAAATCATAGGAGCCTGCAAAGCACGTGGTTTCGTTACTTCCAAGAAAGGCATCTTGCATGTACCTAATAAGACTGCTAAAGCTCGGATGGGATTAATTCCAGAGCGGAAAAAGCAAGCAAATCCACCCCCCACGAGATGATACAAATTAATTCCATTCGAGCTTTACCAATATTAAGGACACAAAAAATGCCTTTCTTGGAAATAACGAAACCTCGTTTATTGCAAGCTTCTTTTATTTTCACTTAACTGTACTTGGAATTGGAAAGAGTCGTAATGTACCCCTCCCAAAAAGGACTCGACTTTCTTGGGAAATTTCTACTGTGAGTCGTCGTGCACTCTATGAGATCACTCAATACTGGTCTGTCACCTCGCGCCACAGTTCAGCTGTCGTGTGTCTCCTGACGCACATAATGTCATTCAAATTGTTATCAGAGATCTGAAACAACCCTGTAGAGTGCCTACATTACATTCCTCTCTTTAAAAGCATCACTTTGTAGTGTATATAATTCAAAATAAAATAGGGTAGCGTCGCAATAAAATGATAACGCTCTGTATATTGCAGGAAGTTCAGTTCGACTTTGCTGGAGGCGTGATGTTCGTGGCCGCTGCCATATTGACGTTCTTCAATACAGACACTTGCACAGAGGAGCAGAAGGCGGTTGCAATAGCGAAGGCTGTGGTTGCTATGGGAAACGGAGTTTTGTTTTTGGGAGACTCCATCTTTACGTATTTAGACAACAGATGAGTCTGTATACACAACACAAAGTAAATTGAATTGTTTTCTAGTTCAATGTCTCGTTTATTGCCAAATTTCCTTGTGAATAAAGAACAAAACTATGTCTTAACCTTCTTTTGTATGCCGACCAGCTTTTGAATAGTCCACTGGAGATGATATCGCTACTAACATTTGCTTTCAACTGGCTTCGCTTTTCGAGTCGTGGATCCGATGCTGATAGGTGGACCATTCTGCCTCAGCTCGAATTCCAGACGAGCATCTGATTAGCTCCAGGGCCCGGAACCTCAAACTCTTCCTATATAAGCATCGGAAACCTGTTTACCCCAGACTTCATCCCCTCCTATCTTTAACCATTCCAGTTAATAGATGAAATGAGAGGAAAGTGGAGTGTGGTGGTGGAATGGTAGTGGGGAACGAGAGTACCCTGAGAAAATCTCCTCTGCAACGTTTGCTTTGTCCACCACAAATTCCACCACGACCTGGTCGGGGATCGAAACCGGACCTCGTGGATAAAAGACCAACGCGCTAGTGCTTGAAAGCTAAGGGAAGCACAACTCTTGTTGATCCATACAGTAATTGAAGGGTTCAGGCCATACTGGGCCAAGCGCCATTTATTAAAAACGGAGAAAGCAAGGATTAAAGTTAAGTGAATACCATAGTTTAATGAATATTAACATATCATTTAGTTTTAATGTGTATACTTCATATTACTTGCTATATGTTTCCACTGAATTATGGCAATAACTTCATTTTAACCCTTATTTTCTACGATTTTAGTAAATGGCGCTTGGCCCACTATAATTCTGAACCCTTCAATTATGAAAAGTCATTTATGTGATAAATCGGCGATAATGAGAGAGAATTATACGGAAGAGTCCTACATTGAAGCACTGGGTGTGTGGCTCTGGTCTTCCGTCCATGCGGTCCAGGTTGTATCCTCGACTGATCATAACAGAATTTGTTTTAATGAACAAAACAGATATGCAGAAGGTTTTTGTAGGAGTAGACCTACTCCCATTTCCGTCTTTCATTCCACCAAAAAAATAAATATCACTTCGTCACTTCCTCTTCATTCAATATATCATCCATAATTTATAGTTAACAATAGATTTAGAGCAGAGTTTTTCAACCTTTTTCAACATGCGGCACACTAAATTTGTAATTTAAAAATTCGCAGCACACTTGTATAATCTAAACCTGTGCTTTCTAACTAGGGATGGTGGAATTGTTTTCATAAAAACAAGAAAAAAACGTGATCTTTGATCTTTGAAGCCGTACAGGCAATGGAAATGTCTATATCGTGAAGTGAAGATGATGATGAAGTAAAAAACGATATTTTTAATCCTTAAGCAGTCCCGCCTAACTTTGTAACGTTAAGAGTCGCCGTGGTCTCTGCTTCAGACCATGGTTCCAAGCCATGGCTCACAAAAATGAATAAGACCTCGTTTTATAAATGTAAACACAGTTTAAAACCATGGCCGTTTCAGAAATCGACCCTATGAGAACTTGTATTTCTACGAAAATTTTGAAAACAGCTTTTGCAGTATCATATAATACGTTTTCTGCAAACTTTGTACAATGGGTAAGTAAGAAGGCGTGAAACCACAACAAGCAGAAATTATATACAAAGAATAGTGACGAATTGTATAGGGGAAAGAAAAATATAAGAAAATAGTTTAAAACTAATTTATAAAATTATAAAAGATAAAACTTGAAAATATTACAAAATACTCGCATTATACTTTAAATATATACTAATAATAAATCTGTAGCCGAAATTTTTCTGGTAATTTTCGCTTTTCCAAAAATAATTGTTCCTAAAATGTATAATTAGCCACCCTGACACCGAAAATCGCTTTTTTGAAATTTTTTGTCTGTCTGTCTGGATGTTTGTTAGCTTTTCACGCGATAATGGCTGAACCGATTTATATGAAAATTGCAATATAAATTAAGTTCGTTCTAACTTAGATTTTAGGCTATGTGGCATTCAAAATACTTTATTTAAGGGGGTCTGAATTAAATAAATCGAATTATCTCGCTCATTATTGCTTTTTGTGAAAAATGTTACATAACAAAAGTTTCTTTAAAAATGATTTCCGATAAGTTTTATTCTATGCAAAATTTTGATAGGACTGATATTTAAGGATATACAAGACTTTCAAAATAACAATACAATACATTTTTACCGCCACCTCAGATTATAGCGTTGTTGTTCTGCAGTAACTCCTATGTGCAAAATATAAAATTTCTGAGTAGGAAGACAAAACACAATTATTCATTCCATGGCAATGGTAGATAGGAGATCGTGAATTCTTACATTTTCGAAAGAAAGAAATATAATTACATAACACTATATATGCTGTATCACTATTTAAGTTATTTGAAGGGTTCAGAACCATAGAGGGCCAAGCGCCATTTACTGAAGACGTAAAAAACAAGGGTTAAAATTAAGTTATTACCATAATTCAATGGAAACATATAGCAAATAATATAAAGTATACACATTAAAACTAAATGATATGTCAATCTTCACTGAACTATGGTTGCATGTAATAACAATTAAGAAACATGTTAAAGGAATTGTCATTGCACCAAATGAGTGGTCTCTGGATCAAAATGATCGCATTTTAATTTTTAATTACAATCTAAATTAAGTAACATAAACGATTTATCCTTCTATCAAACACGAATGTTCCCTGGATCAAATGTCTTATTTTAATTATGTAATTACTTTATATTTATTTCTAACAGGTGCAGCGGAGCGCACGGGTACGGCTAGTTAATAAATATAAATACATCTGAAAAAGAAAGATAAAACCATTTCGTATGGCCTTCGAAATGAGATGGAATGAAACCTTATGTACAAAAGCAAGAAAGGACTGGACACTCAGAATCATACCATTTTCTGAAGTCAGTGCTAATTCGCATGACATTGTTTTACTACTGACGTTTCTTATGGCTACCCGTAGTCCCATTGTTTTACCGTTACCACGGATATAAACCAGAGAGTTATCGTCTCACACCACATTTCCGTCAACTCTTTTCATAAATTGATGTAAGCATAAAATTGCTGTTGGTTATTTTATTTTAAATAGAAAATATTTCATGATCTACAGTACGTTAGAAACTACATAATAACACTTGAATGGTTACTTCTGCTTCTTTAAGAAAACGAGATGAGGAAAGAATCTAAACATGGGGTCTAGTGTTAAGTAGTATCCTGTTGCTATTCTAACTGCAGAATTCAGCAGTTTAATATAAAGGGAGACACACACAAATTTGATAAGGAAGAACGTCACTTGTGTAGTTTTAATATTCATTCTTTGTGTCACTGAAGTTACGTCGGCATACAGTAGCCTACATGTTAATAATTTTGTTTTTCAGGAAGTTTCAAAGTTAAGAAAAGGAGTCTTTTTTCCTGACTAGGCAAGTGTTGGATATCTGATACTAGGATGATCATTTAAAAGCGGTTACGTTGTGATATAATAATGTGTGTGAGTAATGCATAATCATTATAGTAATGTCAAATTCATTATTGTTACAGCTGTTCTAAATAGGACTATGTAGCCTATTTAAAATAACACGGCCAATCGATTTGGAATATTTCTGGTGAATATCGTGTTAACGTCATATCGTTTCAAGTGGCTGAGACAAGTAAATTAAAAATTCATGTGACAACATGGTAAGTTGAAATACTTGAGAATAGGAAAGTTGTAATAAGCTCAATTCAAAGTTTAATGCCGTTTGAACCTTGGTCATAAACTTCTCATGTAATAATTTTTGACAATAACTTAATCGGTTTTTTTAGAAACCCTATAAGTAAAATTTTAACAAAATTAAGTTCATTGCCAATTCTTGCCTATATGGATAGATATACTATTTTGTATAACAATACCATAAGTCAAACGGTATTTCTGTTCTGACATGTGCGTTTGAAAATTACGTTTAGTGGAGAAGCTCCGTAAGTCAGTGACAAGCAGAGGTCTGCATGGGACGTTTTCGCTCGAGCGCCAAGTAGTTCATAGCATAATCCGATAGGTAGCGCACATGCATGATGGGTAAAATTGTCACGAGCGATAAATCCTCGAACGGTATAAGCCGAGCGTTAGACATTCGTTCTTGTTACGGTGATGAACTGTGTAGTAACATCATAGATGTTTATCATTTCAAAACTTTGCAGTGTTTAACTAACCTCTCCAAAGTACAACTACAAAACTTGCTTTAAAATGTAATATAAATGTTGTAGGTAAATGTTCCCCCCCCCCCCCAATACAGGAGTGATTTTGTTTTTGCCACATCTGATAGATGTTATTGGATGTGAATGTAATTATTATAAGCGGAGAACACAATCACGATAATGCAAGAACTGTATCAAGTTTTCAGGTAATAATAATAATAATAATAATAATAATAATAATAATCTCTAATAATTAGTATATCAATCTTTGCGTCAGTAACAGTTGTGCAGCATGATTATTCGTTTTATTATATTTTCTGTGACGTTATCTCTGCACTAATATTGTTATTAATCTACTGCTATATCAATAATATTTTGTAAAACGTTTCTACATCGTCGCAGTATATAGGCGGAACACTACGTATGGACCTATCATATTATATAATGTGGTAAATCAAATATTGAATAATTATTATTTAGCAATAATAACTGTATATCGAAGTTTTTCATACTATTTTATTTATAACTTCATGTTCCTGTTTTGGTACGTTCCATTGACTGTTACATTAAACGTTTGTCATAAACGCACAAAATAAACCCTTATTTTTAACGTCTGAGCAAAATATATGTATATCTTATCTGTCGTCTTCCATACAAGATAAGACATGTCGGTGAGATGACCTTGTACTGTGCTTCTATTTATTACGAGCATATCACGACCGATAGTATCTCACTCGAGGGTGCGACACTCGACCGAGTTCAAGTGAGCGATTTAACTCCAATGCAGCACTCTGGTGACAAGGCTGACACAGAATAAACAAAACTATAGTTTAAGCTGTTGTGTTTGGTAAATTAATTATTTTGTGTCTGAATTTTGGATTTGTTAGAATAATGTTGTTGTCTTTTGTATAATATATTAGTCTACTGTGTTAGATTATTTCATGCAGAACTTTATTATTTATGTCCTTAGTGACATTTCTTAAAGTTACAGTAAAATTTGTTCACATGAAGCAAAAATTATGGTTTTGAAAATCAAATTCCTATTGCTTTAACCAAATTTTCAGTTATTTGTTTTGTTTTGTTAAATCTTTACCAGATTTTGAGAAACCCCGAGAGAAGCTGGTCACCCTACCCCATTATCTCCTGGCCTAGTTGCCTCATAAATGGTGTCTTGTTGGTATCGCTTGTGAGGTTCAGGAATTTCTAAAAAAAAAAAAAAAAAAATCAATTTTGAAGGGATTCTACTTTGGTACATTCTAGACTTTTTTTTTTGTAGGTTTAGAGACATTACAAAGAGTGTGTTTTTTCCTACAAATTGAATTCTTAAAAATTGTATGCAATTTTATTTAAATGTGAAAAAAGTTAAGGCTTTTTAAAATCAACTAACTTTTAATTATTCACTGTGTTACATATTGAAAGATACCGTGCTATACCTTTGTGACTAAATTCGACGTGATATGTGGCATTCTCAAACAGTCTACTGAGGTTTAAAGCCTTGGTTTTTCTGAACTGACGCCTCGCAAAAATCCGCACTACAGGAGAGATATAGTGGGTGGTTTCTATAGGGTGCGCGTTTAGAAATTCACTCGAGTGTCGAGGACAATATTTGAAATAGTGAAAAATTAAAAGTTGTTAGTTCATTTTAACATGTTTTAAAGTTTATTCATATTTGATATACAAGTGTTGAAAGCTTTGTAAATCAAGAATAACATTTTATTTATCTGCTATTTGTTATTACCGCTGGTTTAAATCAAAAATGAAAAAACAAATTATACCCCTCATTTATCACTGATATTGCTTGCATTTTACACATGCAATAACCAAATATTTTCACTAAGTTTTTTAAAACCTTTTCCAATGTAATAATAAGTTTGACGAAATTCACGTGTATCAGACTGAAAAACTTCAACTACTAAACTATAACCTGACATATTTCGGTGACTTACCATTGAGACTGTCGAAGATTTTTCGGTAGACCCAAAACAGAGCTAAGATTTGATCTATTTTTTCAGAATCCTAATTAAATCTCAATTCTGCTCTTTTGTTGCAATACTGTAATATTGAAACAGACGAAACTTTGCAAATGAAATATATTATTTGTCTATCGGATGATGAATCTATGTTTAAAAATAGTTCACTAAACTATAAAACTCGAGTAATGTATAATGTCTGCCATTATTGTAAAACACGATATAAAAAACGCTGTCTTTTTTACTACTGAAATCGATTAAAATTACACACCGTTTACAGACTGCGAGAGCAGAGCCTAGGTAAGCTTACTGAAACGGATTAACCAACATCACGATAGCACTCGGGGAAGTATCATCTTGCGAGTAGCGTTGTCGTATCGCCATCAGCCGAGTCAAAATATTGAAGAATTGTAAATACAAGTGAATTTCTCCGAATTTGCTTCAGTATGTGTAAAATCGGAATTTTTACTAATCCCGACTGGCTTCAATCGGGATTCGGGATTACAGCAGGAAATTCGGGACAATCCCGCCTAAATATACTTGGCAACCCTGCCCTTATCTTTCCACAATCACGTTAACTTCGTTATACTCTACGCTAGGCATGTCAATTGATGCCCACAGGAGCAAGCGCGCGCTTTAGAGCCCAGGAGAGCCTGAGCGCTTTACAGCGGAAAGGAAAGAGACAGACGAAAGAGGTGACTTATGCCGCTTGGTCGAGCTATATTCAGGGATGGCCAGCACTGATTCAATAGATAAAGGGAAGAGAACTTATTAAAACTGTATCCATGTTAATTTTTAGATTTATCTGAAAAGTATAAGTGCATTATAAGAATGTAGGCTAAGTTTTAATTTTAATGCTCATTTTTCACAAGTTTGATTTTTTTATTCAAAAGAAATATTTTCTCAACTTTTTAAATAGAAAAGTGAAATTTTCAGATAGGCTATATGCCTATTTATTTAGTAGCCTTACAGAATGTTTTCGTAAATCTAATATACCGTATATACATATTACTGAAGATAGTGTATTGAAAATTTTGAAAATATTCGCATGGAAATTGTTTGTAAGGAAATGAATTAACAAAGCAACTACTGTTACATCATAAGCAAAAGATACGTGCCCATGTGTTGTAAAAATGTCAGCTCTATAGCTTCAGCAGATTTCGAGAAAATAATTTAATATTCTGATGATAGGAAGTTGCTACCAATATCACCTTAAAAGCATAATGCGATAAGAGTTTTGTTATGGAATATTAGTTACACTTAAAACAGATACAGTACCTAGGTAACTTTGCTTTGTACTGTAATATTGTTTTGATTAGTTTATTGATGACTTTTGTAAGGCTAAAGATACCATCAATATCAATTCCAACTTATCATGTCATACTCAGTCTCTTTTTTTGGAATATCACTTTCTTTATGAATGATGTGTTTCATCCACTTAATACAGTATAATATTATACTGCTATGAAATTTAAGTGAATATTCCTTCTTAACTCTCTATTATGTTATTAAGATTTAAAACACAAGTGCAATATTAAGAAATTAGTGTTAGTACTTTTGTTTTACAGACAATATAGATAATATTAAACAGAAAGAAGCCATATAAAAATAACGACATAAAATTTCACGTTCCGTTTGAAGTTTGTGCACCACTGTTTTCTTAATCCAACAGGTTGCTTATTCATATACACAACCCTTCCTCTTTCCATACTTAGCGCTTGCTGCCCGCGCACGACATCAAGGTCAGAAAAATGCGCTTGCTTTGACATCACTGCTCTACGCTATGAGGAACTAATATCAGACCTTGTTACAGGTTTACTTCAGTATGGTGCCAAGGATCTCGGTTAGATTTTGTCTCAAGGTCACTGAACTGGTGAGTTACACACAGTATTTCAAAATTAGTCCACTTGTGACGTCATCTCAACATACCATAAATGACACCATGCACTGTCAATACAGTTTTATTCTTCAGAGGAGGAGGATTGCGTTAAGATGTATTACATGGTTTGAAAATAGCAACAAAACATAGTAAGTAAAATGTCAAGAAGGCGATCAGCGGTGCATATTCAAGCCTGAGTCCACACCTGTGGAGTAACGGTTAGCGCGTCTAGCCGCGAAACCAGGTGGCCCGGGCTCGATTCCCGATCGGGACAAGTTATCTGGTTGAGGTTTTTTTCTGGGGTTTTCCCTCAACCCAATATGAGCAAATGCTGGGTAACTTTCGGTGTTGGACCCCGGACTCATATCACCGGCATTATCACCTTCATTTCATTCAGATGCTAAATAACCTAAGATGTTGATAAAGCGTCGTAAAATAACCAACTAAAATAAAAAAATAAATTCAAGCCTGAATGGGCTGTAGCGCTAGGCGGGCAGAATGCTCTGCGCGCGGGTTAACTTTCTTCCCCTACAAGAACGCACCGAAAGAGGGGTAACGGTGCAAAGGTTGTCTGTGCATAGGTTAAGTAGAGCAGCGATGCATAGAACAAGGAGGAGACATATTGTCCTTAATATGTGGAAAACATTGCATTTTAAGAAATGAAGAATTCAGAGACGCTAAATGGAAATGATTCAACACAAATTAGAGTTCTCATGTCGGCCCAATTCCGCAGATCCAAGAAATTTGCCTCCGGAGTTGCAGCTAAAATTAATTGATCTTTCACATACTGCACTACTGAAATGTACAGTACGAATTATGACAAAGAGTTCTTTACATTTTACAATTCCTTAAACTATGAATTGTATCCGAAGATTCGTAAATTTACAACAAAATTAGTATATTACGATTTTCACCAACACATACGTGCCAGTAGGTTTTCATGAAACTAACAAAGCTAGATTGAGGACCAAGCTATTCGACCATGATAAGCGTCCTATGCTTAATTTTGCCTCTTTAAATAACATTTTGCGAGACGTAATACCGCTGGTGTAAGGCGGAATCGAAGAAGAAATTCTGACGAAATTGTATCGTAAAAGGTTTATTTTCGCATAACAGTATCTCTATTATGACGAAAATGATTTAATACTCCAGCAATTTCGAAACTCGTATACATGAACGCAATTATTTTTAAATTATTCAATCCGTATTGTAATGTACAAGTAACATTTTGTTAGTTATTCAAAATCGTACATATATAACATCTTCTGCTGTGAAATAATTGTATTGCACAACTAAAAATGTATAAACAAAAGTATGAAGAGTTACTGCATCTCGATTTCATAAAGTTAATAACGTTCACCTTTGTATTTGGTTGCTCCTATTTGTACAGCACATATACTGCTGCCAGGTAGCACGCGAAAGAATACGAAGATCGTTTGCGCGCCATTTCATATACATCCCTGTCGTAGATCAACAATGGCGAAAATGTAACAGACCTCCGAGTCACTCAAACGCAACCCATAAATAAGTAGAGCGATGAGGTTCAAGGAGATATAGGCCTAAAGCTACAGGAACATTCTCCATCAGTGGCGGATTTTTTTCTGTAAATATAATACACATATTTTTGTTTTAACATTAGAAAATTATATGTGTATACAATATTTTACATTATTCTTGTCATATGGCAACCTCACAAGTTGGGGAAGACATGAATTAAATTAAATTAAATCATGTATAATTCTTAATAGGCCTAAGAAAATGTTATGTTTCTACACCTGAGAGACAATAATAAATGGTTTTCTGGCTAATATAATGTTTACGTTTGTCCATTGGGCGAAAGTTTATTTAATTATTTAGTTGGTCGGCATATATTGTAAAATCTCCAACAGATACGGTGTGTATATAATGGGAAAGGACCATCTTGCCAGCTGCTCTGCAAACACTGCTTTATCCTGTGTGAACGTTACTTCAGAGTTTAAGTGCCTCACCTTCCACGTCTACACATAAGAGTAATTAGCCTAATGCACTTTCAAGACAACTCTGATCAATTTCACTGTGCTGCCATCTAACGACTGCAAAAGAAATCACGTTATAACCACAGTCTAGTATATACAGTCACGAAGCTTGCGTTTATGAGGGTACTAGGAACGATAGACTGTGAAGGTACTATTTCGCATTGTCTGTAATGAGGCTATAGTAGCGATCCTAGTGGTTAGCAACTAGCTTCGTGACTATATATACTAGACTGTGTTATAACTCTGATGGAATTGCGTGGAGTAATAACTTGCAGCAGTACTTCCATCTAGCGATCGTTACTAAAAAAATCATTTTCGACAGTTGAGATCCTAGAGGTTGTTCTCTTTTATATGTTGCTATTTCATAACATGTAAATGGCCAATCTGGTAAGTATGTGGTCAGGGCTTATACTAAGCAAAAGTACAAAGTTAATGCGCGTCATATCAAAGGGGTCCTTCAACAGTTACAGGTTAACTACTGCTATAGACGATTATTCACACAAAAAACTGGACACAGACTTCTTATGACGTCGCAATACTTTTATCAGCATGCTCCGTATAATAAATAAAAGTTAATATTTCTTTGCACCTTTGTTCTTTTATTTTATATTCTGATTTTGTTTCTTACGTAACACATTTGCTACTACAGTAGGGGAAGCTGTTGTATCCAGGGACAGTTTTTTAAATTTCAATTTTTTTAAATTTTTGTGTAAGCTTTTATAACTTTTTATTATTAACAACAGTATCTTTGAAGTGTAAAGTATCTTAGGAAAAAAAGGCTTCAATTAAATAATTTTTTGTATAATTTTTTTTATATTTTCTTGCTCCTAGGTACATAAGGGTGATGTACCTTGGGACACAGGGAGACGTACCTTGGGACATAGAATGACATACCTTGGGACATGGATCAACAAAATATTAATGTAACTAATGTTTTATTAAGTTTATATTTCTACAAAATACAGATAATTTACTGCTTTCTAATTATTATTAATGATAAATTTTGCCTTTAAATTTAATGTAATAATAATAGTGATAATGTTGCTAAGTTTCAAAATAATTCTCAATTTTCTTGACAGGAAACAATATTAGGTTTTCCAATTAAATGAATTTCTTAGTATCCATGGGCGTATTCTTCAAGTGACATTTTGAAAACATATTTCTTAGCGCCCCTTAGGCTTGAATCTTTTCTTTGAGAAGGTGGGGAAATTTGAACACAATATCCTCTGAAGAAAGGTCAACAATTTCTGATTGCTCATCATATAAAAAAAATAAACTGTCATATTTAGTAAACTTCTTTAGTTACTGAACTTCAAATTCTGTTTCACAAATCTTCTTACAAATTCTACCGACAAAAATTTATAATTAGTCTCTCTTCTCTGCCACACGAATGAGAACAAAATGTTCTTCTCTTATTTGTTCTAAATTCGCTCGAGCAGTGTAATTTACAGTTTAAATGACATCTTCATCATCATTATCATTAGAACTAACACATTCCTCGGCTCATCAGCAGTCTCTTCTGAATTATCTTCTGGAAACAGAACTTGTGGCTTCAACTTCTTCCGTTTCTGAACTTTATTTATCATATTTCTCTTCTCACTCTACTTTCTTTTTCTTTCTTCTATTTCGGTTTTCTCTGGCGTATCTGTTAAAGCGCTTGCCTTTCCTTTTTTAGGATTATAAGTTATTCTTTTCCTGAGGAGAATAATTTAGCTTTGTCGGTTTTTTTCTTTTGATTTTTAATTTGCTACATGGCATTTCCACTAAAGCTGAAACCCCATGAAAGTCATTAGTAAATACTGTTTATGATTATTCATTATAAGAGTAACTTATATACAAAAATATTTAAAATCTAATGAGGTCCACGTGAAGACAGTTGTTCCCAGATACACCGTCCCTAGGTACATCAGGAATCAGTAAAATATATCTCAGCAAGTTTTCAAGACTGAGGTACCGAAAACAAGCCAATAACCATACGGATTCGTAGCTAGAATAACAGGGTTTAAAAATATAGATTTAAGTTTTTAATCGTGTATCTAAAGAATCAATTAAAAATAATTAATTAATTTGACAATTACTTACTTTTTAGGTTCAAAAACAGATTTTAAAAAAATAAAATCTCTCCAGATTGCTTCAACGGTCAACTGCGGAAAAAAAAATCCACCACATAACCTTGAAAATAAACGAAGTGTCCCCAGGTACAACATTTCCCTAGGTACAACAGCTTCCCCTACTATGATATTATACAGATCTAATTTTTTAAGAAAGTAGATCAGTCATGAGAAGCAGACGCATGCTCACATAAATATTTTTAACCAAATTGAAGCAGAACACGGTAGTGAAGTGCTGACCAAACTTCACGAATCGCTCGATACACATATCAGTACTTCATTTGAGTCACTGTGGTCATTTACCCTCCTTCTTGTTTGCAGAGCCTGTGTATAGCCTGTTCGGCGCTACAGTACTACAGTTTCTTAGATCTCAACTTCTGGGCCAACGTTTTGACCTTTGGCACCTTCACTGTGTACATGGAGATCCTGTCCATCATAATAATTTCTTCCATAGCGGAATATGGAGCTCCTATATATGTGGTAAGCTATACCAATACTTTATTCGTACATTACGCGAGTCGTTTGAACTACAGTTATTAACCACGTATTTTTTATTCACCCTATAGGATGTTAGTACAAGTAACATAGTTGAAATGAATGTAAGTGTACATGGATTATCTGTTGCCCATATTCAATAATGACAGTAAAGTGGGCCTCATCTTCCCGCAGTACTCCAGATAACCTTTCCAGTTCTATTTCCACGTGAGCTAATACACGCAATGAAAAATTTCATCTATTTTCATAATAAGCTTTCTGCACTTCAAACATCAGTTGCAGTTTCTAAGTATACATTTAACAAGTGTGCGTACAATTTCCCAAATAGTCCTGTACGATACTCGTGTTTGCAAGCTTCTGCTGAACACATTAGCACTGCTGACTGATGAGTTTTTCTAGCCAGATTTGGCTTTCATGAAGAACTTTTGCGATCTTTTTCTTTAATTGGTTTATTCTATAACGCTTTATCAACTGCTACCTATAGTTATCTAGCGTCTGAGTGAAATGAAGACAATAATCCCAGTGAAATGAGTCTAATGTCTAGCGGTGAAAGTTACCGAGCATTTACTCTTAATGGGTTGAGAGCAAACCCCGAAAAAACCTCAACCGAGTAACCAAGATTTGAACCCAGGTCCGTTCGTTTCACGGTCAGACATGCTAACTGTTGCTCTACAAGAGTAGACTGGTCCCATCTTTCACTTTCTGCTCCAGCGTTTTCGACTATGAACAAATCGGCAGCACTATTTAAATATGGCCGAGAGAGTGTGGAAGATGACCCTTGCAGTGGACGCCCAGTAACAGCAACAAGTGAAGATATAGGCTAGTAGAAAAAAATCCACAATATGATGTTGAATGACCGACTGAAAGTGTGGGAAATTAGTGAGGTTATGCGTATCTCAACTGAACGGGTGCGCCACATCATAGTCAATATCTTGGGCATATCCAAGGTCTCCGCAAGTGGGTGCCGCGTTTGTTAACACCGGAACGAAAGCACGTCCGATGTCAAATTTCGAAGGATTGTCTGTCTCGAAGGGAGAAAAATACGCTCTAATTTTTTAGGCAGTTTGTGACCACTGATAAAATGTAGATCCAGTAGCACATACCAGAGGCAAAACAGCAGTCAAAACAATGGAAGCACAACTGTTCTTCGTCTTCAAAGAAAGCGAAAGCTGTTCAATCTGCTGGGAAAGTCATGGCGTCCATGTTCATGGATTTTAAGGGGATAATCGTGATTAACCATCTAGCATAGGAGAGAACAATAACCGGATAATATTATTCAAGTCTCTCGCAGCAACTGAAAGAAAAATTCGTGAGAAGAAGCCTGGTATGGCCAAGAAGAAAATATTGTTTCATCCCCACAATGCATCTGCTCACACGTCTGCAATCGCGGTTGCTAACTACACGAACTATTGTGTGCCACACTCCTCCCTACTCACTAGATCTAGCACCCTCAGACTTCTTTCTTTTCCCAAAGCTCAAACCTCACTAGGCTGGGGAGAAATTTTAGTCAAATGGAGAGGTTATCGCAGCAACAGGAGGCTTTTTTTGAAGACCTCAAAAAATTTGTGTACAAGGAGGGTATAGCAGCATTGCAACACTGGTGGACCAAGTGTGTAGATCTCAGGGGGGATTATGTTGAGAATTAAAGATTGTTTCAGAATAATTCTAGTTTATAATTTCTCTGTCAGGCTTTGAACTTTTCAAACAATCCTTATAAATATCTGAATAACTTCCATAGTTGAAAAGGGATATTTAATGAATAATACTATACACATTAAATTAAGTGTAGCCTTACTTTATCGCTATCTGCTACAGTGCCAGTCCATCTCATGCACTTTCAGGAAGTGATGTTCAACTGTGCGGGGATCCTGACGTTCTCACTGGTGGGCGGACTCGGTCTTAAGATGAAGGAGTGCAACCAGACGGACAACTTATATGACATTAAGTGCATTTTGGCGCTTGTTGAGGTCGGTGTCATGATGGTGGATTTTATCCGAGGAATTCTCGTCATCAACTCGATTCGTAGTGTTGGAATCGTACTCTCAAATTACAACTAGAGAGAGAACGTTCAGCGAAATAGCTATTTCCGACTAAGATGGGCTGCACTGTGGCAGATATTATTTATATCATTTCAGCGTAACGTCAGATACATTATTTTATAAGTTATAGATCCTCGGATGTGTTGTCTTTAGGATTCATGTACGATATGTAAATTATTTGTAATTTGTGTTAATCAATCATGAAACTGTTAACAATTTGATGTTATTAATCTGTCTTTATATATTTATGTATAACTCCTGAACAAACATTATTTTAACCATTATTGCGTATGTAAAAAAAAGTGTAGATCTCACCACATGACCTTCCACCGGATGAGTATTTTCTTACCAGCAAGCGACAACTTCACTGTCGTCTTAAGGCCGGATGCACACAGAATCAGACGCGGCGCGACTCGACATTCTGTCTCATGGTAGGCCTACTTGTCTCCCATTTGCCCATTTATATTTTTGTCCAGTAATCATTTTTGTGCATCGTGATGCACTTGGGGAGCTACGATAGGTAGCGAAATCCGGTTGCGAATACCAGCTATAACGGCTGGGGGGATCATCGTGCTAACCACACGATACCTCCATTCTGGTTGGATGATCGTCCACCTCTGCTTCGGCATGTGGGCGTGAGGCCAGCAGCCGGCTGGTCAGTCTAGGCCCTTCACGGGCTGTGGCGCCACGGATTAATCATTTTTGTTCCCCAAAATTACGTCCAATACTTTTCGTCCACATACAATTATTGTAAGAAAATTAACAATGATAGCATAATAAATAAACTTATTGCCTTGGAAATGAGTTAATGCAATGTCTGGACGAAATTTGTAGTGATTAAAAAGTATGTTAGTGTGTTGACATAATGGCACCGAAAACTGTAATGTCAAGAAAGGAATAAACCACTATTAATCCACGAGACGCCTCTGATTGAGATTCTGGCTGATATGTGCATTTATTATCAGGCAGTACATCTCACTTGACGATATGTGTCAGAGGGGGAACAACTGTTTGTATGCATCTGAAGCCTAGATCATATATGTAACAGATATGTCGGGGTCATAGGCTTTGAGGTTAACAACTTTTGTCAGGTTTACTACGCTGCCATCTAGGAGTCAAGTCATAATATCCATTTGAATTGCATTAGCTACTGTGCTGCCATCACGTGTTCGTTTACGGCGGACTGGTGGCGATCCTGGCGGTTATTCTCTTCAAAGTGCTGCCGATTTTAACGTAGCGAGGAGTTATCTGTTACATATATGATCTAGGATCTGAAGTCTGATTAGTGTAACAAGTAGCTAATCGACGATGCATGCAATGGAGGGGAAAGGAACTGACCACCCTACCCCATTATCTCTTTGCCTAGTTGTCTCATAAGTCGTGCCTTATTGGTATCAATTGTGAGGTTCAGACCTGTTTTCAGACAGTTGACTAAACAACAACAAATTCACGAAGGATTTTCCTACCATCATCATTCTTATAAAACAAATCAGACGAAGAAATATTGGAGATGTAAGAATCGTTTTGATTGTAATGCCTTTTGTAGGACAAATGTTGATTTATAAAATATAATTATTTATAAGTGTAAACTTGATGCGCACCTACATCCTCCGCACCATGCTGAGATGCACTCCAAACAGGTGGTCAAAAGGATTATATAATTGGCCCAAAGGTCACCGAATACTAATCCAGCTCAAATCGTAAGCCAAGGTACAATGATGTGCACAATGAGGAAGTCCTCGTTTAATTGTCAGATAGAAACGTAATGAAAAGAATGATACATTTAGCACAAAATAGTAGAACTAGGCCTGCAATACCAAATAATTTACCAGAAGTTGTTATTGTGCACCCTTATGATATCAACATATCAAACCATCAGTTTCTCCTACATGATAGTGGAAGTGAAGATCATGAGAAATTACTAATATACTGTGTTATTCAACATTGGAAAATATGAGCTAACTTGCTGCAAGTGACTGCATTTTATGTGACGGTATCTTTCGTACAGTTCCCAGACAATTTCTGCATTTATATACCATCCATGGCATGCTTTACCTTTTGTATTTTCTCTGCTCTCAAGAAAAACTCAGCGGACTTAACGAAATTATGTAGGCTAAAGGAAACTGAAGAACGCTCTTTCATCGTGGCGCGTATGTCAAAAGAGAGCCAGGGTGCCGGACCTTCTTAATACGCTTTGACTTCAGAGGTGCAAGCTTGTCATATAGATTAATACATGAATTCAGCTAGTCTACTTTCTCATCTACTGAGTGTAAAGTCCACATGGACTGCCAAGGAATTTTTGCTGCGTCTGACTGTAGTTGAGTCTCGTCGATACGTTTTAAGTCGCGGTATGTAATAAATTTTGATTTTGGTTTAGGGCATTTCAGGGAATATACCAGGTATATAATATCATGAGATAATACTCCCGGGGCAGCACACTGTCCATGGGTCAATACTCTGTCCGTATTATTGGTAACAATCAGGTCTAGTAGGGATTCAGAAAACTGTGTGGTGAGTACTGTTTTCCAACCAGGAGATTAACCGTGAAAGGAATGTGCTTACTATTGCATCATCTATTGGAGCGAAGTAGATAGATAATATTACCGTTATAACGTCAGTTTAAAAAACATGCGCTCTCCTGGATATGTTATTTCTTGTATGGAGGGATTAAAAGACCAGGAGATTAACCGTGATCTAATTTTGTAACTAGGGTAGTATAAATATGTGTGTATCAGTGTTATCGTTTGTGCTTTGAGAGTTAGCCAATGGAGATGCGTGTACCCATGTGTGACCTTATGACATCTTCATTCACAGCATTACCCCGCTGCATCTCATTCCCCTGAGACTTTCTCCTGGTTGGAGTACAGTAGGCTCTAGAGGGAGGACTGCTAAATCAAGAGCCTGAAGCTTTGTCAGTCATTGTCTCGTGTGAATTGAAGATGGAACTACTGTCCGTTACTCAGGAGAAGACGAGAGGAAAGAATGTGACCTTCTTGACTATCGCTGTTGATTATTATAAACATCGCTCAGATAAGCATCCCAGTAGCCAGGTTATTACTCGTGCAGGAAACATGAGTAACAATGCGTATGGAAATTAAAGCTAAGTTGAACAGAAGGAGACCTAATGTTTCCGCTTACTGCAGTACAAATATTGCACGTGTTGTCGTACGTTATCAGTTCACATCCCTTCCTCCTCAGTCCGCTCTCGTCTTCTCCTGAGTCACCGACAGTAGTAAATTTGTATTGAAGTCGCCCAATATTACGACATGTTCATAATCTGTAATATTCAATAGGGATCTTTCAATTTCTATAATATCGTTAACTTTAGATGGTTGGTAGATAACGCAAATAATATATTTTTGGAAATTAGCATTAATTCCTACGAATAACATCTCCGGTTTTCCATCATAATCGCCCGGAGACGCATAAAAAATTCCAGGATTTTAGTCTGACCTAAGGTATACTGCAACAGCGTCTCCCCTTTTATTTAAACGATTATTTCTTAATAATACATAACCGTCAATATGGATAAGATTTGTAGGGAGAGTTGGTTTTAGCCAAGATACAGAAACAGCAAGAGCATTTAAATTTAGATCCGAGAAAATAGAATAAATTTCATCGTAATGAGTTGTAATACTCTGAGCGTTAATGTGCGCTACCTGAAGAGATGAAGAATGCTTTTTACTACCTACATTGAAACAACATTGATGGGACTATGTTTACTGTGGGTGGGAAACCACCCCAAAATAAAGAACCGTAAGATTTAATAGTGGCCAGGTCATGGTTGTCTCATAACAAAATAAAACAAATGGATACTATTCACATAACAATTTAAGAACAATACTAATGGTGTATCAATATAATAAATAATAAAAAAGGAGCATTAATATACTGTAACTATAACCTGTAAAATATAAAAATGAAACTAAACAAAACAATATCCAAAAATAATTAAACTAGCCTGAAGAGCTTAAAATAGGCCTATACGGGCGACTAAACTTTCGCAATCACCATAAACAGCTAGGCCTATACATCGTAACGCTGGTTGTAATGCACCATGTTGGAAACTGGAGACAAGAAGATAAGCTGCAAACACACTAACCGGAGCCAAGTCTACAGGGTGTTTCCGAGGTGGTGTTACAAACTTTCAGGGATGATGGCGAAGGGCACATGTATCAATTTGAGATCAGGAACCATGGTCCGGAAATGACTGAGTCGAAAGTGCATCTTCCACACACTGTATTCATCTGACATTGTTTACGTTGTCTACTTACAGTATTCCATTCAGAGCGCTGTCTGAGGGGTGGGGATAGGAAACTACACGAAAGCAATGCAGATAGCGTAAAGTGTAACAGACATGGTTGGTCTTGATATGCACTTCTGTAGACAGCAATGTATGTGCACAAGTTGCAGTGTCCAGTCGATCAGTCCTAGTGAAATGGAGGAATACACAAGAGCGGAATATGCAGACCTGATAGATAGACACACACACACACACACACACAGTTGGCCAAAAAACGGCACAAAATTAGAAATACTCTATCTTCGGAAATACATAACATTAATTTATAATGAATACACTGTTGGAAAGAGTAGGCTTTAAAGATTAGCAGGACTTTTTATTATGTTTTTTTGAGGCTTAATTAAAATCTTATGGAGGTCAATACACAATGATGCGAAGAATGTGTTTTTGAAGACAATTTATTACTTCAAAATGCAGAAACTGAATGTTGGTCAAATGAATAATAATTAATTACCTTTTAAATAATCAAAATTAATGATCTTTCAAATAATAAAAATTAAAATGATGCTCTATGTAACCGCCATTTTTGCCCGCACAACCATTTGTAGGCGTCTTCTCCATTGTCCAATAGCACTGGATATCTGTCTTCGATCAAGTCGGTCCCAACATTCAAGAAGGCGTCTTAAATGTTCAATATTACGAATTCTTGTTTTGTACTAAACTGCTTTTTGTACTTGACTCCATACAAAATAGTCCATAGGATTAAGATCTCGTTTGAAACTCCATCGGAAACCATCAGAGAATCTGAGAAATGCGATCTTTCACGCAGTAATCTCTCAGGAGGGATATCATGTCCGTATCTTGCTAATCAATCGTTGTACACTTGAAACAGACCATTCTCGGTGAGCGTAATTCCTTACAATTTCACGGGCAGATATATTATCATATTGGTGCAAATGTTTACTGAAAATCTTGTCTGCGTTCGTTAAGTGACCCATTATTCACAAAATGAGAACTCAAAACGGAAGAAAACAAATGATGATAGCACAACAAACAGCTTGGCCTGCTGAACTCGTAAGACTATAATGCTTAGTTCGGCATAAACGATCGATTTTGCTCTGCCTTACAAAAAATAAAACATGTTTAATGAATGGTAAAAAAATTAAATATTACAGTACGTACTCAGTCTACAAGGACTGTGAAATAAACTTTCAAGTGAAATGATTAGCTACTGGAATATAACCATTTAAATTTTGTGCCTTCTTTTTTGGCCCACTGTGTATATATACATACACACATAGTAATTTTCGACCGTCTAGGAATGATACGAGGCTCTTATGAGGTGTAATTCAAGATAAGGAACTCTGGCCCAGTAACACCTAATTTAGAAGTTCATGAGCAATATCTGAGGCAGACACCGCAGCGTTATGGTGTCCGGCACATTTCACTCAGGGAGTTCCTGAATATCTAATTCATGATTTCTCTGAGAGATGTGTTAGAAGAGGATGTCCTATTGAATGACCAGTGCGCTCCCCGGACTTAACTCCAATGAATTGTTTATGAGACACCTGTGAAGAGTTAAGGAAAACTTGTTGCAAAAATAAAATTGCAGTTGCGTGAGACGTCTTTCATACAATACCAGGAATATTAAGAGGGAATCCAAGTTGGAGGTCGCCATTTGAACATCGTCTTTAGAACACAATGTGTTGGGGATAGGACTATGGATAAACTACAGTATCGTATAATAAAATAATTAAATGTGTGTAATCCTAGATCATACATGTAACAGATAACGCATCGCTATGTTAAAATCGGCAGCATTTTGAAGAGAACAACCGCCAGGATCGCCACCTGTTCGCCGTAAACGAACACGAGATGGCAGTACAGTCGCTAATGCAATTCAAATGGGAATTATGACGTGACTCCTTATGTAACAACTAGATGGCAGCGTAGTAAACCTGACAAAAGTTGTTAACGTCAAAGCCTACTGTATAAGGCCGACCTATAAGTTACATACAGTATATGATCTAGGGTGTAATGCACGATCGTGTTTCAAAACTTTTAGTAACAGGGCCTCGACGAATGTAACAATACATTTTATTATATTTAAGATGTTGCTATTGTTACAGGACATCATTTTCACATCAGTGGGTTGCATACTGTTCATCGTGGTAGGGGCTCTCGGCCTGGAGAACTTGCAAGGGTATGGAGACCCCAAGTCTGAACGCTATCATAAAGGCAAAATCAAGAGCGACATTGCCGTGGTCAACGGCATCATCTTTTTCATCGACGTGCTCTTTATGAATTTAGTCATGATGGTGGTCCGACTCGTACATAGACTTTTAGGTGGCAATTCAGCAACGCTGAGAGAGATCGCATTGACAGAAGACATCGGAATCGAAGTTGTCCGACGTCGATAGAGAGGCTCGGGAGTAACCATGCCGACGTAATTCTCATAACGAACACGGAGCGCCAGCGTACATTTAATGTAAATCTCTATCAACAGATGGCAGGAGATCACAAAAACCTGCTTTCTGTGCGGAGATACACGATTTGTATTCTTATTAGTTTTAAAATAAAAAAAAAAAAACATGGTATGATATTACAAAAATATTACAATAACATTATATAAACGTTGTATTACAATATTATGACTGTTTAGTAAAGTAGTTTTAAAATATATGGCATGCGCATTCAAATAAAGATCAACTGGGTAAACGTAGCAATGACTAATAGAGACTTTTTTTTTTTTGTTATAAAGTAATAAACGCCGTTCTCCTAATTTATAGTTTGGTGAGATTAAATTAATAAATTATTCTAGAACAAGATAGTTGACTGCAAGAAACTGTGTATCAAAAGTCTTATTTCTTATTTAGTGTATGTTTGTTTAGCTTAATTGCAGAGAAGACAGGAATTCAGTAGACTTGATATTTTCTGAACTTCATCCCTTTAATTACACCAATATGGACTAAAACATCCGTATTTTATGTTTTTTTTTTTTTTCGCGATTAAGGTTATTTAAAAATGCACGTTTTTATTTAGGTTTGAGATTTATTATACGGAGATATTTTCTTTACTGGGAACCTGACAACTCTATTAGTAATACATTTATAGCGACAGCGAAATCTTGAGAGATGGTTTGTGTGAATGAAATTGAAGACATTATTACAAAAACAACCCTTGTCAAAATTGCTGTTTTTCAGGAGAACAATAAAAATAAATAGAACAACACATGTCAACTGTTTCCGTACAACTGGTGTTTATCCTTGTGGCTATTGCACCTGACATGGGTCGCTTTTGGAGTCTATGAACATTTGAAATAGTAGCAAATGTGTCCTTAACTTAATTTCATTAAGAGTGACTAGGGTTGTTTTTGTAAAAATATCTTCAATTACATCTGGAATTAATTTTTTTATATTATCACATAATTATACCTAAGGATACTCATCTTACGTAACCCTGACAATATGTACGAGCAATGGTAATCAGTATACAGGATGAACCGTAAGTAATGTCATTAATTTTTAGAAATTATTCTGTGAAACATTTCAAACAAAAAAGTTTAATAGAATTTTGCTCGTTCTTGCTTGCTTTTCGAGATAAAAATTGTGATGCTACTTATTGAGAACTATCGGGACTATTTCAAAGTTCGTCAATTTGTTATACCTTTGGTATTCCGGGGTTAGAAAGTCCGCTTACACGATCATAAAATCGTATGTCAGATATCGTTGAACGTCTGTGTACAAAACGAAGCCTGGCTGATTACAGAGTTGCTCGCTCGTAACCTAGTTGGTCGCTGAGTAGAAAGTCAGGGAGATCTAAACGAAGCTTCTTTGCATCTGCTAGTGATTGTAATTGAACTCAGTCTGTCTTTCAAGTTCCACTTTCTTTTAAAAATAGTTTGTAAAACTGTCAGGATGAACTGCATTGGTCTCCAGGACCTCTTGAGTATATCTTGGATTTTTTTAATTTTGAGTGCGGAAAGAACCACGTAAATATTTCAACTTTTTCCTACTTCATCCCACAATTTCACAATAAGATACCACCGGTTTTGGTGGTCGGGATGAGCCTGATTCCAAAGAGCAGATGTCCTATAAACATATAAAATTATTTTTTCACAATCCATTATACGCGCCAAAATGAATAGAAGTAGACCTATAACACGTGGGGAAGTGTGCACGGACTCTCAGGACGCATGCGCAGTAAAGGCATTTATATCGCTGGTAGCTATCAGTTATCAGCGGGCCAACAGGCTAGATAGAAATCGATCGAACAGTCTTCGTCTTGCACGTCTCCATTGCGTAACGTTTAGGCATTTATTCGAGGAAGGTAACCAAGTAGGCTACCAACTACCAGTCAGACTTCGAGTATGCACACAAAGAAATCATATAAAAGCAGGTAACCTGCTCGCTGGCTTTCAAACGCCGGCGCCGACTGTCTGCGCTGAATAGTGGACACAGAGAACGCGTGTTAAAGCGGTAAAACCTGCGAGTTGCTTTCACGATGTGCAGCTCCTCTGATGCAGTCTTTCTTCTATATTTTGATAGCTTATATTAAAAGTGACAAGAAAACAAATGGTGTTCATCCAATAAATCATCGTAGAAAAAGGCATAACATCACTTGTTTAATGAGTTGAATGCAGAATGACTTTGGAAACATTTTATTACATTTTTAGTGAAGTAGAACAGCTTTTAACCAAAAGTTGGTGTAATTGACATACTGTACATGTGGTAGTATACTTTTGAAAAAGTGCACATGTTCGTCGTTCTCACTTTCTTGATCAGGTTTCAGTAGCGGCCGGTGACCGAAATCCTCGGTGAGGCCAGATGCAAATACTTTAAGTGCCTCCGATAGGAAATGTTTATTCATGATATTAATTATTATTGTTATTATATTAATATAATTATTACTGTATTATTATTATTATTATTATTATTAATAATTAAAAATAATACTGTCACTCACCAAATAAATTGTTATGCTGTGAGATTGTTTCATTGATTGTGTGAGTGTGATGAAGGACCCTACATTATGCTCAGCTGAAGAAGTGTATGTTGAAATTCCCCTGGAAATATTTTTCAGATCCTGAAGCTCTCAGTAGACACACTGTTCTTCCTTGCTTTCTTTTTTTTTTTTTTAATTTTTTTTTTTACTTTGATAGCAACAAACAAGTTTTTTTTTTTTTTTTTTTTTTTTTAAGATTGTTTTGCACCACATTACTACTTTACCATTTAGGTTGCCCATATCACGATGCAATAGAAACTTGCGTTTTAAAATAATCTGTCAGAAAAATTGTCAGCGATGGCGTAGGAATCTCGGTAGGCTTTATATTTATTTAAAACTTCCTTTCTTTCAATATCATTTCTCCTCGAATAAGGACAGTCTAACAATGGATTAACTAGGCCTACATCATCATTATTTCTCGCATCTATTTCTGTTTATATTTTCCTCAAAACACATAACAACATTGAACCACACTCATTACTGTACTACGAAGTACAATAGTACAACACCCTTCCTTAAGTCATAAACTAAGACATAAGGGGAGAGAACAGTTTACGTAAATGGATGAACTACTTTTCTTCCCTCCTACACCTAGTGAAGAGATTCGTTTGTATTTTACGCCAGTATCATCGAACTCCATTCGTGGAAGGGGGTAGCAAACTGTGTTTGCGTTTCTCTACCGTTAATCCAAAGATATAGCCAGGTTAATATTAGAAATATTAGTAAAAATAAAATGATGTCCCTGTAGAATAGGCCTACAGGCATCAATAATCAGCTAGCACGAATTTAACGATTCATTCCGGTAAACTTGTAGGTGCTTGTTACACGGTTGACAAATACGAACCTGTATTCTTTCTGTTCTGGCATCATTTTTTGCTAACATGCAGAAATTCTTGGGCCGGGTAAAACGTGTGTTACGGTGCCGCCAGCGGGATACGTGCTAGTTTTGTGTAACTAGTAATAATGATCGAACCGACTGAACAGTATGGCCGGAAGGAGGTAGTTGAAAGGTTGACACAGAGCGCTCCACTGTATCACTTAGTATATACATTTGCCGATAGATGGACGTTGTTTCTTCTCTTCGTTACAATTCTGTGACGTTTGTTAAATTAAAACTTCAACGAGCGAATTAAAATTCAATTATGCAATTCATGATTAAATGAATCGATTAATGAGTCGAAGTCAGTGCATGGACTACATCATGTTTTAAGTAAGGACATGAATATTTTCTTAAAGCAAATTAAAAAGGAATATTTCAAAATAATTCTGAAAGATCAGTTATTTTTATAGAAAATGAATAGACAAAAGAAATATCTAATTTATTCTCTTGCTGTAAGCACATATCACAGGAAAGAATTTGTTCTCTCTCGAAAGTTGCATAGCCTTCAACGATTTTGTGATACCAATAGAAATACGTATAGCCTACATGAAGAAAAAAAGAACAGAATGAAAAATCCAATGACATAATTTTATGAAGTAACAGCAGCATCTTGGTCTACCGCACGTATCAGTAATACGGAGCATTACCAAATACCTTACTATAATAATAACCATGAAATGAAAATTGATACGAACAGCTGGTAAAGGGCGGCCATTTTTCTCTATATACAACGCTTAAACAAGGGGTTTCATGTATATAATTACTGCAAAGCAATTCCCATGTATCGTTACAGGCTGTTTATACATCCATCGCTTATGCATGGTTTACTAGTAGCGTTTTCTGTCCAAACTCTGCATAAATCTCGTATAAAAACTATACACGGTTTATTAGTAAGACTGTAGAACAGCGAATCTTTATTTATTATACTTATGAAGAAATTGTACAAAAATATCGTGCTATATTTTGCACAAAAATATCCGCTGTCCAACACCATCTCATTCAACTATTAGGAATTTAGTAAAAAAATTGAGAGAAACCGGTGCATTTTTAAGCAAAAAGGAAGACACATCAATCGCGTTCTAACTGAAAAAAAAAGTATCGATGACACACGATAGGTAGAATGTGTTCCACGAAACCTTTAAAGAAGTTAGCTGAAGGATATCAGTTTGGAAAGTCACGAAAATGGTGAAACTAAAGCCTTACAAGACAACAGTCGTTCATAAAGTAAATGAAACGGACCATGTGCCTAGGGTTCAATTCTATCGATAGAGACTAAATGCAGACAGTGTCTAGAAAAGTTTTCAAAAGATGTTAAGTATATATTGGAGAAAATGGCTGACAGTTCCAAAACATATCATAAGTCAAAAAATTACATCTGTAAAATAATGCATAAGTCGCGAGACTATTACATGAAGTTGAAATCGCATCATTAAGTCGACATTTTAACACATCTAACATCTATATCATCAGATTTCTGACTGTGAAATTGTCTAAAAATTTGTCATATTTGTAGTTATAATCTAAGTAACTAAAACGATAATTTACTAAGGAAATCGTGAACATTTGGCTGAATTTTCCTCTGAATAATGTACGAAATATAGATGAGTGGTATCTGCGATTAAATAGAATGACGATCATATTTGAATTTTAAATTGTTTACATAAAACATAGGATACTTTTAGATAATTATGGTGTTTTTTATTTTTTTTTAACTTTATTATTAGAAGATTACATATCTTAGAAGTTTCCTGATTTTTGAAGCACTCAAAACAATATTCATTACCAATATTTGATCATGAGGTTTGAGATAGGCAAGAAATGTTACCCGAACCATGAAAAAAGTTCTCTGATGAATTTAGACTAAATTTAATTCCTTTTATTGGAACTACAAAGAAACGAAGCGACTAACAGATATTAGTGATTGTGAGGACAGAATAGATAGGGCTTTTGAGAGGTTATTAAATGACGGAATGGAGGACAGAATAGTGAGGAGGATGGAATTGGCGAGGAAGAAGAGTGCTAAAAAGTGAGTGCAAGAAAGTCAGGGGTGACGAAAGTGATGGAATAGGACTAGAGAAAAAAAGTGTTAAGTGAAGGAGTTAGTGTAAGAATGTAGTAACATAGACATACAAACAATGAATAAAAGAAAATTAAAGTGAAAGAACATCTGGAGAATTGTGAAGTGGAAGAGAGAGAAATTGTAATTGTAATTAAGTGAATTAGATATTTCATGTTTTTCATTGTAGTGGGTTGGGAGTAGTATCAGGGGTACTATAACTATAGGAGTATTATAGAAATAAATTTATGAAAAGAGGTAATGAAAGAGGAAATTTAGGAGTGAAGTGAAGAGAGAAAATTAGATACATAAATAAATAGAGGACAGAATAGCAGGGAAATAGTAAGTGATGTGTTGTAGAACAGAGAAAATGGAAATGTAAAGAAATAATTTCGGAGAAAATGGCTGGAAAATAACGACTAAGAGCAGGTAGATTTGAGAATAGAGAATAAAATAAATAAACGATATAAATTATTAAGGAAGGGAATATGTAATATTTAATAGGAAAGAGAGAAATGGAAGGGAGACAGTCTAGGTATGAGAGAGAATAGAATAAGGTAGATAGGGAAGAATAGATAGCAATTAATTTAAAACAGAAGAAAAGGAAGTAATCAGAAAATACTTGGTAAATGAATATATTAATAGAAAAGGGTGGTATGTATTGAAGGGATGGTGGATCGAAAAGCAGAAATGTGATGGTCCACCATAACTATGAATTGTAAAGTTAGCTGACAAATATATCATATCATATCATATCATATCATATCATATCATATCATATCATATCATATCATATCATATCATATCATATCATATCATATCATATCATATCATATCATATCATATCATATCATATCATATCATATCATATCATATCATATCATATCATATCATATCATACCATACCATACCATATCATATCATATCATATCATATCATATCATATCATATCATATCATATCATATCATATCATATCATATCATATCATATCATTATATCATATCATATCATATCATATCATATCATATCACATCACATCACATCACATCACATCATATCATATCATATCATATCATATCATATCATATCATATCATATCATATCATATCATGTCATATATCATATCATATATCATTTATTGGAACTAAGGTCCAAATCTAAATCTATATAATTTCTTTCAATAAGATACTTTATCTATAATTTTAGCGGGCAACTCATTTTCCGACACAACAATTGGCGCAATATGAAGTACCCGTGAGAGTGGTAGATAATATTACTTTCATAGGTTGGTAGTTATAACTTGTTGGAGGCATAGTTTCCGCCCTACTCTACCATCAGCATACGATATTGTATACTGAAATCTGAATACGTTGACCGTAGTTAGACTGGCAGGTATAAGCCTACACGTGATTGAAAAATGACTAAAATATGCTCCAGTTGGTATTAAAGCATTATAAGTAAAATTGTTAAACCATTAGCCTATTTTTTTTTAGGTTTGTTGTGTTTTTTATTTTAATCTCTATCCGTCGTGGCATGTAGACATGTGAATCCTTTTCATACAGTCGCTGCGAGTTTCCATTCCAGACTGGTATTCATTTATTATTATTTTTTTAAAATCTAACTTAAATTCTTCTTTCTTTTCTTAGACGGGTCATACAAGTATGATTTCCATGTACGTTTCTGTTCGGAGGAAATTTATTACATTGTCTAGGTTTAATATATCAGGATGTTGATAATAGAAGATGGCATAGAACTTTATACGAAATGATTTGCAGGCATTGGTTCTGTTTGAGGTAGCTGCAGACACTTCTGCTTAAAATATAGGGGGGAAACGCGCTTCCTCAGATATAACATTATGAACAAGATAATCACAAAATTCAGTTATCTTTGAATTGTATGGTCTGTCTTCGTAAGATCAAATACAAAACAGTTCTTCACTCATTTAGGAGCGAGATATGGAAGACCAAAAATTCTGATATTTTGTCGTTACATGTCTCTGCTAAACAAATACTTCGTAACTCGCATCACCAAGCTTGAGAAAGATGCAATTTGCATCAGGTTATTTGCAGTGGCGCAAAATCAACTAACACTATTACCAACACAAACATAATTTGCCGGGAAATCACACTTGGTGGCGCAAAATCAACTGGCGGTAAATCATGTACCCCAAGTTCAAGGACGTCACAAGAAAATGAGAACCCATGATAGTCCACAGTCTCCTATTAATTCGGAATTGTCTCAATCAATCAATCAATCAATCAAGCAATCAATCAATCTCCTGTAACTCCTCACGAGGAGCATAGGGCATTCACGAAGTGCCTCCATCGGACCCTATTTGTAGTCAACTTCTTCACTTCGTTCCATGTTTTCCCTTCCTAGCAATTTCCTCCAAAACTGTTCTCTTCCATGTATTTTTTGGCCTTCCTCTTGTTCTACTACCCTGGGGGTTCCAATCCAAAGCCATTCTTTCTACTGCTCCATCTTCTTTTCTGATTGTGTGCCCTATCCAATTCCACTTTCGTCTTTTGATTTCTATTGTGATTTCTTTCTGATTTGTTATCTTCCATAGTTCTGAGTTTGTGATTATATCTGGCCATCTAATTTTTAAAATTCTTCGTAAACATCTATTAACAAATGTTTGCAGTTTATTTTGTATAATTTTACTTGTTTTCCATGTCTCACAGCCATATAATAAGACTGATTATGACATTAGTGTTAAAGATTTTAATTTTTGTAGATCTAGATATAATATAAGATTTCCATATTGGGTACAACTGGACAAATGCACTATTTGCATTTTTTATTCGGTTCTTTGGAATTGTCTCAAGGTCACATAATATCAGTATTACGGGATAATTTTCTCTCAAATACGAAATTTTTATATCACTGGCTGCAAAGTATAGTTCTGAAGCGGGCGAAAAAAAATTCATTGAACATTGTTCACAAAATATGCTTCACACCATTAGATTTCGAGATAATTTAATATTGTCAGTTCCTGTTATAGATATCACAGAAGTTGTGAATGAATTGTACCTATATTATAGTAACAAAAACGAGATTGTAATGTCAGTAGAGAAAAAAGAAGATATGTGCGTACGTTAAAGAACTGATTGCTGTAGTTGTGAAGTCTGGTGATTCTTTCTTACACGGTTCAACACTTATCTTGACACATACGTCACTGTTTCAAAATAGTTCACAATTCCGACGTACATTTTAAATATATTAACGAAGATGAGTTGTATAACAATTTTCAAGGTCTGATTTCGAGATACGTGTTACAAGAGCTCGATAGTTTATGAAAGTTCGCAGAATTTTAAACATTTCAAAGTAATTTAGCCCTTGATTTAAGAAAACTTTCGAAAAGCTGTCCCAAATTGCAATCTACAATTTCGAAAATCCACAGTAATTACGTGTAGAAGTTATAACGCATATACTGTATACAGAATATAACTTACAGTGATGCAAAAGTTTCACTTAAAAACTATAAATTAACTTTCAGTTAACGTTTTCTCAGATAAAGGACCTACAGCATATCAACTTAGAAGAAAATAACATTCTTTCTTTTATTGCTATTTATAAATTTCTATTCCCACGGCCTTCTGAAGTCTAATTATAAATATCCTTCATATAAACCTTTTTTTTTTTCATTTCATTTCAACGCTCCAAATGTTTGCTGGCGAAATTCATTATTACGGTTGCGAACGTATTCATTTCTAATATTATTAAGTAATTAATTGTATTATTAAAAATGTTCAGTATACAATGAACTTTCTAAAAAATGAGGGTAAACATGCGATAAATTGTGAAAATAGCTTAATGAAATACGTATGTCTTTACGTATTGAAACAATATTTTTGATACTAGTGACATATTAATGAATGCTTTTTGTACTCACCAACCACCATGGTACTCTGAGTGTGCGTCCACTTTCTTCTGCAAAATAGATACACAGATACATAAATAGACAGACAGAGACAGAGGCAGGCAAATAAAGAAATAAGCATATAAGCAAATAAGTAAATAAATAAAAAATATACAAATAAATAAATAAAAAATAAATAATAATAATAATTATTATTATTTATTTATTTAATCTGGCAGAGCTAAGGCCAGTAGGCCTTCTCTTCCGCCCAGCCAGACTCTAATTCTAATTAAATACATTTGGTTACATAGTTATTACATTAATATCTAGATCATAAAACATGAAAGTAAATAATGAAAATGGATAACTAATGTTAGTGTGACAATAAATAATACTGGTAAGAAATAGTTATAATAATAATGATAATAATAATAATATAATGATAAATAAACAAATAAATAAAATAAGATAAAAATACAAATAAATAAATAAATAAATAAATAAATGGCAGATGTATAAAACACACACTAACGCAGAGGTACACTTTCAACAATTACCACACTTCTAACTCTAATAAAAAAAAAAAGGGAATTATGCAGAATATCCCAAAAATTAAGAGGGAGTAGAAAGAAATGCGGACACGAGAGAATGAGGGACAGAGGAACTGAAGACATGTTGAAAGACAGGCTGAAGAACAAACAGAAGCAGAGATAGACTAACAGACAGATGAAAGAAGACGTAGATTCAAGATCAAACATAAAGAGGAGGAGATTGAAAAAAAATAGGGGAGAATTGAAGAATAAAGAGCGAGTCAGAATGAAGAAAAAAAGAAACAGATCTAAACTGAAGAAAAACTCAGACTAAAGATCAAAGAATGAGAGAATTATTAACAAAGAAAACAGACAGACTGAAGAAAAGAACAGAAAAAATGACGGACAGAACATACAAAAAGACGGACCGAAGAAAAGCAGAGAGAGACTGAAGAATGAATCAGAAAAAAATACGGACAAGACAAACAAAAAGAGGGACTGAACAAAAGCAAAGACAGACTGAAGAACAGACTGGAAGGGAGTACGGACAGAAAAGACAAAAAGAGGGAGTGAAGAAAAACAGAGACAAGTCTGAAGAATAGTACGAAGATAGAACAAGCGAAGAGAGGGATTCAAGAAAAGCAGGCAGGCTGAAGAATGGACTGGAAGAGAGTACGGACAGAAAAGACAAAGAGAGGGACTGAAGAAAAGCAGATACACGAATGAAGAATAGACGGAAGGAAATACGGGTAGACCAGGCAAAGAGAGGGATTGAAGAAAAGCAGAGACAAGCCTGAAGAATAGAACGAAGATAGAAGAGGCGAAGAGAGGGATTGAAGAAAAGCAAGGACAGACTGAAGAACAGACTGAAAGAGAATACGGACAGAAAAGAAAAAGAGAGGGACTGAAGAAAAGCAGAGATAAGAATGTAGAATAGAGTAGACTACTGTCATAACAAGGAAGAACTGAAAGAAATTATAGAGTCAGATTAAAACAGAAGAAAATAAGGACAGAACAGGCAAAGACAGGGCAGAAGGAATAAAGAGAAACATAGGCCGATGAAGATAAAAGGGCAAAAGAAAATACAAACAGATAAGATAAAGAGAGAAAGACAGTGAAGAGACAGATTTGAAGACTACTCAGGCGATGAGACAATAGAAACCCAAAGGAAGAACAGACGGACTTAAAAACAATCTAATAGTGAATGAGACTACTCGAGAACAAACTAATGGATGGTTCACAGAGAGGATGAAAGGTAGATAGAGAGAAATATATTTTATAACAAACGAAATGAGACCTAAGAACAAAACACTGAGACAGCCAGAAGCACATACAAGTGAATGGGATGTCAAAAGGTGATTTTGCTTGTGTCAGGGATACTGGGAATGTGCATTTATGTAAAATCCACAGTTTGTTTAATTTACAAGCAAGCTTTTTTTGTATAAATCGTTTAGTTCCACAACTACTATAAACTCGAAAATTCAGAATGTAATGTTTCACCTTACAGTCCCTCATAATTAAAGACATACAACATCACAACTTGCAGAGAAAATGTTGGGAGTACCAGATGGAAGATAAGAACGCGTCCATCTGTTCAGATATCTTGGAAATCATTTCTGTACCATCTGCGGAACAATGGAATTTGAATCTATGTACTTCAATTTGCAGATAGCATTAAAATGTTTATCTCTGCCTTGTGTGTTAATACCATTATGTGACGCCAAGTAAATTAACAGGGGGAAGTTTAGTGCATTGTGTTGTCACATTATTATTAGTGGCGCTGCCATCTGTGAGTGAGATTGTCATTTATTGTTAGCAAAAGGCCCCGCGCACACACACACACACAAACACACACACACTCACACACCAACACATACACTATATTGTAATCATAGATAGATTCGATTCGAGATTAATCGAAATTGGGATGTGATTCGCATTGAATGCAACTCAATTACTGGGACTAGTGCAATATTAACTGTCGCTTAGGAACGACCACATGAGTGATGACGTGGGTATAATCACGCCAACAAATGACGGTCGCCCTGCGAAATGCTAACGTGATGAGGTAACACGTATTGCATGCCACCTCAGGAGAAAGTCTTGAATGCCACCGTCAATTAAAAATAAAACGTACAGTTACCACAGGGTTTTGATCAAACCACAGGGTGTTAGAAGTGTTGAATTTTAATGTAACCGATTTCTAGAATTGAAAAAATTCCTTCTTAAGGGGACACTCAACTATATTTTGGAACTTTCTTCCTATTTGACCAATCTTTTTCAAATTTGGAGAAAAACTTTAATATACACATGGAAAGTAACATGCAAAATCTCAGCTCATTAGATCCAATACTTTTCAAAATAAAAAATATTTCAATTTTTAATCAATCATTAATTGAAATATCACTTTTAATTATCATTTTTTATTTTTTGGCTTTGTGCATTTGACTGTGACTTCTCAATGAATAGGGGAAGAATTATGCGTATTGATTTAGTTCTGTCACGTAAATTAGTGTAGAAATTTAATTTTTCATTTCTATGACACTTTTTCTCCAATTTTTAAGTTGAGTGTCCCCTCAATACAGAATTAGTAAACTAAATATTTTCCATCAATCCGCTCAACTAGTGTTCATTCATTCATCCATCCATCCACGCACTTACTCATCCATCAATTCAATTATCCATTCATCCAGCCATCAAATGCATGCATCCATCCATCCATCCATCCATCCATCCATCCAACCATTGCATCCACCCATCCACCCACCCACTCATTCATCGATTCAATTATCCATCTATCCACTCATCCATCCATTCACCCATCCACTCATTCAATGCATCCATCCATCCACCCACTCATCCATCAATTCAATTATCCATCCATCCATCCACTTACCTACCCATCCATCCATCCATCCATCCATCCACTCATTCAATGCATCCATCCATCCATCCATCCACCCACTCATCCATCAATTCAATTATCCATCCATCCATCCACTTACCTACCCATCCATCCATCCATCCACTCATCCAATGCATCCATCCATCCATCCACTCATCCATCATTTCAATTATCCATCCATCCACTTACCTACCCATCCATCCATTCATCCATCCACTCATTCAATGCATCCATCCATCCACCCACTCATCCATCAATTCAATTATCCATCCATCCACTTACCCATCCATCCATTCACTCATTCAATGCATCCATCAACCCACCCACTCATCCATCGATTCAATTATCTATCCAGCCACTCCCTCATCCATCTATTCACCCATCCACTCATTCAATGCATCCATCCACCCTCTCACTCATTCATCGATTCAATTATCCATCCATCCACTCACCCACCTATCCATCCATTCACCCACCCACTCGTTCAATGCATCCATCAACCCACCCACTCATCCATCGATTCAATTATCCATCCATCCATCCATCCACTCACCCATCCATCAATTCACCCCCACTCATTCAATGCATCCATCCACCCACTCACTCATCCATCAATTCAATTATTCATCCATCCAACTAATGCATCCATCAAAAGCATCCATCCAACTAATGCATCTATCCATCCATTCAACTAATGCATCCATCCATCCATCCATCCATCCAACCAATGCATCTATCCATCCACTTACTTATTCACCCACCCACTCACTCATTCATCCATCGATTCAATTATTCATCTCCAATCAACCAACCACTCACCCTTCTAACCAATTATCCACTCACTCACTCAGTCATCCATCCATCCATCCATCCATTCATCCATCCACTCATACATCAGTTTTAATGTTTTATCTATTACTTCGTTCACCTACACACTATTTATCTAATCCGGCAGTTCCATGTTCGATTACCGCCAAGCAACTTAAGATTTATCTTTTATGGGGACTGCATGTGCAGCCGTTCTCCTGTCTCTATCCTATGAAGACATGATCTTGGGATATACTGATCTTATGATCAGAGGTCCCTGTTATTTTTTAAGTATAGTGTTACTTCAAAAGTCTTGGAAGAGGACGGGAAGAGCTCAACTCTTGAAGAGTAGATGGAGATTGATGATAATGGTAATGGCGAGTGGTGATTTCATTGATTGCAAAATCAATATGTGCCAAAACACACCGAATGATTTATAGCTTTCAATACAGTTTGTTTTTGCTGACAAGACTTCATAAAACAATGGTAATCCCAACTGCTACAAATTCGACGAACTGATAAGGAGTTCAGTTCTAAAAACCAATGTTCCTCTCCCTTAGGGAAGAAAGTACTTAGTGATGATTAAGGACCAGACAACAGTGAGAACGGAACGGACCAAAGGCCTAACCATTAAGGTGATGATCATGATAATGACAATAAAGGCAGTAATGACGATGGTAGTAACAGCAACGACGCGATAACGGTAATAGTGATGATAAAGGTAACAACGACGGACATTAATATAATAACGACGAAGGTGATGGCAACAACGACGACAGTGATGACGGCAACGACGATGAGGTGATGACGGCAACGTCGATGACGGTGATGGCGACAACGATGACGGTGACAACGGTAACAAAAGGCAACGGTGAGGACAACGATGACGGTGTTGATGGCAACAAAGGCCACCGTGATGACGGCAACGACGATGACTGTGATGACGGCAACGACGATGACTGTGATGACAACGATGACGGTGGAAGCGGTAATAAAAGGCAACGGTTAGGACAACAATGACGGTAACAAAGGCCACGATGATGATGGCAACGACGATGACGGTGATGACAGCAACGTCGATGATGCTGATGACGACAGCGAGGTTGACGATGATGTCGGCAGTTGACATGATGGTAGTGATTATAATAATAACGATGATAGTGATTACAATAGCCATGGCGCTAATAGTGATAACGAAAACGGCAATAACTGATATAATGATGACAGTAGATCCTAATAATAATTATTGTAATTGTTATAGTGATATTAATGATGCCAACGATGGAGACACGATGTTAACAAGGTTATTGATTATGACTGTTAAATAGTGACTTTAACATGCTGATAACAATAACAGCAACAACAATAATGCTCATCATCACTGTCATCACAATAATAATGACGATAAGGTAACGAAAACAGTGGTGATTAACTATAATAAAAAACAGTGACGATAACAATGATGAAGATAAAATGTGCCTATAACGATGATGATGATGATGATAACACTAAATTACGGTAACAAAGATAATGATAAAACCGACAACTGTGAGTAAATAATGGTGACAACGGTAACAATTACATTAGCAATGGCAATAAAAACGATAAAAAGTGACTATAACGATAATGGTAACAACGAGAAAAATGAATTACAGTGACGGTGAAGATAATGACAATACAACGTGACTATACCGATGAAGATAATATTGATACGATGACAATTACGGTAACAGTGAGAACGATGGTGGCCAGGCGATAACAATGACGAATCTGGTGACTAAAATTATAACGAAGATGGTGATGATATTATGATAATGATAAGAATAAAGACTGTGGTAGCAGTGATAACGGTAATGGTAATGCCAATGACGATGATAATTACGGAAATGACGTTGATGGCGATGTGGCTGTAACGATGACAATGATAACGACAATGACGATAGAGATGATAACAATGACTGTAACAGTAAACGTATGTTCAGAAACATACGAATGCAGCTTTTTGTGAAATTGCGTCGAATGTATAGACCTACTAAATTGCAATACACGTACAATCGAAACATGAAACAGCGGAAAGATGGACAGACGTCAGACATCACTCGAAGGTGCTTGGTGTTCTCATACCTAGCCTGCGTATTTGGAAGCTCGTAAAAATATTTTGTTTCTGTGCTCCCTCTGTTTAAGTGTTACAAATGTCCGTATAATTGTGTCGCGTACCGGAACTGCAAAATATTTACAATTTCGCGGTTCGCATTTGCTGTGGGGAGTGGGGCGTAGAATTAATATACGTGGCAAATGAATGCATTGCATAAATATAAATATCAATATGGGGTCGATAGAAGCGGGTATTGGATTAGCAAGTCTATCGCCCGTAATAAATTGCGTTATGCCCATTTTATCATCCTCCCTTCCATTACCCGTTTGTTGGGTGGTTTAACCCTTCACGTGCCTGCCAGTTCTGCCTATAACTCAACGCCGGCCATGATGTACGCAACAGTTAAGGAGCAATTTTAATGCTGCGCGGAAGTCTCGGTTGTGATTTCAAATCCCAGACATGACACTTGCCCGGTATCATCCTTATGAATGTCTGTGTCCTCTTTAGCTAGAGGTCACCATCATTATCATCATCTCCCTTATCTCCTACCCGAGCACAGAGCATCCACAAAGTGTCTTCATAGGATTCTATTCTGCTCAGCTTTTTCATCTTCTTCCAAGTTTTCTGTTCCTTCGTAATTTCTTCAATAATTTTTAATATTTCGGAATACGTATGATAAGACTTTCTTGTGTTAAAGTCTAACGTACCTTGTTTACATGTTTCGACCTATTTATGGGTCATCTTCAGAACTGGTCGTTGTTGGTCTTGGCGCCTCTTGTTCCGTTTCCTGTGAGGGTGCGTTCGTGTGGTATAGTGTAGAGTCAAAGAGTGTATGTGTTCTGAAATTGAGTTGTGTGTTGAGAATTTCGTTGGGATGTGTTTTCGTGTGTCTGTATATTTCATATTGTTCTAGTGTGTTTAGTTTCTGGCTTTTTGGTTGGATGTGTAGTATTTCCATGTCTGTGTTGATGTCTCTGTGGGTGTGGTTAGCATTTGTGATGTGTTCTGCATATGTGGAGTTGTTTTGTAATTTTGTTATGGTTGTGATGTGTTCTTTGTAACGTGTTTGAAACGATCTGCCTGTCTGTCCTATATAGAAGTTGTTTCAGGTGTTACATTTGAGTTTGTATACGCCTGTTTGGTTGTATTTGTTTGTTTGTGTTGTTTGTGTGTTGAGATGTTTTTGTAGAGTGTTATTTGTTCTGTATGCGATGTTGTAATTTAATTTATTGAATGAGGTTGCAATTTTGTGTGTGTTTTTGTTTTCGTATATTAGTGTGATGTATTTTTTGTGTTCTTGTGTTTGTGTTGTATTCTTATGTTTTTTTGTGATTATGTTTTGTCTTACATATTATGTTGTCTATTACGTTAGGGTTGTATTTCCATGTTTGTTTTGGTCTTCCTCTTCTTGTATTCCCCTGGGAATTCCAGTCTAAAACCATCTTTCCAAGAGATTCATTGCCTTTTCGTAACGTGTATTCTATATTGTCCTCTTTCACAGCATCAGCAATTCGTTTCTGGAACTCCCTACCCAGCTCCCTCAGGAATTGTCGAACGATATTGCAATTTAAAAATAAATTGTTTAAACACGTGACCAGTACTAAGCCATATAACTCCTAGTTTGAGATTCAATTTTCCTGTTCCTTTATCCTATCATGACTGTCGTATGTGTACTTTTATCATTGAAATTATAAATAGGCTATACATTGTAATCCTACAAATTCTTAGTACATATTTACTCATTTTTCTAAAAATGTCTTCTTTCTTGCTCTCTCATGTTTAATTCTCCTTTGTGTGTATGTGTGTATATATGTAATTTTCCTCAGTGTTGTATAGTTATAATTTACATTTGAATTTGCAATTCTTGTAATTTGTATTATTGGTTCACTTACTAGTTGCATATTCATTGAGTGTAATCTCTAGCCTTATATTTTTTTGTAATTATTATTTAGTATGTTTGCATTATTTTACTCTAATTGTGCTTGTATGACTATATAAATTTTTATTAGTGTTCTTTAAATATTAGTCTGTAATCATTAACTTGTATTACTGCAAATTGTATCAACTTCTTTTGTTTCTGGCTAAGTGGAAGAGAAGGCCTGATGGCCGTAACTTCGCCAGAATAAATAAATAAATAATGATAATAATAATAATAATAATAATAATAATTATTATTATTATTATTATTATTATTATTATTATTATTATTCAATTCCATTTTATTTTCTTCACTTCTAATTTGATTGTTTTTCAATCTGTTGCCCTCCCCCCATAAATCTTCAAAATTTTTTCTGGTCATTTGGTTGCTAATATTCTTGGTAAATATCTATTCGCGAACACTTGCAATTTATTTTCAATAATTTTACTTGTCTTACAGGTTTGACTCCCTATAATAAAACCGACCATAGAAGTATTAATTTAGTACACCTTAATATGGAACTCGATTTCCAGATTGGCACTATTAGCTTTCTTTATTACATAGAACTTTCGAAAATTAGTGGCAACACTGCATGTATTCAGCTCCCTTAGCGATGACTGGTATAAGATGGTAATGTGAGGTGGAGTGGTGTCTGATGTGTGTGCTTTTAAGTCAGCCGTTTTCAACCAGTGTGCCGCGAGAAAATGAAAACAGAAAGGTTGTCGTAGTAAATTGGAAAACCGTGGCGCTACAGCCCATGAAGGGCCTAGACCGAACAGCCGTCTGCTGGCCTCGCGTCCACATGCCGAAGTAGAGGAGGACGATCATCCAACCAGAGTGGAGGTATCGTGTGTTTAGCACGATGATCCTCCCAGCCGTTATAGCTGGCACTCGCAACCGGATTTCGCTACCTATCGTAGCATCACGATGCTGGGTGGGCACCGGTCCCATACACTGGCCGAAATTTCATGAGAAAATTTCTCCCCCCCATGAGGACTCGAACCAACGTGCATTCCGTAACGCGAGTCCTAGGCAGGATGCCTTAGACCACGACGCCACGGCGCGGCACAATAATAATAATAATAATAATAATAATAATAATAATAATAATAATACTAATAATAATAATAATAATAATAATAATCATCATCATCATCATCGTCGTCATCATCACGATCCATCGAAACAAATCGGCGAAAAGCTTCAATTCTTGATACTACTCAGAATGAAATGTACTTAGACTTTCTAGTCCTCAGTATTCCCATAAACTACTCGTAATTCAGAGTAAAAGAAATGTACTCTCCGAAGAATACCTGTTTCAGAGATATAAATAATAAAAAATAGTAATTTCGCAACGTATTCCATTATGGTGCATGTGTAGCTATATAAGAGCATGAGCCAACCTTTCTTACATACATCATCGCCTCCATTAACCTGGGACAAAATTACAGACTGAAACTTGGCGTGAGGAGAGGGTAGGTAATACGGCACTTTTCCAACTTTGATTTTAACCCCACTTCTCTGGTAAAAGTCGAGTTCCGCCGGGCTTAGAGAAGAAAAAAAGCGATAAAGTGAAGGCTATTTCTGAGTTGCTTATTTCCTTAGAAAGAAGAATAAGAAAATATATATATAACTTTTGCGCTGGAAAAACTAATTTAATAATGTCAAAACACACGCAAGGAAAAATTTATTCTTTCTTCTTGTTTCTCGGCCTAGAGGGGGGGGGGGGACGGAGTTGACACACAAGTGCCATACAGAAACGTGTGGGTAGAGACAAATGGACATTGATTAATTGAACCATGCCACGGAGAGGGGCCATGCATCATAAAACTCTCAAGACGGCCTGTTCCAGTCTTGAAGCCTTGTTGCCGAGCACAGAATACAATATAGTGAGGATCACGTATGTGTAATTCCTGAAAGTCTAATTTGGCCTTCTCTTCAGTGTTGCCAACTAATACCAGTTATCACTAAAAAGGGTAAAATCACAATGCTACGTATTGAAATAATAATAATAATAATAATAATAATAATAATAATAATAATAATAATAATAATACAGTATTAACAACAACGTCTTACTTATTTACCACATCTCATCTTTATGTTGCGAGGTGTTTCCTAAATGGTTAAATAATTTATCAAATAGTATATTTTCCTCCTGGACTTCTCGCATATTATGTTGGTAATTGGGATTATTATGCTCTAATATTAAAATATATTTTGTCTGGCAACATGAAATTCATTGCTTTGACTAAGCAGTTTACGATTCATGAGACCTAACCTAAAATATATTTACTTGCTTGTATTTTCATCAGTTTCCTTTATTGCAAACCGAAATTGTTGCTGCCAATATAACAGTTAGAAAATAACTGCCAGTTGTAGTATTATTTGTTAGTACCCGAAATTCGAAACGAAGTTGGTAAAAGAAAATTCAACCCGAGGGCTAGAAAATCACCACAATCCACTAGCATATGTAGTAATAGGGGAAGAATGGTTAATTTCACCCTTAGGTATTAAGTAAGCTGACCCGGACTATATACGTATCATATCAATGAATAACACAAACACTAACTTTAACATTTAAAATCAACTTTACGTAAGTTAATCCTCTGTGTGACGTAATTTTCATGTGTCCTAAATTTCAAGGGAATCTTGTTTTGTCTAACATTTAATGACTATATCAGCTGTAAGATTATCTAGTATCGGTTGTAGGCCTACTGATGATAGCGAGGTGGTATTCAGAGAATTTACTTTAGTATTACCAGACATTCGCATTACAATCGGGGAAAACTAGGGAAAAATCCTCAAACGGCGTAATCAGCCCAAGTGGGATTGGAACTCACGTTCGAGCACAGCCTTCGGGAAAGGAATCCCACTCGTTACTCCTGAGCTATGCCGGTGTTTCTGACGTAGAACTACGTCTTTGTATTCGGCGAGGTTACTCGACTCAACTCGCATTGCGAAAGGACACAGCTTTCAATGTGCAGCCTTCCAGGAGGTCTTGCCTTGCCTCCGAACACCTCACCTGTTACACGAGCGAATTTACTCGAATCCATTACTTCGAGAAAAATGTGCAAACTTATACCTTCCGGCGTTTCTTCTTCAGCCTCTGCAGTCAGCTCGTTATGCTGCTTCCCCTCCTCCGTATGTTGTAGCTAATAGGTTACGTCCATTTTCGGTTTTCCCCTTCAAAATTTTCTAGAGCTCCTTCAGTGGAGCAGCGAAACCCGAAGTGAGACAAGTGGCCAACGGGCTTGGAGCTCACATATTCTATTTTAATAGCCCCAACTTCCTTGCAAAGGACGTGTTTTCGCGTGCCTTTAAAGTTCTCCTCCCATTTCCCTCTCTTTTTCATTCATTCATTCATACAGGTCGCCAACGAATCGCTAACGATGTCAAAAAAAAGTGTTACATAGAATCGCTTATAATTTTTGAACAAATACATATAGCGATACGGAAAGTACATCAACGTGTAGACAAAGGAGTCCCGTAACCATGAACATTCGAACGATACCGGTCGGATCTACAAGGCTGGCGAGACGAGTAGGTAAAACATACCTCTAAAACTGCGTTCCGGCTGCGATTATATGCGCATAACTTCGTGAGATTTGAACCTATCCGGACGTTTGAGGTATCGATCGATAGAGTGCGAGGAGATCGACTAAATAAAAGCGCAAGAAATGACCGGGTAAATTAAAAATTATCTTTCAAAAAGCTAACAAGCAAACATTCTGATAGGGGCAGATAATTTTTTTTTTTCCTTCCACCATGTTAATAATGTCAAAAGAAGTGCTTATACAAATTTTGGCCACTCGACCGCAATTACGAGGCCGCCCAGAAAGTAATTTTCTCTGGGGCTGTTTACAGAAAAAAAACACAATTGCTTGGAAAGATTTATTGAAACAGATACATTAATTGAAGGGTTCAGAACCATAGTGGGCCAAGCGCCATTTACTAAAACCGTAGAAAATAAGGATTAAAATGAAGTTATCACCATAATTCAGTGGTAACATATAGCAAGTAATATAAAGTATACACATGATATGTATAAATGATATGTCAGTCTTCATTAAACTATGGTATTCACTTAACTCTAACCCTTGCTTTCTCCGTTTTTAATAAATGGTGCTTGGCCCACTGCGGCTCTGAACCCTTCAATTGTTGCGCTATTTGTCAACATATCCCCCACTAGAATTCAGACATTTGTCATACCATGGGATCAATTTTTGTATCTCTGTGTCGAAGAAGAGAGCCGCTTGGGATCGGAACCAGCAGTATGCACCTCTTTGTCGATCCCATAGTATGACAAATGTCTCAGTTTCGGTGGGAAATATGTTGAAAAATAGCACAAGAATTGCTGTGTCTGTTCCAATGAGTTTTTCCAATGAAATTGTGTTTTCTTTCTGTTAACGGCCCCTGGCGAACTTACTTTTTATGGCCCTCGTAATTGCAGTCGAGTGGCCAAAGTTTGTATAAGTACTTTTTTTTGACATTATTACCATGATGGAAGAAAAAAACTTAACTTTTTTATCTTCCCCCATTAGAATGTTTGCTTGTAAGTGAAAATGTATGAGTTTTCAGAATGGCTCGAATTCAAACGTTGAGAGAATACAAAAGCACAACAGAAGAAAAGAGCATCCCAAGATGAATCACACAAGACCAATACTACCGCTACGGAGTACGAGAAACATCACAAAAAAAATAAATATATAAAGACAAAGCGGCAAACGCGAGTTGCGCGGATTCTGTGGCTGTAGAACGGCGAGACGTACCATTGTAGCTGTCTGCATCTGCTCAAATAGTGAATCCGGATACAGTACAATACTAGTCGGGGCAAGTTGGTTCAATAAACGAAACAAATTCTAAACATATATTTCGCCAATTTCGCCCAAAACTACCCTTGCTGACAAACGTAGTTTTATGTTCAAAAACTCTCCGGCTCATCTCACTAATGAGCCATTTCTGTTTTTTTTTTTAGTCTTATCTAACTACGCTGTGGCAATTAGTGATGTGAAAAGAAAAAATCTTCCCCTATATTTTTTCCGGAAAATTTTCTGTCTGACCAAATTTGTTGCTCTCCTCGCTTCTTCCTCGAGAGCTGCATATATGTTGCTCACTCTCTATTCTCACTAGACGCCGGCTTATTAAACGAAATTCGTAAGTCGTCTCACCAAAAGACACCTTGGGCGAAATGCATATTACAGTGATGAGCACTGAACGTCTGTTTTCCATAATGCATTCAAACGCACAAATTTACACAAAAACCGATGCAATTATAGACAATAATCTTCCACCAAATTCAAGTTCATAATATGAGGGGTTTGGGAGTAAAACATGGTAAGTGACGTTTTAGTGTTTTGAAGTTATTAGGCAGGTAAACATTTATACATGCAACATTTTATATAGTTACCAGGAAAGTAAAATCTGTATACTTCTGCCATCTGTTGAGATGTTGAAAAACTAATTACTACATTTGACGCAGAATGTATGATACCATATTATACGCTACATATCTCATTTTTGACCAAAATGTCAGTTACCATGTTTTACACCCGAGCCCCTCATATGTTGCGTGAGAATATTAGTTCCGTCTCCGGAATTGTGACATACTGTCACTTAGCCGGTTCCAATATAGGGTATTTGAAGTGCACTACAGAACTGAAATTTGGTATGTCCTCCTTTCCTTTATTCATCATCCACTTTTCTGTTCTTTTCGGTTTTTGGATCAGTTTTCTACGGTTCATTTGCACTCTTTATTTCAGGCCAAGCTCTCATTCGTTCAACCCTTGATTTCTGCATATTTATTTTTCTAGCAAAAAGCTTTCCTATTCCCACTAATTATGCATTAATTTGTATATAAGTTGGTAAAAAAGTGCAAACGTAAACAATTTTATTTACACGATAACATATCGACCTACACAATCTCGTAGTAGGCTCCTAACAACAGGATAGGCCTCTCAAAACGTTCGTTGCAGAATTTTGCTCCACAGCATTCGACTCGTACCCTGTCTAAATTAGTCTAATTTAAAAAATTATATGGATAATATTTCGAGTCAACTCAAGATATATCATCTTCACTTCAAAATTACCCTGAAGATGTTTCTCTGAAACACAGTATCTAAAAACATCTCCTGGAAACTGAGTGAGCACTAAAAGAAAGTCTAATGTGAAATACAATTTATCTTACTTATATAGTACTATTTGTGAATAGTTTTACAAGTATAGTACTTCAGTTCAAAAGTTGTACCAACTTCACGATATCAGTGTTACGGGATTGATGTTTGGAGCAAGAGGAACGATACCTAACTTCTCTTCTCAATTCTGTAAGACCCTAGGACTGCACAAATCTTTTCTGAATGAATTGGCCCTCCTCATAATTAGAGTCAGTCAAACTCTTACGGAACTACCTATAAGGACTCTAATTCAGTGTACTGAAAAAACTGACGCAGCATTATCATTTTTCTTTTTCTTATTAGCTTTCATTGCTTCTTTACTTGTAACTTTTTTTATTCTGTAAACTGCCATTGTTTGTTTGTTTGTGTACTTGTTTACCTTTTTTCTTACTCTGTTATCTTTCATCATCTATTTGTTCTTGTATTGTTTTGTATGCTTTGTCTAATGGCAGCCTCTAATTTGAGGAAGCTCTGATAAATAAATGAGAAATGTGGATTTTTAGGCCAAGTGTGTTCCATGCAAAAAATATTCTAGTTCATTGATTTCCAATTTTCAAGTAGCGACCTACAGAAATTGTGAGACAGCAAAACTATAGTACTTGTCAGTATACTGTACTCCAACCACGAGAAAGTCTCAGGGGTATGAGACGCAGCGGGGTAATGCTGTGAATGAATGTTGATGTCATAAGATGTCATAAGGTCACACATGTGGGTTCACGCATCTCCATTGGCTAACTCTCAAAGCACAAACGATAACACTGATACATATTTATACTACCCTAGTTACAAAATTAGATCACGGTTAATCTCCTGGTCTTTTAATCCCTTCATACAGGAAATAACATATGCAGGAGAGCGCATGTTTTTAAACTGACGTTATAACGGTAATATTATCTATCTACTTCGCTCCAATAGATGACGCAATAGTAAGCACATTCCTTTCACGGTTAATCTCCTGGTTGGAGAACAGTAAATAAGAAGACTATTCGGGAAGTAACTTCCGTTGGACCATTAAAGACATTTATGTAGGCCTAGTTGCAGACCTTTCATAACAAGGTATTAGATACACATAACCAATCATTACCATCAGATGGAAAGAACAGTTCTGATTTCCTGGAAATCAAATAGCTTACTACTACAATAGTGGAAAGTAATGATTAATAATACACATATGGTTAGCGACAGCGTCGCCAATGCCATCTAGCGGCTCGCTATGAGAACAAATACATAGGCTATATTTAAACTTAAAGAGAAAAATGTTAGTCTGGTATTTAAGAAACGTAATAACTAAATAAATTCAAAGGTCTTTCTTGTACCCTTGTCGTCTATATGAATTATAAAATAAAATCTGAATTTTAATAAGAAAATGGAAGGAAGGAAAATTACAAGAAAAATAAATAATGATTATCTAGTCATTTGAAAGAAACGATTTGTTTAGTATATTAACTGTGTGCTACCTTCTTTCATTTCATATTTTTTTAGCCTTTGAAAGTCACAAATGAATTGTTTGTTTTTTTTTTACATGTGCGTTTTTAAGGATACTGAAATACTTGTCTATCAGCAATCTCATACAAACATTATATACTAAGAACTTTCACATTTACACAATGTTTTAGAAAGCAATTAGTTATCTTATTTCTAAGTCTATGAAAACTTTCTCACAAAAATTTGTGAAAACCATTTTCAAATATTTCTGACATCTCAGGAGAATTTATTTTCACTTTTCACTTTACTTGGTCAAGTTACATTGATTCCTTTTCACTGCACATAAATTTGTAAAATTCAGTGCAACTTACATGGGCCATATTATACTGAATGTCAACAATAGCTTTAATGGATGAGAGAGTTTATCTATTCCTTTCATCATTAGCTACAATACTCAAATCAGTCGTAACCTCATTATATGGTCCTTACAATTCCTTGTTTTTGGGAAACCTGACAATTATTTTCGTTCGTTTTAATCTGGTAATAAAAACATATATGGCACAAATAACACCCTTCAGCCATTTCCTTAAATTACAGGACATAAGAAACAAAGAGAAAAACATCGTTTTACCAAACCATATTAACTGCCATGGATGCTGCTGTTAGTTATCTTATCGAACCGCTAGGTGGTAGTCGTGGAGTATGTCGCCAATTTTTATCGTCACTTTCCACTACTGTAATAGTAAGCTATTTGCTGGAAATGGAACAGGCCTAAGGGCCTAAACCATGTTGTATTTGATGATGACTATTAATCATTAACCCTTAAATTGGCAAAACTTCATTTCTCACACTAGTTTATTAAACCGTGACGGACTGTAAAGAAAACAACTATCGCAATGTCCATATTTTGTAACATATATTATGTCGTACAATATTATAGTATTGTGAAATTTTAATTTTCCTACCAATTTTTTTTCTATTGTCCTATTAAAATTCTAGCATATAGCCTATTAACCTGTTGTATTCTATAGGATACTTTACGAATTTAAGAGTTAATTGCTATAAGATTTTATAACTGATTTTGTAACGAGTTAATTAATTAGGAATAACCGATAAGACACGTACTATACTGTGTGTTCATTTCAAAGTGTGTCATGACGTCACTGTTGTTGGGTCACCGATTTGAAGCGAGTTTCAGCTTATATGTTAGAGAAGTTGCCTATTATTTAAGGCGTTCTTCAATCTGAACTTGAGAACGTGTACGGTATAACTTGAACGTCGTAGCAACAGATGGCGGTTTGTACGGTCTGTGTGCTACTATAACCTCTTTCGAACTGTGTTTTGCGCCGGCAAGTCGTACGCAGGGTATTTGTTATCATCGGTTGCGTACGGTAACATTCCACAACACAAATCAAATGCTCCGTGTCCATGTTGACCTCGAAGTTAATGTCAACAAATATGTAAGTAATCGTCTTAACCCTCTCCACATATCCCGACAGTACGTATTTCCAAACAGTTCACATTCCTGCCACTACCGGCGTTACCGTACGTATCGGTAGGTACTCTTCAGAATGAACGCCGTACTTGCTAGGCAACTTCTCTACCTCATAGGTTATACACCTCTGCGGAAGTGTAGGAAGATTGAATTCTCTAGGCTCATCGGCTAGCCACATGACGGCATACAGCGATCCATGACACACTTTGAACTGAACATCCAGTACTTACTTACTTACTGGCTTTTAAGGAACCCGGAGGTTCATTGCCGCCCTCACATAAGCCCGCCATTGGTCCCTATCCTGAGCAAGAGTAATCCAGTCTCTATCATCATATCCCACCTCCGTCAAATCCATTTTAATATTATCTTCCCATCTACGTCTCGGCCTCCCCAAAGGTCTTTTCCCCTCTGGCCTCCCAACTAACACTCTATATGCATTTCTGAATTCGCCCATACGTGCTACTTGCCCTGCCCATCTCAAACGTCTGGATTTAATGTTCCTAATTATGTCAGGTGAAGGATACAATTCGTGCAGCTCTGCGTTGTGTAACTTTCTCCATTCTCCTGTAACTTCATCCCTTTAAGCCCCAAATATTTTCCTAAGAAAAAAATATCTATAACGTATAACAATCATATTACGCGTTGTATGTAGCAAGCATGTATTTTAAATATAAATGTGTTAACATTAATATAAAAAATAAGGTTCTAATTTAATTAATAGACCACGAATCTTTATGAATTAAAAAACCTGAAAATATGTATGCAACTTAATTTATTAATTTATTTAGTGCCCGGATAATATAAATTATTTTTTGCCTTTTAAAATATTGATCGACAAAGGGCCCTGTAGTTTTTTTTATTGGGTTATTTTACGACGTTGTATCAACATCTCAGGTTATTTAGCGTCTGAATGATATGAAGGTGGTAATGCCGGCGAAATGAGTCTAGGGTCCAACACCGAATGTTACCCAGCATTTGCTCGTATTGGGTTGAGGGAAAACCCCGGAAAAAACCTCAACCAGATAACTTTCCCCTACCGGGATTCGAACCCGGGCCACCTAGTTTCGCGGCCAGACGCGCTGACCGTTACTCCACAGGTGTGGACTAATTTTGTTAACAATGCTTTTCAGAATATGCAGAAACTTTAGCATGAAATTTGTGATACCAACAAGACACCACTTACGAGGCAACTACGCTAGGAGATGATGGGGTAGGGTGGCCAGTTCTTCCCCCCAATTGCATACATCGCCGACTAGCTACATATTACACTAATCAGATTTCAGATGCATACAAACAATTGTTCTTCCTCTGATACATAATATCGTCAAGTGAGATATACTGCCTGTTGATAATAGATGTAATATCAGCAGGAACGTAATACGATATGGTTCAAAATATTTAATGTTCGGGAAGTAGGCTTTAAAGTAGCGAACGTGTAGGAGTATTGATTTGTGTAAAGTTGGTAACAACTCGGTAGAAAAGTTTTGTATATCGTCGCGGGGTCTGGAATCAATCCCATTCAGGGCAGGAAATGGAGGAGCGCACACAAAGTTTCCATTAGGTGGCGGACACTGCCGGAAATGGGCGCGCAGAGTGGAAGTGGCGCAGAAAACCCAAAAAGTGATATCACGGCAGAGACTTTAAGTCATGAACTTTAAATACGTTTCTCCTATTTGGAGATAAAAATACTATAGTTTATGCTTAAGCTAAACAATTAAATTTCTTTGTTTCAATAGGTATAGTTAGCTTATTGTACTCGCACTGTCCATGGAAACAGGTTAAGATTTAAGTAAAGAGAGATAGAGAAGGATGATATTAGGGTCGATAAAAAAAATAAAAAAGAGAGAAAACGAAAATAGAGGAAAAAATTGACAGGGCATTAATTTAAGGAAATCCCCATGAATGCGTGAAACGTCTGTACTCTAATTAAAGCTATAAAATACAATTTGTACTGTCCTTAACACTGTAGTGTATTTTATTTAATAATCATGTATAGACTATACATAACTCACATATCCAATATGTCCATGGATCCTGGTGCTGCTTGGTCACCTTAGCGGTGTGAACTTACTTACAAGCAAACATTCTGCTGGGGGCAGATAAAAATGTTAATTTTTTTTCTTTCGCCATGTTAAGGCCCAATTGTATAAAACTCCCTGACTAAAGATCAACTTTGATCGAAGATCGAAAAGTGAACAGAGTTCAGACACTTCTTCTATTGTATAAAACTGTTCTGCGATCAAATTACCTTGGTTCAAATGCAATCTAAGTTCACGTGAAAAGGATTTGACAACATCGCATAAACAGGTGAAATACGTGATGCGCGGACAGGTTTGTTCAGTGTTGCCAATCTAGCGACTTTAACTCTTTTTCAACAACAATTTCTTTTAACTTTTATATTGCTTAAATAGGGATTTAGTGACATTTTTAGCACCCCATAGTGACAAAATTTAATCTTTCTTTGTTGATAATGAGAAATCTAGCGACTTTACAACTACTTCTTGTGACTTTCCGTACACTCTGTTGGAGACACTGGTTTTTTGTGCCATGTAAATAATGGCGGACAATAAGAAGAAGGTCGACTGTTCTCCGAGTTATCATGTTATGGTGTTTGATACTGCTAAACATAATAAAGCTTTATAAAACGACAATTTTCGTTTAGTAATACAGTTAATTGAAAATTTATGAATGTACCTATCATATCCATTAATAATTAATGGTTGTTATAAACATAATATAATTATAGGTTATGTTATTTGATACTGCTGAACACGATAGAGCATTATAAAATATAAGATTGTTTGTGTATTAAGGCAAGAAATTGAAAGAAATATATATATAAATGTACCTATCATATCTATTAATATTAATAATAATGGATATTTTATTTGCACAATCTGTCACTCGTATATTTCAAACAGAAAAGAAATAACTGAACTTGGATCATCTAACTTAATTAGAGAAATTTCTTCAGTCAAAGTTGACTTTAGTTTGAGACAAATTAATCTCAGATTAGACTTTATACAACACAAAATTCCAAGTTCAGCTGAAACAAGGATCAATTTAACCTCTGATCTAAGATTAAATGGTTTATACAATCGGGCCTAATAATGTCAAAATAAGTGCGTTTGCAAATTTTGGCCACTCGACCGCAATTACGAAGGCCGTAAAAGTATAAGTTCTTCAGAGGCCGTTAAAATAAAGAAAACACAATTTCATTGGAAAAATTTATTGGAACAGACACAGCAATTGTTGAGCTACTTTTCAACATATTTTCCACCGGAATTGAGACATTTTTTATGTCATGGGATCGACAGAGAGGTGCAGAGGGCTGTCAAAATACTGGTTTCGTTCCCAGGTGGCTGACTTCTAAGACACAAGGATACAAAAATTGATCCCATGGTATGACAAATGTATTAATTCCAGTTGGGGATATGTTGACAAATAGCTTAACAATTGCTGTATCTGTTTCAATAAATATTTCCATGCAATTTTGTTTTTTTTCTGTAAACTGACCCAGGAAAAATCACTTTCTGGACGGCCTCGTAATTGCGGTCGAGTGACCAAAATTTATATAAGCATTTCTTTTGACATTATTAACGTGGTGGAAGAAAAAAATAATATTTTTTTTATCTGCCCGCATTAGAATGTTTGCTTGTTAGAGCGGGGGAGGGTAGGATGGGTGAGCGGATGAGGGGTCACATGCGGCCGGTGGGCTGGTACACCCTCATCCTCGTTCATCCCATTCACTTCGAGGTCCACAATAGGCCTCAGTATGGCCGACGTGCAAACGGTCGTCCTAACCCGCCCGTAGTCACCGTGACCTAACCTAACCTACCCTAAAGAGAAGGAAAGATTCAGATGTAGAAATCCATCAAAGAGAGGAGGGAAAAAAGTGAAAGATGAAGGAGACTGAGGGGAAAAAAAACTGGAAAAAGGGCAGAGTGATAAGATGAAAGCTATCGACACTGAATTTAATGGAAATAAGTTTCCTAGCAGCACAACGCTAATAGGTTGCAGTTTCCATGGCAACTTACGCGACGTCGTTAAGGGATACAAATGGAATGAATCCGACCACGACACAGGGCAATAAGCGATTCGCATCGATATGGCGATCTTATGAAATATTCAGACAGTAATGGAGGAGTGCAGAGGAAACAATAAAAGTCTGTCAACACAGCAGGTAATGGAAAAGTTTTGTTGAGAGCGCGCGCATGTGTGCAACCATATGTCACCGCGTTTTATTCCCAATTTGTGTCCCCTCCTTCTGGCTTCTCAACGGTTGAGTATTTTATTGAGTTATCGCTTCCATTGTCTAGCTAATCATCATTTCATTGATCCGCAATTTTTTTATCTGCATTCGTATTTTTTATTGCACCGCATAGAAGAGTACGGACAAAGGGCGTAGCATGGCAACGGTTGTTTTGAGGAATGGTTTTGCAGCAAACAATTGAATGTCGGCGCCTTGTCATAGACCAGGCTTCGGCATTGCAACCAGAGAAGTGACGGAGAATAAGAAATGTATTAAATTTGAGAGGTCCCTAGTTCAATGTCCTATTAATATTCCTTCTTTTTACTTCCCATCACCACTTCGACACTTAGTTATGCTGGTCATCATCTAAATAAATAAATGGATAAATAAATAAAATCAATAAGGCCCAGTTGTATAATCACAGAATAAATCTTGGAATAGCCTAACTATAGAATAAATGGAGTATCGTGTTGTATGACGTTAGTTTATTCCAAGGTTATCTATTCCATAGTTAACCGAATTGGAACAGAGGTTGGCAATATTTTAGATGGCGTTTTGTTTATAAAGTACATTCAGAATACCAGTAATTGTTGAAATTTATTTTCTGAACATACCATTATTTTGTGTAGAGATTTTATTATAAAGAAATGAGTAAATCAAAATAAATTAGAAGTCAAAATTATTAGATAGAAGATTACACTTAAGTTAGTTGTGATAGTGAATGACTATAAGAACGTGCTACAAAGCAAAAACTGATGCCATAACTTTTAAATAAAAGACAAGAGCATGGGAGTCTATAGCTAGGTTATAATAATGCAAAACGTAATACTGATATAATATTGTGCTATGAATTTGCTTAAATTTAATTTTAATTATCTAAAAAATTACAACTTCTTTATAATGATGAAATTGTGAACTATTTTTACCTGTGTGTTATATCTTCCAATAATCATTAATCAATCCCAACACGCTTTAAGCAGCGTCCATTTTTAAACTGAATCTTGCCAGAAATTCTTCATTGTTACACTCGTTTAATAGATAAAGTCTGTGCCTTATTTTCTTTGTTTCCGCACGCTCAAAAATACATTATATGTAATTCATCATCACTATTAGAGATTCATGTCTAATGCTGCTGCCATTTTATATTTTATTCTCTAGATATAAATTTAACAACTACTGAAAGCATGGAATAGCTTATTCGGAAGTTATCCTCCGAATAATGCACTATTCTAAGTTCGTACAACACATTTCTCGTACAACCACGCAATTAATTTTAACAGGACTTTATTCCGTGTTCGTACAATAGATTAATTAATTAAGAAAATCAAAAGCATAGCAGAAGAAAGTGCAGTCTTGTCATGAAGATGAAGCATTCCAAGGCCAGAATAATGGTATAAAGCCTTAGTTGCCTTAGTCTTGCAGTGAATGTAAATTTTTATGTGAAATATGTAATTCGCAAATAAACATGATGTGATGTGTTCCTGTAAAAATTAAACTAGTGATATGCATTGTGTCATTAGTTTTGTATACATTGAAGGAATTAATTTAATAGTTGAGTTTTACTTGTAAGCCAAATGTTTGAATGTGAACATGTTTAATGTGATATTACTCTGGTAGAATTTATTGTGAACCGGTTATAGATTTATATACAATTTGTGAAAAAAATTGAGGCAAACGCTGTAAAAAATATTGTAACATATATATATTCTATGTAATATATTTGAACACTGGCTAATATAAATAAATTTCATGAAAATAAGTAAAAAAATTATAAGTAAATAAATAATAAGTACGCTACATAAATAAAAGAAAAATAAAAACAAATAATTCGGGGGGCAGAAGAAGATATCAGATGATACACGACATTAAGATATGGATCATATGAGGAGACAAAGAGGATAGCTGAAAATAGTAGGAAATATTAGAGAATGCTGGGTTTGCAGTGAATGACCTGCCCTTGGATAGAACATTAAAATGAATGAATTAAATAGATACGATAAATTATTATTATTACTTTTACCATCATATTATTTTTACATCATCATCATCATCATCATCATCATCACCACATAGATATCGCGTCGCTTTAACCATCGACAGATGGCGAACTTGAATTTAATGCAAAGAAGGCTCGCAAGACTTTTTTTTATATTTTTTAAGTAGGTTATTTTACGACGCTTCATCGACATCTTTGGTTATTTAGCGTCTGAAAGAAATGAAGGTGATAATGCCGGTGAAATGAGTCCGGGGTCCAGCACCGAAAGTTACCCAGCATTTGCTCGTATTGGGTTGCGGGAAAACTCCTAAAGAACCTCAACCAGGTAACTTGCCCCGACCGGGAATCGAATCCGGGCCGCCTGGTTTCGCGGTCAGACGCGCTAACCGTTACTCCACAGCTGTGGACGCAAGACTTATGTTTTCCAGCGCCAATCTGATTGTTTTCCAGACGGTCATAGTTTAAATACTGTATGTTAGCGCAAAGAAGGTCGACCGACCTTTAAAGAGGGACGTATTCCTCTCCAGTTGTACAAATTAAGTGTACAGTAGTGGCAAAAAAAACCGGACCGATCCTTATAGCTGATTCCAGAGCCTTGTTCACTCCAGAGCACGATAGACTGGTAACTAAAAGACTTTCGTGGTTCGAATCCTGCCTGGGAAGGAATTTTTTTTTGTTCCTTGTTCAAATTTATTCCCAATACTTTTCGATTACTGGTAAAAGTCATGTTCTGGGAATAATAAGTTAATACTTACTTACTTACTGGCTTTTAAGGAACCCGGAGGTTCATTGCCGCCCTCACATAAGCCCGCCATTGGTCCCTATCCTGAGCAAAATTAATCCATTCTCTATCATCATATCCCACCTCCCTCAAATCCATTTCAACATTAACCTCCCATCTACGTCTCGGCTTCCCTAAAGGTTTTTTTCCCTCCGGCCTCCCAACTAGCACTCTATATGCATTTCTGGATTCGCCCATACGTGCTACATGCCCTGCCCATCTCAAACGTCTGGATTTAATGTTCCTAATTATGTCAGGTGAAGAATACAATGCGCGCAGTTATAATAAGTTAATTAAGTAGTAAAATATTGCTGCAATCGAAAAGTATTGGAAATAAATTTGAATAAGGAACAAAAAAAAAAGTTTTCTTCCCAGGCAGGGTTCGAACCACGAAAGTCTTAGTTACCAGTCTATCGTGCTCTGGAGTGAACAAGGCTCTCAAATCAGCTACAAGAATCAGGCCGGTTTTTTGCCACTACTGTACACAAAATATACATATCTCATATGTTTAAGTCGTGGTGAAATTAAATTTTGTAAACTTACAATACGTTCCTTCTGCTTTATTCTGCATTTTTAATACTTTCCAATAACTATTCGGCGGCGGCCCACAGCCAACTGTACATCGCAGCAAGTCCGAAACCTCAGAAAGAAACGGAGATGAAGATGAAAGAAGGGAAGTGTCCAACGTCGAAAGTCGCCCAGCACTTCTGCTTCGATTGGTTGAGGGAAAACCTCGGAAAAATCTCAACCAGGTAACTTGGATTTGAACACGGGCCCTCTCGTTTCACAGTCTGACATGCTAACCGTTACTCTACAGCGGTGGAAATTTATTTATATTAGTTTACAGTGTTCCTCATTGACTTGTACAATTTCCATTGCATTCTATACACTTACATAGCCTACCAAGCACGAAACAATTAATCATCTGTGACAAGACAAAAGTGACAATATAAAAGAGACAATACTGCAGTGATAGATGGTTCTGATTGGTTGAAATTCAAAGGGATTTTATACTCCATTAGTTAATTATTTATAGCCTACATTAGCGAAGTAATCATTGTAAATGTTCAGCAATCTATAGTATAAATAATTTTGATTATTACATCACAAATAAACAAGCATTTTCGTTATCATTAATATAATTACTATTTATTAAAATGTCAATCCTTACGATCACACCATGACAAGTACCACTGAAATTAATATTCGTATGTATACATCTCATTCGTTTCGTTATTGCTGTACTTCACTTTGAGGGTTATTGGATTAGCGTCACATAGCATCCCACTTATCCCCTTCCGCTTATTTCTAGTCCGATAGATAAATGTGATTCAGTCAGCGGCCATTTTATCGAGGACACACAAATTCGTTTGATTTTATTTAAACAGATTGTCCTGGCCACTCGACCTGTAATGGCGGCAGATCCGCACTGACTTGTTTTGTTTTAAACAAACAAATTTCTATCTCTGTATGCAGGGGAAATAACACCGAATTGCTCTCACCACTGTTATTTTTCACGGTTATAGACGGGATGCGACATCTGTCTTGTTTTTCAAGTACTATTTGGGATACAGTTGACAATCGCATGTAAAAAAAAATAGAGAGGGAATCAGATTGTGATAAAAGCAGAGAGCTGGGTGGGATGGGAGGCAGGGACATATGTACACATGGCAATGCTATAGTGATGCATCATGTGTGGGAGAGTGGCAAAGGAAATATTTGTGGTGGGAGAGGGATAAATAACTTATTATTTTACACACATTTTATACAATAAAAATTGAAGCTATTTGTAAATAACATTATACGAAAAGTGAACAAATTCTGAAATAGCAATTATACTCAAACCGAACCGCAAAAATATTTATATTTCCCCCTTTAAAATAATGGTTATAATGTTCACTACAATTTATCACTAGTACTTCTGTAGAACTACTTTTGACTATGTACTTATATTTCAAACAAAAATATGAAAGGTAAATTTTCATATTATTTCAATAACTCCTGAAACTGTGGTTTGAATTTGTTTCTTTAACATCGCATAACCACCAAATAGCTTATGAAAATTTCTGTAGCTGAGAACAGACGTTAAAAAAAGAATTGCAGCGTACTAAAGCTGTGTCAACGCCAAGTGTTGAGAAAAGCATAGAGATCGCAACGGTCGAAGAAAACAAACAGGCCTGGAAGTGCTATTGCGGATGATGGCTTCATCCTTTTTAATTTGATTTAATGCAGTTAATCGCCCCGGCATAATGGACGATAATGCCAGCTCTTGTTATGCCAGACAAACATCTCGTTGGCGCTCACAGGAGGCCATGGTATTCAGGCGCTGCCATAGAAACACGAAATATTGCAACGTGAAGCGCGAAATGTCTTCAATTAATTACGAAAAAGAAGGTAAAAGAGGAAACGGAATTAAGAAGACGACAATTGGGGGCTTTGGGAGAAAAACCAGGCAGTCCCAATTCAGTACCTTTAGAGATAATTAAGTAAAACTTACCGCCAAAAAATAAGCACGTACAGAAGAGGCAGGTCCAAAATGCATTATAACTGTGAATGTAATTCTTGAAACTACCTGGTTCTTCGACCAAATGATAGAGCATATTTTTTTGTCCTCTTGTGCATAAACAACTCAAAAATGAAAAAAAAATTGGAACTGCCTGCTTTTTCCCCCAAACGTAAAGGAGAAGAAGCAGAACAAAAAGGAGAATCAGAATAAGCCCTTCAAGAAAAATATAAATAATGAAAAGAGAAACGACAGGAAAACAGTGAAAACAGGAAGAAGATAAAAAGATCAATAAGACAAACGGGAAAACAGAAAGAGTGAAAATAAAGTAGAAGGAAAATGAGCATATCTCAACAGAAGAAAGAACATGAGTTGATCTTGAGCGGGGAGAAACTGCACGAACAAAAGAAAGAAAAACTAGAAATAAACACGGAGGATATAAACAAGAAAGAGATAAAGACAGAATAAGACGAAGATAATGATAATGATGGCCAAGGACAATGCGGGGAAGGGGAAAACAATGTACAGTAAACAAAGACTGATAAAGAAAAGAGAACAAGGTTGTATCGGTAGTGGTGGTTGTGATGATGAATATAGTGAATTAGAAATGACGGGAAAGTCGAAGGAAGTACGAGAAAACAAGATTAAGAATAACAAACATAATTACAAAGACAAGGAATAATAAATAACACTGGTCAACAAAATTAAACATATTTTTTGTTAAAAGATAAAGAATTGGTGATTCTTGTAGCATTTTGTGTGCTGATTTTAAATCTGTTTTCAAAATTTTTCTATCACCAAGGGTTTTGAGTAATTATATGAAATGTACTTCAGACTTTTCTAGTATTGTAACATTTTACCTAAAGTCATATTTATTTACCTAAAATGTTTATGAAATAGATTTTGGCTATACTTCGATTGAGAAACATCTCTTGAGTCTCCAGCAGTAGTCTGACAATATTTGGGCTCCATTTTTCCTGGTATCGTCTTTCCATTTCAGAAAAATCCTGATGAAAACGCTCCCCATGTTAGTTGCTCACTACCCGAAGGTTTTGAAGAAAGAAAAAATATTCCAAGAAGTTATTTTAAGAGATATGACACCCCAACACGTTATAGTTCTTAATCAGCTCGCTGATAAGTTCTCTGTAATCTTCTGATGTGGTTCCTAGAAAATAACAGGATTTTGAATGATCCTTAAGTTCCCGGCATATCATTGGAACTGGAAAAGGCATTTGACGGGATCCTTTTAGCGAACCAGTTAATAGAATCACATGCAGGACAATAGACTTCTGGGGCCCAGTTCATGTCCTCATCTATTTTGCAATCAAAAGAGCTTAGGAGTGTTTTTTAAACTAATGTAGTAAAATTCAAAGTTACCTAATCACAAATGTAACATAAATTGTTAATGTGATTTATACAGTATTTCGAGGTATGTTTTAAATTCTAAGATACTTTTACCACACTTGAAATTAAGACGAAGGAAACACAGGTTATGAAACTTGTTTTATGATGGTAAGTTCCAACTCAAGCAACTTAATACTCTCACAGTCTTAACGAGGAATAAAATTTATTTTTATGAATTCTGACTTCACAGGCAACAATGATCTAAAGTTATAGGTCAATTGTTAAAGAAATAAAATGAAATATTTCCTTTCCATTAGCATGATAAGGACTGTATATAGCAATAAACATGAATCAATTTTTATAAAATTACAAAAAAGTGGTGGGTAGTAGAAAAATTCTGACTTCATTTTTGGAATCAGCAGATGAAATTACAGCAGAAACTGTACATTTAACAAAATAATTGTTGACTAGTGTAATTAGAAAAACTTGGGGGAAAGAAAGGAAGAAGAGAGCGTAGGAGTTTAGGAAGACGATGCTAGAAAGGAGACAAATGGGAAAGAGGAAGAGAAGCAACAATAAACGACAAATTAGACAGGATTAGAAGAAAATTATGTTAATGTGCGTGAAAAGAGATGAATAGAATGAGAAGACAGTAATAGCAGTCTAGTATATATAGTCAGAAGCTTGAGTTGTGAGGGTGCTAGGAACAATAGATTGTGCCGGTACTATTTCGCATTGTCTGTGATGAGGCGATACTAGCGATCCTAGTGGTTAGCAACTATCTATGGATGCATATTTCCTACATATTGAGCTTCGTGACTGTATATAGCCTACTAGATTGTGGTAATAATGCACATAAAGCTAACTTATCCTCGATTTATTCATTCGGTTTTATATTTCAACGTCGTATCCTAGCAACCAAACCAAATAGCCTATTATATTAATCATCCTCATAATACCTCGTGTTCAATAATTCTGAATGGGAGCTTCCATGCTTGTTCTTATTTTTTTTTTAATTAATGGCGTCATAAGTTTGTTTCCGAGCCTAACCAAAGAGAGACGATCTTACTGATTTAATAGTTTGTAATAATTTTGAATGCCTGAGTTTCGGACTTGGTGTCTTGATATTTTTAAGTTATGTCCCGTTTCAAAAACATTTATTATTTTGTCACGTGAACAAGAAAATAAGATTGAATTTACGTGTTAACAATTCAGAGAAAGTTTTGTCAAGGATGTTCCTGGAATTGTGACCAATTGGCCAGAAATTCATTCATGCAATGATCAGCATCATAACGATACTACTTCCAACTAAAACTCCTGTACTGAATGAAGTAAGTTTCAAAAATATATAACTTATGTAACGTTATATTTAACATCCATTTTCGCCTTAATAAATATTAAACAAAAATTATTTGGGGTTTAGTTGTAATAATAATACGGATGACATTTTTTCTTGTTCTCAATACACGACTGCATTCAAAACAAAAGAACAATACACAATGTCAACAAGAGATATGGCCTATATCGTTTATTTATGCCTTGAGGAAACTCGCTTCGGGATGATATCATGTATATATAGAAACAAAGTATCGGAAGCTCCCGTTTAAAATTAAACACGGGGTGCATAGATTGTGGTAATATGACAAAAGAAACCTGAGTATTGGCCTAATGAATAATGCAATTGAGACTTGCGTTTTTCGTGATCTCTCAAGTCGCTTCAGGCGAATAGTATCAATTCAAAAATGCCACGATCCGTCTCCTTTCCAATTCAAAATACTCTTCACAACCATTTCTTACATTATCTTAGCAACTACCGCGATAGGTCTGCCATCTGTGCGGGAAGTTACGCACCCGACAAAAAACGTGCCGTCTGTTGGTACGATAAACAAAAATATATAAATGAATGTAAGAGCAATTTCGTTGTCAGTTTTATTAACAGGATTTTGTATCTTAACAACCATAGTAACATAACATTACGTTTCTGTGACCCTAATGTTAAGCTGCAATTAATAATGAATATACGATTAACCTGACAGACTTCCGTAGTAGTATTAGTAGTAGTAGTAGTAGTAGTAGTAGTAGTAGTAGTAGTAGTAGTAGTAGTAGTAGTAGTTTGTGTCGTAGTAACCAAACGTAGAAGAATTGTTAGCCTATATTATCTTTGCACGAGACTGAAAACAATGATCAACTCAAAGTTAGGTCCAGGTTCTTATTTACAAAATCTCGCAATATAGTAGTAGTAGTAGTAGTAGTAGTAGTAGTAGTAGTAGTAGTAGTAGTAGTAGTAGTAGTAGTAGTAGTAGTAGTAGTAATAGTAGTAGTAATAAATATTTATGCTGTAAGGTTCCGAATGGTAACCACATACATTAAAAACAAAGATAGCCTACGTGGTATAATAAGACTGCTCTACAGGTTCTGAATGTCAGCACACGCTATATCTTGACTGGATCCTGTTATAAATTACCGCACCTTTTGGCTGGGAGCGTAGCGCTTGGCTTGTTTGGATGATGGGACACGATCCTCCGCTTAAATCAAGTGAGTGAGTGACCAGCTTACGGGGGTAATGGAAAAAGCGAGGGAATTTCACAACCTCACCAACACTTCGCTTGCCTTTTCGCTTGCTTGTTTAACGACGCTGGAAGCGTTTGCGATCCATATAGATATCACACTACTGGTTGGAAATGAAACAGGGTACCCTTTAGTTTAAGAGAGCATACATCCGTCATTCGATGGACTTAATTCATGTAAGTGTCGCACGATAGCAATCTAGAGTTGCTTGCAGCCACTGAGAGGTATCAATACGCCTACAGCACGTGATACGCAACTGACTTCAATTGATTACCATTTCTTCACTGCTGTACACTTCCTCGACCAGGTGTCGTATGTCCGCGTAGCGTGGGACTGGAAAGCCCTCTGTATCGCGGTTCTGTCAGCTGACGATTTCTTACCGAGGGTATATGTGTTCGATTTTAATAACATCTTGAGGTATTTGTTCTGAAAAAATCGGTTACAATGAAGGTATTTTCAACTACTTCGGTTTACTCCGTCATTCTCTCTATAAAACCTCGATTATCCGTCGTAATGAGGGGAGGGAGGAACGGTTAATCGAAAAGAACGGACAATCCGTTCTGTTTGTTCTTACCTTATTTTATATGTTATTTTAAAGAAATCTGTCACTTTTCTCTGAACTTTACTACCAGTAATTTTTTCCTGATATTCATTTTAGCTGTCCGAAGTAAAACTTTGAAGTATCATCTTTTTGCTCCAAAAACCTCACGAGGGTTCCCTCTGATTCAATTGCAGTTTATAGTGGAACACGCGATTCAAGAACCGTCGGATAATCTGATGATCAGTTAATGGAGAGACGGATAATCAAGGTCACAGAAGAGTCAAAACATCTGGATGATGGTGAAGCGCAAAAAAGGAGAGAGATGATGATGATGATGATGATGATGATAATAATAATAATAATAATAATAATAATAATAATAATAATAATAATAATAATAAGCCGCCAAGGTGGTCTCGCAGCTAGAGCACTGGACTTTTAATCCTGTGAACCCGGGTTCGATCCCCGATGTACTCCCGATATATAACTTGTGTTGGACAAGCCCGTGGTCCAGGGGACACAGGGATTTTCTCCGGAAAGCTTCGGTTCCCCTGTGGTATCCCAACAATCTCTATAATCATCTCATCGCGGGTGTAGTGAAGACCAGCCTCCTATGGCGCACCCTGGGTAATGTCTCTGTCGGTAAATTGGTCTATATAACTGGCTTCATAGGGGTGAATGACGTAAGTCAAGTAACTGCCATTGGTTAATAATAATAATAATAATAATAATAATAATAATAATAATAATAATAATAATAATAATAGTAATAATAAGCAAAGGACTTAAGAAAATTCCAATAATTGCATGAAACGTTAATACTCCAATCAAAAGTAATAAAGCACAACTTAAGCCGACTTCCTTCAACACTGTGCATTTTATTTGATATGCATGCGTCTATATCAGGGCTGGGCACCGAGAGCAAATTCAAACTCTAAACGGCGACGCTTAATATTCATCAGTCACTGCATCAATTTTGCGCGGTGTTCGGCGGGAAAGAAAGGGGTTGAAAAGAATTCATATGGCTCCCCGTGAGAGAGTATAATCCGCTCTAGGTGCCCAGCCCTGATCTATATAATCGTGGACTTGGACGCGTCTGTGGCTACAGTGCTAGCACGCTGGCCTTCCATCCAGGCGGACCGGGTTTGATCCCCGGCTAAGTTTGGGTGGAGTTTGTGGTCGACAAAACTCACCTTGCATATGACTCTTCTCGGATTACTTCCGTTTCTCCCTTTCATTTCACTAACACTCTTCACTTCCCCTGATTTCATCTACCATCTGTAAAAACAAAAATAGGCAAGAGTGATATTTGGGGATAGTGCGGGATTCCGATGCTTATCAACTATACATTCTAAGGTTTTGGGACTCTGGGTTTGGGCTCGTCAGTAGCCGATGGGACTTTATCTACAAGGCCCAGGAAGGATGGCCCGCCTGCCAGCGTCGGATTCACAGGTGCTACTCGGACCATCCGTTGCACTTAGACAATCATGGTGCATAGGGCGTATAATGAGCCTAAAGGGCTTCAAAGACCAGTCACGGATCCAGCCTACGTGAAATTAATTAATGAACCATACCAACCAACCAACCAATCTCAAACTTGTTCATGGAAGGCCAACCTTATATACAAGATGGAAGGGAATCTATTACACTAATTCACAGTGGTAATAGATGAAGTCAATGCGAACAAGTTTTGTCAAACAAGTTTTTTATACGTTCAATAGCTTTGAGAATATGAAATGTAATGTGTTGTAACGCCGCAATGCTTCTTGAGGTCATTGCTTCCCGGTGGGGGTGAATAACTGCAATGATCCACTCCGAAAGACTTGCGAGAGGAGAATATGAACAAAACGTCCCATCAAATACGTTTCGATCAAATTACTGTAGATGAAAACAAAGTATTGAATCAATTAATTACGCAAATTCTTTATTACGCTATAACCACTATAACTATAAATTTAATACCATGAAACTTATTTAACATTCACAGTATCATCGGCCTCAGTAGCGTAGTTGGTATAGAGCTGGACATCTCAGCTCGAAGTTGCGGGTTCGATACTGGCCCAGTCGATAGTATTTAAGTGTGTTTAAATGCGACAGGCTCATATCAGTGGATTTACTGGCATGTAAAAGAACTCCTGCGGGACAAAATTTTGGCACACCGGCACCGCTGATATAACCTCTGCAATTGCGAGCGTCGTTAAATAAACCATAATCTATTTTTTTTTCACAGTATCTGCTGATGTCTTTGCTTCTTACGCACAGTAATTACAAAATAGTAAAGACTGTACGTCTTATAGAACAAAACTATTTCCGTTAAAGATTACTTAATTTTGATGTAAACTCAAAATAATATTATTACGAATACACATTCTGTAAATCAATCTCCATTTAAGTTATTATATTTGAAGAAATTAAAAATAAACTAGTGGCTTGTGCAGCAAATGCTGCAAACTAAGTTCATAAGACGTTCAAATACATTTTTTTTTTTTCAGATTTATTTCCAATGAAGAATACCAGACATTTTGAAAGTTATTTGCTTCCATAATAATGAAACATACTCGCTCTGAATGGTTTTTTGTATGCCAGATACTTTTTCAGTTTTGAATTTCAACGCGAAAAGGCAAGTAACAATGTTAGGACGATCAGTGGGTTTTTCATGTGGGAGTAAAGCAATAGCTATTTCAGATCATTGTGGATTGTTGGTGAAAGTTAAAAAAGTCAGGTTTGCTATGCTTTCGAACAATAGACATAGCATCTTGGTATAGCTGCTACATGTAGAGCTTGAAATGTAGAGGGTAAAATCATTTTATCCTGCTAAGACATCTTGCTGAAATGATCGGGAGACTACAAAATTTTGTAAGTCTCTTATTTTATCAGTAAGTAATACCGTTTGGTCTTTCCTTAGCAACTGTAATTTTTGCGCTCTCTCGAGCCAATACTGAAGAGAATGACGCATATGCGTCTACACCGCCATTAAGTAAATGAAAAAGACCCAACCCCATTTGATTAATAATTATTTTTAAAAATATTTGATTTTTAATAACAATATTATCATTTTACGCAAGTTTTGTATATATATATATATATATATATATATATATATATATATATA